>NW_022111368.1:5986590-6027367 GCF_000313985.2 Echinops telfairi
GCCCAGAGCAATTCTGGTATTTTGGGGGCCGCCCCCTTATATCTATATCCTAAAACTATCTTCAATATTTTTAATTTATTAGAAAAATGCCAATATAATTATGGAATGGAATACAGCAAACCCCTCAACCCCCTGAAAATCGCTATCAAGTTGATGCCAACATATAACCACCCTACATAATATTTGTTAGGCTTTAAATCTTCATAGGAGCAGATAGCCTCAACTTCCTCCCGAGGATAGACTGGTGAGTTTTGAACCCCTCACCTTGCAGTTCACAATCCATCACTAGAGCTTATAATATAGCTAAGATGATTACAATTTTTAATGATTAATATCTTATCAGAGATCATAAAAAAATCTTTCCCTGCTGCACAGAAACTGGCATTCATAATAAAATATTTTTAATCAAAGTATATTTTCTGATAATTCATTAACAATATTTCCATATTGATTGACACGGGTACAAAGAAGTCAGAGCTAGCCTATTGCTGACCATGTTCAATAAGAACTCAGTGCTTGAACGTGCTATAAGTACTTAATTATACAAAAGTCTCAAATAGCCGTCCTGCTCTAAGGAAATACTTGGGAAGTTAAAATCATGGTAAATAACATCTCCTGTCATGCAAACTGTGTTCACTCTTCACAAATAAATAAAAATCATATGATAGATGACTTTGTATGCTGACCCAGACATATGCCTTTGGTTTATACAATATGCAATCTTTTGTAGTATCGAGAAAATTAATAAATCACAGGCAGTGAGCAAGGTGAGTCAAAGAGCCAGTAAAAAGTGAGAGTCTAAGTTCTAGATTTAGATCGACAACAATACAGGACCAGAGCTGATGCTGGAAATACGAAGTCTGTGATCAGGCCCCGAAGAAGACGAACCCTTGGCCCCTGAGGAGTGCAGTTTGGGTACGGCAGAAAAGAATGAGCACGGGCTAAGACTCTCCATCTTCTCCTTCAGTGCTCTTCAAACTCAACCCGTGCCTTGGATCATATTTCATACACTTTAATAAAATGAAGGAAGTTCAAATGGCCTAAGCTGATCCTAATATTTTTTAAAGAATTCTTCATGAAAATGAATTAAATCGGTTTCAGATATCTGAGCTCACGCGACCACTAATGCACATTAAAATATCTTTCTTTGTCATTCCTTCTTCATTTTCATATGCTTTTAAATTTCATTTCTCTTACCTTAATATGCCTAAGTCATAGCCTTTATATTTCTCCAGCATCATCTCATCCACAAATATCTCATGGTCAAGGTGAACAGTCAGACAGAGATATGTATAAATACTTAGAAGCCCAGGAATACAATATTGCCATAGAGATATATGCAAGGTACATTAGTGACATAGATATCCTAATGCAAAGGAATTATTATTATGAAATGCTCAGTACACTAAGAGGTCACCAAGCTAGCTGGGTTTTAAGCATGAGTAGGGCCTTTACTCTCAATATTATACAGAAGGATCCTCCAGAAAAAAATAAATGCTGAACTTGAGAAGAAATAGAACAAGTTCTTGTGGAAAAGCATATGATACAGTTTGATAATAGATAATCCAGAATATATTGAGAAACCGCAGACTATAGAAAGTTCAATAAACATTTCCCAAACGGTATCCTGAAAATCATGACTTGCTATTAGATAGCTTTGAACAGAGGTATAGCATATCCAGACTAATATCCAGATAGGTCACTCTGAAAAGGTTGAAAGAATGGGCACATACAAGCCTAATATGATTTAGAGAATTACTGCATGTACTGAGAAGCTAGAACAGGAAGTGGACTCCAGAGGTTGCAGGAGGTCTGTGAGTAAACGGAGCAGGAGGAGACGGGTAAATTTGGATAACTTGAGAGTCTGGCTTGAGTGATAAGGTGGATGAACATTCCTTTAGCCCAGAAAAGGTGTGTGGAGCAAAGATGAGTGAAAAATATGGTTTGAGAAACTGTAGTTCTACGTATCTTGGCATTGATGTACTTGTGGGACATCCAGCCAGATTCTGTTCTCATTCATCCTATACAGGGTGCGAATCTTGTTTTCAAGGGCAGGAAAGCATATTAAGCCCGGGAAGCCTGTGAAATGTCTGAATAAAGGGAGTGATGCACTTCTAGGGTCTGGGACGATGTAGTTGTCATTAGTCACTGTCCGGTCAGCTCTAACTCATCGCCACCCCACGTTGAAGAAAACTAAACTTTGTCAGGTCCTGCAGTCTTCGTTATCCTTGAAGCATGCTCACATTCATTGTTGATTGTATTTTGAATTTCTAGTATCTTTGGAGATTCACCTCCCAGTACTGTATATGGCACTGTTCTTTGGTAATACTTAATATGTCCATTCCCTAATTGTGCGACGTGGATCAACAGGTCATCTCTTTCCTCATCTGTTGTAACCTGGAAACACCGATGAAAACTGTCCACCATGGTAGACAGAAAAATGGTGGCAGAGCTTCTAGCATCATAGCAACACAAGCCATCCAGTGTCAAACTCCAACCGCTATCGAGTTAATTATGACCCATCGTGACTCTCTAGAAAGCGTGAAACAGCTCCTGTGGGTTCCCAGAGCTATACTCTTCATGGCAGGAGAAAATCTAGTCTTTCTTCCATGGAGCAGTTGATGGTGTGGAACTGCTGACCTTGGGGTTAGTAGGCCAACTCACAGCCCACTACACCACCAGAGACCCCTTTTGGTTTCAAACTCGTGGTGATTAGTGTTAGGACCCGCTGAGTCAGGACTGACCAATAGTGATCTGAGGTACAACAGAATGAAACAATGTCTGCTCTTGGGACATCTCCACTCCTGTTATGTTGGAGCCTGCTCTTGCTGCCATTGTGTCCATCTGTCTCGTCGAAGACCTTTCTCTTGTTCCCTGTTCCCCTACTTGACCAAGCATAAATGGCCTTCTCTGGGGACTGGTCTCTTTTGATACCATGTCCAAAGTACATGAGACAAGATGTCACTATCTTTTCCTTTAAGAAGCATCTGCTTGGACTGCCTCCAAGACAGATGTGCCTTTTCTTTTCTGTGTTCTGTTCCAACACCATAGTTCAAATGCATCCATTTTTCTTTGGTCTTCCTTACTCAATGTTCAACTTTTATATGCATGAAGCGACTGAAAATACCATGGAAGGGAATCAAGGGGCTGGATTATATGAAAAAGAATGCTGTATCAGGATAGGAAGGCTTATTGACAACCTGAGATATGCAGATGACACAACCTTGCTTGCTGAGCGTGAGAACTTGAAGCTCTTGCTGATGAAGAAAGTATGTACAAAGTGAGGAACAGATTTCCTGGAAAACTCTAAGGATGGTTAATGTTTCAGTAAAATAGCAGGAAATGTGGAGCTGATGCAAATACACCAAAAAAGAGCAAAAAGACATAGTGGATCAAGTGAGCGGTGTCCTAAAGGATTCAGAGAAAAGCAAGCTTCAAGGAGAGGTTGACCTAGAACCTTCTTCCATAGACTGTATACCAGTCACTGGCACCATCTGACAGCTTATTTAAAAATGTACAAATGCGTGCCCCGTCTCTGAACTATTGAACATGAATCTACATTTTTAACAGCATTCCCAAATGGTAAATACACATTGTTGTTGGTGGTGGTGGTGGTGATGGTGGTGGTGGTGGTGGTGGTGTGTGAGTGAATTCCTCTCAAGTCCATTCGGACTCATACCCACACGTGAAGAGTGAAAATGCTCCATTAAGTTTTATTAAGACTACTTGTTTTTCAGAAGCAAATCACCAGACATGTTTTCTGAGGTTCTTAACCTCTTTAGGCTAATCATAGCCCATAGCTTAGCCATTTGCACCACGCAGTGCCCCCAATTTCACATTAAAAATTGAGGACATATATTGTCAATAGTATCTATTTAGTATCTATATATACTAAATAAAAAAATTACTGACTTATTCCAGTTTTCAATATTATTATATTGTCATATATACATGAACATATGTTTATACATACATACCTGCATTCACCAATGTGTCCGTATCGCATAATAAAAAACTCACTGCCATCCAGACGATGATGAATCATAATGATCCTATGGACAGAGTAGAACTCTCTTTTAGAGTTTCTGAGACTGTTGATTGTTTTACAGGACTCTGTTTACAGCAGTACAAAGTCCCACCTTTCTCCCTAGCAGTGGCTGGTGGTTTTGAACAGCCAACCATATGGATCACAGCCCAACTTGTAACCACAATGCCACAAGGCTCCATATGACATAATAGGTCAGCATTAAATGTTGAAAGTAGAACGTTCTATAGGAAACACGGACATATTTTCTGTCTCCTGTGCTCTGAAAATCTGGACTTTGGAAGACTCATACTAATCTTATCTCCAACACGAATCTTCCTGCATTACCACGCAAATAATTTATAACTCTAAAAACATATCTTCTCTTATAAAATAAAAAGACTGCGCTAGGTGGTTTCTAAGATCTAACAGCTGTGTGGGTCATGGGCACTCTGTTCTATAGATGATGAGACATACTATAGCCTAGTCTTTCACAGATAATCTGGGGAATCCACTTCCTTGAAGGAAATTGTACTATCATTTCAAAAAAAGTGGTAGTCATTTTTTTCCCTTTATCACTCATGAGTAACTCAAAAGCTGTGGTGTAATTTTAATTGACGTGCTCTTGTTTTGTTTTATTCAATCAGAGCAATTGAACTGAGCGCTCTATATGAGAAACAATTACTCATTGTCTTTTTTAACAGCTGCTCCTGAGTGAGCTAAATTGGTCACAGGTAGAATCCACTAATAACATGTCTTCTTCAAATCGACAAGGATCCATGGATTTCAGAAGATGGTTGTCACTGTTTTTCCATAGCATTAATTTGTAATACTACTGTCATATTAATTATTTTTCTTGATTTCTTTAGCATAAAAATATGTGACCTATAAAACACCAAAAGGTAATGCCCATATTTTTTCCTTTGTATAAAACTATGCTGAAGGTACTATCAGAGAGGCAAAGCACTTCTACAAATGGTCTTTGAAGAAGAAGAAAAGAACTGCCTTACAGGTCCCCTTGCTGTCTCTGTACTGATAAAGCTACCATGCCACCCACACCTACCACAGCATTCCACACAGTTTCAGCATTCCTCTGTACTTCCATAGTTTATCCTTTAAAAAACATTCCCTGAAAACTGTCCCAGTAATTAAAGCTTTGGAAGTCATCAATGATAATTTTGTTTGATCTTTTAAAAATCTGTCACTTAAAAAAAAAAGCCTAATGGTTTTCTAATAAAAATAGCGATGACTGTAATTCACAGATGGTTTACTTTTACAGAGTCAGAATGACATTAACATTTTAATCTCAGATAAGAACACTCTGTCATGTAGGGAGCTGCACATGGAGAGAGGGCTCAGTAGGGAGCATTTTAACCTCTCCTCTTCTCTGCTTAGCAAGAAACATCCTTTGATTAGAGAATGCTGCTGGAATCAAGAATGTAGGTTAACTGAAAATTTGGTATGGTTCTGATGAATCCTAATTATTGGACTTGATAGGGAGCACCGAGGCACTGATTAGAGTAGCTTTGCATAAATTCTTTCCATAGGCAAAATGGAAATGGCCAACATTTTTCCTCTGGCAGTGTCATTAATAGCCAGTATAAATATTTGGAATGCAGATGGTCTTGTCTGGGTTTCTCTAAAATAAATAAATAAAGGAAAGATTCTTAGATTGGCTTTCTCATTAGTCCCTCGCTCGCCTTCGTGACAGCAGAGGATTGTTGAGGACTGAAAATGCATTCTTTGAACTGGTTTCTCAGGGAACATTCTAAATACCTAGCATAGTAATTTCATTCTTTTGAGAGGAAGGGAGCAATGACTCAAAATATGACTAAAAACATTAAACAAATGTTAGAACATCCATTTGACCCTCTCCAGGTATTGGCAAGTAAATTACAGAGTGGGAATACGTGTTGTATTAATTCGTCTATGTGATAAATGTATATTATCTGATGCCAAAACAGCTGAATGCATTTTTACGGATCTGAAGAAAACGGTAGCACAGTCCTCAGTCATTTGAAGCTGCTGAAGTACTGAAGCCCCTGACCTAAGAAGAGCCCACTCTCTCTGCTTCCTGCGGAAGACACTCAGACGCTGCCATCGCTTCAAAAGCTCTTGGTTGCATCTCTACAAGGAGGATGTGAACAGCAACATGAAGAGCTCACCAGGGGCTTTGGGACCAGGGCTACTCTCCTAACAACGAAAACCGCCTGGGCCTGCCTCTCTAGCATTCTGCCTTGCCTCACACAGACCTCAAAAAAAGACTGATAGAGGGCTACATCTGACCTCCTCCACCTACACGAGGAAGGAAAATCACCGTCATCAACTGCACAGGACTTACTCTGGAGGTTAAGGTCACACCTGCCTCCATCCTCCTACCTTTCGCCCACTCTGGCTCCAGCCAGCCGTGCCAAGGCAATCTCTGCTGGGTTCCAAAACCCATTGCAATCGCCACACAAAACTCACCAACCACACTCAGGATTGTGGGCCTTATGAATAGAGTGTCCTTGTTCCAAATGCTCGGAACACACTCATTCAGAGAGGATAGCCTCTTTGGGGCCTGAAGGCAGGCCTCTCTCTGGTCTGTGGCCTCTCACCCACATGGCCTTTTGTACTCTGCTCTGTTGTTGAAATGTTTGAAAGCTTTGGGGGAGCTGACAATAAAGGCCCAATGGCAATCCACTACACCAAAACCTCACTCCACCCAACTCTAGTATCATCAGTTGGACAAACTAGCACCCTCCATCGTCACCAGGGACCCTACTCTCCAAGTCAGCTTCAAGCTAGTGAGCACTCAGTTTGTCTTGCTCTCTGAACTGGAAAGTACCCTCTTTGCCTCAGGCTCTAACTCTAGGTCCTGCTGCTGCTGCTGCTCCTCTGCCAGTGTCACAGCTGCCCCCGGTGTCCACAAGGCCCACATCACTCTCTGGTTCTTCTCTCTTGCTGGTAAAACCCCACCTTCCTGCTGCTGAGATGGCTCCTTTTATACCCAGCAAGATGGTAATCACAATGAGTCCTATGAAACACACCTGAATCATGTAATCCTATCAGTATGTTCCTACACCTTCTCTTACTCACCTGCGTCAGGGAAAAAGTCATTTGGCGGGAGTTACAAAAGAATCCAGTTAGAATAACCGTGTTGAATAAGTCACTGCATTGCATATGCCCTCTGCTTCTTATACTCACCTTGTCTCTTCGTTGCCATCATTCCAATCCCCGGATTCACAGCAATAACTCTTTTTTTTTTAAACCACTTCCGAGTCTGGCTGGGCCCCCAGGTCTGCCTTTTGAAATCCTTGGCGTATTCCTCAACCGCCCACCATCAGTGTCTGTGAAATCACCAGTGTACGTTGTGAGAAAATCCCATTGCATCTTCCGTATGCATTTCCTTCTACCTAAGCCTCTGTATCTGGACCATAAACAAGTTCTCTCCTAACCATGTTTTAGAAGGTTTCACTTTTTCTCATTTCCTTAGTCTAGTCAGGAATAAGAAGGGTTCTGCCGAATTCTTGCGCCCCGACGTGATAGCTACCCCTCTGGTGGGCCACTTTCTTTCCTTTTTCATTCCCACCATGAGCCAATGACCCGCCACCTTCCAGAAACTCATCCCAGCTTGCTGAATGACTTCAGGGTCTAGCTTGTGTTTCCATTTTTCCATCAGCCTTTATTTCCATCCTAAAACAAACCATCATCTGTCTCTATGACTCACACCAGGAATTAATTCCTCATGTTTCATGTCTCTCAAATATGAATCTATTCTCTTTACCTTCAACTGATGAAGCTTAATAACATGTTTTTCAACATATTTAAATACAAGGGGCTCTGAAAAGTTCATGGGAAAATTAGATTGAAAGAAAATGTACTTTTCCCATGATATTTTAAGCTCTTTCATATATAGAAAATGATAAGTATATAATGCACTATAGTGAGAAAAGGGACCCCTTCATAAAATTCTCTAAAAACAAAACTGAAAGGTGTTAAAACTCTTCTGGAAGCAGAAAGGTAAATATATTTTTTAAAATCACATAATGAAATGGGGGGGAGGGCATGGAGCGGAGACCCAATGTCCATCTGTAGACCATTGGAGATCCCCTCACAGGGGGGTCACAAGGAAGAGATGAGCCAGTCAGGGTGCAGTATAGCACCCATGAAACACACAACTTTCCTCTAGCTTTTTGGTGCTTCCTTCACCCCACTCTCATGACTTCAGTTCTACCTTACTAATCAGATTAGACCAGAGCATGCTCACTGCTACAGATAAGAGCCTGCAACACAGGGAATCCAGGATAGATAAACCCTCGGGGCCAACAAGGTGAGTAGAGATACCAGGAGGATTAGGGAACGGGAGAGGAGGGGGAAAAAGGGGGAAATTGATCACAAGGATCAGTCTAGAACAATGAAGGGTGATGCAAGATATGGAAAAGATAACCTATAACTTATCAAGGGTTCATGAGGGAGGGTAGATGGTGGAGGGAGGGGGAAGAAATGAGGAGTTGATATCAGGGGTTCAAGTGGGAAGAGAATACATTGAAAACGATGATGGCGGCATATGTGCAAACGTGCTTGACACACTGGAGGAATGTATGGATTGTATTAAGAGATGTAAGAGCCCCCAATAAAAGTGGTTTTTTTATCACATAATGAAAATGTGCTTTAATTTTCTTTATAAAAGATAAAATTAATATTGACCAACAGACAAGCAGGAGTTGCAGAATTTTCCAACTCTGAATGAATGTTTTCTATTGGTCTGCTTTGCCATGCACCTACCAACCCTCATCTAATATCCCATTCTCTAGATAGTTCTCTTAGGGAAATATTAAAATCCAAATAAGATTTCAAAGACAATTCTTATAAAATTTCCATCAGCTCCTATTTAGATCTTTCAAACGTATCCCCATGGCGCAGAGAAATATGTTGGCATTTTGTAACGAAGGCTTTTCTTGATGTAGCCACCAGTTACTTAACCTCTTCCCCCATCGCTTTCTGCACAGCGATGCCCCATAGGGTTTGTATTTTTCTATTTCTTGCCTTTCACATGATAGTTTCTCTATCCCAAATTAATCTCCTCCTGGCATCTGTAGAATGCATGGAAAATTTCTGTTTATCTCTTAAGCTTCAATGACTGAGATCATGTGCTTTTCAGTGAAACCTGCCTGGCCTAATCAGACGTACTTGATTACTTCATCTTCTCTGCTACTGTATTCCTCAAACATAACTCTACTATTGTTCTGACCATTTGCAATATGAGGATAGTATGAGGATATTATTGCAAGAATGTGTTCACTGCTTCTCTTCTCTACCACAATTTAAAACCACTAGCACAGCAATTTAAAACCACTAGCTGCTTCAGGGGAGAAGGCCTTCTACTCTCATAAAGAGCTACAGTCTTGGAAGCCCAGGGGCACCTCCATCCTGTAGGGTCTCTATGATTCAGAATTGACTCGACAGTGAGCTTAGCATTTGTTCTTGTTATGTTCCCGGCCCACCTGAGACCTCCTTGAGGACAGGGGCATCTTTTATTTCCCCCAAATTTAGCATGAAGCTAGACACTTCTGTGTCACGAAAGGCTATTAGAAATGCCACTCTGAGAGATTTAGCCATTCAGTCCCGCTCCTTTCCTGCACAGGATCCCCACTTAATGAATGGTGTAGAATTAGATTCCATGTGGCCTATTTCTAGATCAAGGGTCTTCTCCTTTTGTGTTCTTTCTGTATATACTGGGAGTCTCAATGATTATGATTGATTTTATCCACCTCTGTAGCATTGCTGTCATCACCATGTTCGAGTTTTACTTTGCATCCCAGAGCTGTATGAATTTTGCCTTGGGCTTTAGATTCCCACCATGAGTGACATACCCCATTCTGTGATGAACAGATAGCTGACATGTGCCCTCCTTTCCGAGGCCTGTCTCGCAGACTTGTTCTTCAGTGCTCACAGACAGTACCAACTGTTCTTCCTGGGGACTGCCAAAATAAGTCAGCAGTTGGGAGGACAAAAATAAAAAGACTATGAATTTATGGAAAATAACTAGGGAGAGAGGATGGCAATACAATTTTTTTTAAAGGTAGCAACTTTTAATACTCATTCACTCATGAGATAGTCTCAAATTCCAACCAACTGAAGGAGGAAGAGCATCCCATCAGCCAGAGGGGCCTGAACCAGCCCAGCCATGGAAAGTGCTCTCTGTTGGATTGAGCTGATCACCATAAAGCATGATTCAGGGCTTTGTTTCTGACAGAACTGTGGGTTTCATCAAGACCACACATGAATGGCTAAGGGATGAGTTAGATGGCCAAATGGAAAGTGACAAAATATGCTTGGTGTAAACTTAGTTTCCAGATGAAAAGGTTCATAAAACATCTCTAGCCAAACACTCTGAAGACAAGACACCTCTGACCTGTAAACCGTTCCAGTAGCTAATGGTGTGTTTATACTTGTGAGCATCCAGTGACAGTGTGATGTATGACGTTGGCTGTGAGGTGTGATCATTTGACTCTCCCCAGAGATGTTTGGGAGTACACATGTTAGTCATCCTCTTGCTTTGTTTGTCTCAATATGATTAGGAGCATGTCACAAGAATTTGCCTAAGCAGTATTTTTCCATCACCAAACAGAGCATCACCTTGGAGTGCCCTCAGCACTTCATGTTAGGATTTCTCAGGCTCATTTGTAATTATTCATGCCTGCTTCCTTTATGAGACTGTGAGCACTTATGATGCGAAGAGCACTCCTCACACCTCTCATTGTTCTCTGATTTCTTAGAAAACAAACACAACACTCAAGAACATTCTTAATAAATATACCATTGCGGCTTATTGGTAGGGATATTCCAGGGTGATTTTTGCTGCTCTTTTCATTAATACCAACGTGTGGAGCCATGTTGCATGCTGCGGTCCCTCTGCAGAGGGACTGACCTGACGATGGCGTGCTGAAGTCTCTACGTTCGTGCATTCTCTCCTTGCTCGTCATGTAAGTACAGAGACGGCTACTGCTCAGCCCCGATTTGTTGAGGCTTTTTAGTTTGGTGCTTCAGTTCTATAGTCGCAAATCTAAGCCTTCAGTTTATAATAATATCGAGCATGGTGGAAAGCGGTTCAAAACTGCATAGGCCAGGTTTATGTTGGGCTTTGGTTAGCTTTTAAAACTCAATCACCCTACTTTGAGTTGAGGAAAATCAGGGGAATATTGGGGCCTTGCTAGGGAAAGGGAGAATTTCTTTCGGGGAGGATTTTATCTTCTGGCAAATGGGAAGGTCCGTCTTTCTCTTTATTCGACGTGGCATAAGTCCACAACTGTATGGTGTAGGTGTTTCCAAACATGGATGACTATGTGTGTACCCAGAAAATGTACCTATTCAGAAGAGACTTTTAACATATTTGATTAAATGCAAGAAGGTTAAAAAATAAGAAACAAAATTAATTTTGTTCACTTTTTCTCTTCTAGTCCTCTTCTGGAACGATTTCTTGCCTGCTGATTTTCCCGTCATTATTTTGGTATCTTCTTGCTGTGAAAAGTCTTCCTGTTGTTTGTATTTTTAGATGGGAGTCCAAAAAGTGTTTTTAAGATACTGGCAAGCTGACCAGCTCCATGATTTGTGCCTGCAGCGGCAGAGAAAAATTATAACCTGCCAAAAAGGTAACAATGAACCATCTTTTCTAGGTGTTAAGTACAAAATAATTTGGTGCCCACCCCACGCTTAAACACTATGGCTGTGTTATTGACTTTATACTGAGCCATTCAGTTCATTTGCTGATGCTCCATGTGGTTAAATAGTTCTTTGGGAGTTTAGGAAAAATCAAAACTTCATTTGTCATTTATCTGTTTTTCGACCTGTTTTCAGCCACTATTCATTCATGTTTTACTTGGTAGTCCATTTAAATTTTATATCAGATTAACACCGTAATCACAATTTGGAAGGAAAAATATACACATCCTGACCCCTTTCTTGACAATAAGGAATTCTGGTGGGACAATGATCAAGCAATTGGCTTCTAAATGGAAGGTGGATTTTTAAAACCCACTCAGCAAGTCCTAAGAAAGATCTGGTGGTTTACTCCCATAGAGATTACAGTCTAGAAAACACTCTGAAGAACTTCTCATCTATATCCTTGACAAGACTCATGGTTTTTTATCCTTTCAGGGTGATAATAGTGTTCTTTTGAATCCACAGTGGGATCGTCAACCCCCCACCTGGCACATGCCTATAACGGTGGACCCAAACCCTGTACCATTTCAGTCAACTCCACTGATATCACACAGTTTGCAATGAAAGGACAAACCAAAATCCACGTAGAAACCTTTTATGTGATTCTGTGTATGCCTTAGGAGGCCTGCTGGTGTTGTGGTTACACCCCGAGCTGCAATCCTCATGGCTGGCAGTTCGAACCCACGCATAGCTCTGAGGGAGAAAGATGGGTCTTTCTACGTCCAGAAACAGTTACAGCCTTGGAAAGCCACCAAGGTTCACTGAGTCAGCATTCACTCCATGGCGGTTAGTTTATAGGTGCTTGATAGAAAGCCTTGTCTTGATCTGTTTTCCCTGTGATGCGATGATATGTGGAGGACTGTGTTTGACAGTCAATAACATCTATAAACTTTGACATTGAGAAATTGTCCCTTTAGTTTTGTTGTCGGTTAAAGTCACGTGAACATTAAAAGGGACATATTTTTAAGAACAATAATAAGTATGCCTTGCATAACATTTCCAGGCTCAGTAAGTTTTTATGATATAATTGTGTGTGTTTTTTAGTAGCAGAGTTGTACTATTTAAAGAAGAGCCAAAGGGCTAGGGGTTGGGGGTGTCAGCGGGCAAAATCTGTGTGCTAGCTTTCAGCAGGACTGGTTACCATGAAAGCAGCCCTTATGACGCAGTGGGTCTGCATTGGGCTGCTAACTGCAAGGTCAGCAGTTTGACTCATCAAGACCTAGATGAGGCTTTCTGCTCCCATAAATGTTGTGGGAGCCTCAGAAACACAAAGGAAGCAATTCTCCACTGTCCTTAAGTCAGAATCAACACGATGGCGGTCGGTAGGAATTGTAATGCATTTAGCTCTCTGATATATATGTACAGTGGATCTAAGAATCATATCTCATAAGACTCAGAAATCAATTTTATTCAGTCCATGCATCTGTTTACCTGAGCCTCTGTGGGGTGTGTTTGGGCACACCCCTGAAATTTCCAAGGGGTGCCATAATATTTCCAGTCATTTTCTGGTAACAAAAAGCCCTTCTATAAGGGAGGGTGGAGGGATGGTGAGGGAGAAAGGGGGAACAGATTACAAGGATCTACATAGAACCTCCTCCCTGGGGGATGGACAGCGGAGAAGTAGGTGAAGGGAGACGTCAGATGGTGTAAGATATGAAAAAAAAAAATTTATAAATTATCAAGGGTTCATGGGAGAGGAGGGAGCAGGGAGGGAGGGGAAAAATGAGGAGCTGATACCAAGGGCTCAAGTAGAAAGCAAATGTTTTTAAAATGTGTTGGCAACATATGTACAAATGTGCTTGACACAATGGATGGATGGATGGATTGTGATAAGAGTTGTATGAGCCCCTAATAAAATGATTTTAAAAAGAAAACCCTCCTATAATTTAGTCTCTTCAACAGTGCCAGTTTAGATGTTACCCTGTCCAGATCAAGAAATGATCGCAATTTAGAAGCACATTTCAAATTCAAAATCCCCTTATGACTCAGACTAGGCAGGCTTTAGTCTGGAAAATTCCCTGGGAGAGAGGAAATCATATTTGTCGGCCCTGAAACTGAGCACTTCCTCCCCAGCTTCTTGAGGGTTCCTCTGGCATCTGCGAAGCTGAAGAAAGGAGAGGGGGGGGGGGCGACGGGGAGCAAGGTTCCCTGGCTGGCACCAGGGCAATCTGGCACTGGTTTCTGCTGGCCAAGATCTTAACTGACTGGTTTCATATTCAGGGCTTTATGTCAGGGCTCCCCTCAGTCTTAGAACTGGCAAGACCTCTCCTTTGGCTGGCCTCTTGTAATTACCTTTAGGGCACCTGCTTGTCCATCCCAGGCACACACTTGGTCAGGGGCTTGTGGCTCACTCAAGAGATAACCCCAAGAAGGTATCTGTTTCTTGACAAACTGGTGGTCCAAGATACAAACGTGTGGTCCCCTCATCGTATTGCTTCTCCCCAACAGACCCTACGCGCCATTCAGCAGCCTGGCACGAACTGCCAGCAGCCGCTCTTTGCCTTTTCCGATCTCACAGTTCTAGGTACCCAGTTCTTGCCGTGGTGGCTTTAGACCATTTTCACCAGTCTCGGGGGTTGGAGAGGCAAAAATCAGAAGATGGGGAGGACAGAAGCTTTGGACAAGGAGAGGGGGCCCATTTGGTAAAGATGACCTCGACCTGGTTTATGATACTCTGCCTTGTCTCAGTGGCAATGGCAAGCTTGGGCCAAAGGCCAGTCTATTTTTGGACCACTTTTTGTGCAATTCCTGTTAGTGGGGATAGCGCCCCATGCACCAGTGTGTGATGCAAGGACTTTTCAGGAGAAGAAGGCAAAAGGCCTCATGAACCATCAGAACCAAAACCTATATTTGCAGCTTCAGCTGCAACTGGAACAAACTCCCATTTAATATAATGTTATTGTAGATAAGAAGAGTACAGGGTATCACAAGTTCTTATAGAAACTTTCCTTAAATCTCATTAGAAGAATTTATACCCCATCATCCATCAAGGCTACTCTCTAGAGGATTTTATTCTATTCTGTAACAAAGACTAAGTTGCTCTGCCCCGCTGACCTGGGATCGAAGGCAGAAAGAAGAGAACTCTAATTACTTATTCACCCCTCACGATAACAATTGAGAATGGTTCAAAAAAGGGAGAGAAGGTTTTAAAAATGTAATTTCATATTGTATAAATGAAAGAATGGATATAAAAGCATATTTTAAATGACAGGCTCTTAAAAGAAAGGCATTTATTATTGATTTTGATTTTTATATCTCCTGGAATGGTTCCTTAAATGCTTTTTCTAATATAAATTTACTCAAAATTTATATCATCTGGTCTGATTTCTAGGTTTTGAAAGGTTCTAATGTGTTGTTTTTTCCTGTTGGTCAATATTGGGGTGGAAAAAGTTACAATGGGCATGCAGATTATGCCTGCCAGAAGTTTTCTTTCTGACTGCATATGCTCAACTCATCCTACGTGGAGAAGTGACAGTAAATTAAGACTTTAACCCAGTAGGAGGCTGGTTAGCATTGACGTGTTCAGGAAGAAAATAAACATCAATGTCTGTTTATGGTAAATGCATATTTATTAACTGTCTTTTATCACAATGTCAATTTTTAGCAAGTGGCATAAAATTTTAAAGCAATTCAAGGCTGCTAGTATAGATAGAGTGTGAGAAAATGGAATTCTTTAGATTTGGGACAATGAGTGTCCCTGGGTCAATATGAAGTCAATGAATAGCTTTGCTCTAGTGAGGGTCAAGTAAGTGTGACAAACTCACCTGGCCTTCCCTATGAAGTTCATACCAACAGATTAAACATCTGGAATAGACCTCACCGTCACTCTTCCAAAAGTCTCTCTCTTTCTTTTAACAATAACAAAATGAGAACATGATCAGGCCAGTTTAAAGTTTGCGAGGTTAGGGTTTTGTGTTGTTTTTTTTTTTTTTTTGCTCCTCTCATCATACCCTTCACATAGTTAAGGTTTTGGGGTTTTATTTCATTCTGCGTCTCATTTTTCCAAAAGTCTGAGTATACCTTTTGCCATTTTACCCCCTATAGATTATTTTAACTTGACTGTTTTATACTTAACCTCATACATGCATTAAAAAGTAACGAAACATTTGGTATTGCCATCTTAGAAAAATAAAGCCTTACGCATTATAGAAATTTGCATATTATTTTCCTGTGAAACTATAGTAGGATAAGTTGTGATCAACTTTCAGCCCTGTAATCAAGTAGGCATCAAAATGGGTTTGTAGATAGCCCACACTTTAGTTCTTCTATATCCATGGAATATGAGGGGGTATCCCCCCCAAAAAAACTAGAAACAAAGCTCCCCAGGGTGGGGCCTTCATAGCATGCCTTTTTTCAGCCTAGGCAGAGATCTAACAACTTGCTTTGAGTGAGTGCACCTAGTGGCATCACCTGGGAAGTTTTTCTCTGGTCACAGTGAGTTTTTCATAAAAGCAGGTTTACTCCAACCTCGGGGGGTCGGGGAGGGGGTTGTTTTTGTTTTTCTTTTTTAATGGCCAATTGAAGAGAACAGCGTACAGCTGTGAAATTTTGTTTCCTGCTAAGGAAAATGCTGCAGAAACTGTTGTGATGTTGAACACAGCTTACAAGGTCAGCACTATGGGAAAAACTCAAGTGTCTGAGTGGTTTTCTCAGATCAAAAAACGCTGAAATGTTGATTGATGGAAAACCTCATTCTGGATATCCATCAACTTCCAAATGGGCGAAATGTTGACAAAATTAATGCACTTGTGCCCAAAGACCAACGATGGACCATTGAAGAGATGGGGAAGTTAGATGGACTATCTTGGAGCTTGGTTCAGATAATTTTAATGGAAGATTTGGGAATGAGAAGGGTCGCTGCAAAATTAGTCCCTCAGTTACTGACTGACCAGGAAAAAGCATCAAGTGGAAATATGCCTTGCTTTGAAAAAACAACTCTGAGTCGACCTAGACTTTTTTTCGAAGGCCATTACTGTTGAAGAGACATGGTACTATTCTTACAACCCTGAAAGCAAACATCATTTAAGTGAGTGGAAGACACCATCGCCCCAAAAAACTCATCAAGTGAAATCAAAGATCAAGATGATGCTCATTTGTTTGTTTGATGTGAGGTGGATAGTGCATTTGGTATTCATTCCACCAGATCAGACGGTTCATCGAGCTTTCTATTTAGCCTCTAATTTTTAAGAGGTTTTGAAAAGATTGCATAACAGCGTGGGACAAAAAAGGCCTGATTTGTGGGAGATAGGGGACGGCTTTTGCCACCATGACAATGCACCCACTCAGGAAGCCATCTGTGTGCCAGTTTTGGGCAAAAATAGAGCATGCCCCTCTTGGCCTACACACCTTACTTACCTGGCCTTGATCCGTGCGACTTTTTATTTGTTTCGGCAAATGAAGAGAGACATGAAAAGACAGTGATTTGATGATGTAGAAGAGGTAAAGAAAAAAACAAGAGAGGTGCTGTCAACCATCCAAACAGATGAGAAAAATGTTTCCAAGAATGGAATTACATATTTGACAAATGTATTAACTGTAATGGAGAGTATTTTGAAGGTGATAAGGTTGTTTTGTAAAAATAAATTAATTAATTAAATACATATATTTGCAAAAAAAATTCAGGGTTTTTTTTAAGAGGGGCACCCCTCGTATTTTAAAGCACTTAATGTTGACAGATCCACATCACTTCTCCCCAACCCCAGAACTAAAGCCAAAAAGAGTAAAGTGTCGTTGCTACATTGATTGGTTTTCCCTGAATTCATAGATCTTCCCATAACTTGAAAAGTGGAATTGTGCGGGTTCACATCGTGAAGGTGATAAAATCCCATCAGAATTCCAAGCATTGCTGAGAAGAGGCCTCCCGTTCTCAGAAGGCCACTGGGTCCATTTGTTAAGAAGTTCTTCCATGTGCTGATCATACACTTGCTTCCCTAGTGCAACCTGTTTGGGTCACAGAGCTCTACAGAGGACTAGGGATCACATTTCCAAGGTGAAGGGATCCGAGTTTGGCATTGTTACAAGGAGAGAGATTTGAACCCCAGCTCGGTCACTTATAGATTGTCCACCTGGAGACCTTTTCTTAGCCTCACTAAGCTTCTCTTTCTTTCCAAACACCCATTGCTGTGAGTCTGTGCGGAGAGCCTCATCTTTCTCTTGCTGAAAGGCTAGTGACTTTGAACCACTGACCTTGTGGTTAACCATCCAATAGTTAACCATTCCATTGCCAGGGCTCCTTTGGTATATACAGCTCTCACTCAGTCACTCCCATCGAGTCCATTCTGACTCATAGGGCCACTACCGACGAGGGTAGACCTGCCCCTGTGAATTTCTGAGAATCTAGCAGTTGACAGGAGTAGAAAGTCTTGCCTTTCTCTCGAAGAGCTAGCTGGTGATTTCAAACTGTTGACCTTGCAGTTAATAGCCCAAATCGTAACCACCACATCACCAGGCTCCTTGGCATATAGAACAATCCCCTCTTATTCTGCAATTTCACTTTCTGCAGTTTCACACTCTAAAAATGTTAAATGAGTGCATAGCTTGATGACATTAGGCACCTTACTGCTCTTCCATTCATGTCATTTTTATTACAGTATACTAAATTATATGTTCCATTTTATTCGTTATTGCTCATTTATAAATCAAACTCTTTCATATATATGTGTATAGAAGTTATATATATATAAGTTGATACTATCTAGTATTTCTGGCATGAGAGTGAGTGTGTTTTGGAACAGAGCACCTCGGCATAGTGGAGGATTACTGTGTTACATCATTATTACATATGATATGAATAATTATTATATGATATTGATAAGACTGAAAATGGGTGGCATTTAATATGTGATATCAAATTAAATAGTAGTGTCTGACAATGGTCCTTGTGCTCTCCAGTGTATGATATGGCAGGCATGACCATTTTCAAAGCCTTTTTATGCGCTACTTTTCTCCGGGTTGCACACATTTTGCTGTGTTTACTTCTCCAAGAGAGCAGGGAGGAGACCCTTCTTTTCCGCATCAGCTATTTTCAGAGTCATCAAGGAAAGTTCATTTTTCGAAAACACAAATCACCTTCAAAACACTATCTGCATGCTATTTTCCAAGCCTAATCCCACAGGCCATGCCGTTTGTGTAATGATCTGGTATTCTATGAGACCGACTCATCCCCAAAAGGCCCAGGCACAGTCACACCTCCAGAATCTCTGAGGGTCTGACGCCAGCTCTTTGTAGCCCTGACTGGAGCCCAGTTCATCATGGTCTCTCCTGGTTTACCAAGAGGCATGGAGAAGCAGTGTCATCAGTATCACCTGCCAACCTTCATTCACATACTTGGTTGTTGTTGTTGTTGTTATTGTGCCATTCAGGTGTCAGTAATGAATTCAGATATCCTTTTTATATGAGAATAGAATATGGTAGGGAATCCTTGTGCTTGACTGGATGTGTCTCGTACCTTAACTGAACAGATACCCATGCACTGCGATTGTTGTTCGTGTGTGTCTGCTTCACCTTTGCTTCTCTTACCAATTGTGTTCTTTTATGAAAGTTATCAGAGGATTTCTAGCACGCCAGCACCTGCTTCAGAAAATGAGCGTCAAGCAGCAAGAGGTTACTTCCATCAATAGCTTTCTACAGAACACAGAGGACATGGGCCTGAGAACCTATGATGCCCTGGTCATTCAGAATGCTTCCGACATTGCCCGGGAAAATGACCGAGTGCGGAATGAAACGAATGCCACTTATCAGAAAGACAAGTTCGAGGCCAAGAACAAACAAGAGGAAGGAACCAAGAGGTATGGATAGATAGCATGCAAGTTTAATTACCTTTGCGATTGATGCGATGGCCTCAGGAGGATTCCGATAGCTCGAAATGCAAAGTTCAGTCAAATAGGACAGTCGTTCCGGGAACAGGCATTCACGCCTGGTTTGTTACTTGAAACTGCAACCATCTAGAAGCCTACTTGTCCTGTGTGTTTCTTAAGTGAAAAAGATGCTATCTCTGTTGACGCCATCCTGTGCAATACTTACTGTTTCTCTTACAGTGTTGGCATCCCTTACTATTATTTCAAGACCACTCGAGAGTTTTAAAGCATCTCATGTTTCTGCATTCCTATAGCTGGCTTTTGGTGTTTTTATACGACGTTGATGCCTATAAGGCCAACTTACAGGAAGTTCCAGAAATCTGAACAATAAAACTTGATAAGTTACTCTGAAAACATTTTAAAAAAATAAACAAGAGTGGGATCAGTATGTTGTTCATATCTATTAGAATCCCCTTCCTAAACTGTCACATTTTTTTTGGAGTGGGGGAGGCCAGTATGGAAAGCTTTGGGGGCGGCGGGAGGGGGGGGCGGAAATGAAACATTTTACCTCAAAATGCACTGTGAATGCTGAAACTGGAATAGAAATGTAAAGACAAACTGGCCCTTCTCCATTCGCATACCTCCTCCACCTGGAAGAATGCAGACCCCTGGGAAAGCAGGAGCCCTCCCAGGAGGGGCAGCAGCTGTTTCCTTTGCATTCTAATTCACTTGTCAGGGAGGTGGTTCATTGGTCCATAGGAAACTGTTAGTGTCTAGTTGTTACTCCCTGAAAATGACTCCCCTTTGCCTCTAATGCCTATGTCAACTGATTTTTTATTAAAGTGAAATGGCGATGTGTCTCTGGTTAATTAGCTTCAAATATCTCAGTGATTAAATACTGGGGGAAAAAAATCCCCTTTGTACAGAAAACTGTAATTAAACATTATAGGGAAAACAAATGATCCACCGAGTGCCAGGCTTGCCTCTCCAGCTACTTCATTGACTACAGGGGCATCAGGCTCTGTCTTATGGGAGATTCCAGCCCTGTTGGTGCAGTGCCAGACAAATATATAATTATAAAAGCAAAGGTTCTGGAAACTCCTGGTAGAATGAATACACGGTGGCATCTAGTTAATGTCTGACAACATTGGCATGTAAAGCCAGAAGGCATTTTTAAACCAGATAACTATTAATTTCAGGCCACTTCCAGAATAATATTTATCATTTTCTCGGCTGGAACTAAACAGCCACTCTGGTTTCTCAATGTGATTATGTATTTATTGGCCTGATGTAAAATTAACAGAAGAATTATCTATCTGTGGAATGCCAGCAGTGCACTTGGCGCTGGTCAATCAGATGGAGTCACAGGCACTATATCTATATTGCCTGTATACATAGGATGGATATCCATAGTTTTGAACATAATTAAATAATCATTGAAAGACTGGCTATGGCAAGACAAAAGAGAGAGCAGGGGAAAGCCGCAGTGTAAACCTCACAGAGTGGTAAATAAGTACAGTCCACCCTCCCTTTGCGTGGGGAAATGGTGATGAACTGCATTTGACGCATCAGTAACTCTCTGTGAAGATGGATTTCCCAGAAATTATCATTCAGATTGAAATTCTGGAATTTTGATTTGCTTAACAATTCAAGTATGAAAGATTCATCCGGCGAATGCCTGATATAAAATGTGAAACTAGCTCGGAAATGTTTGTGAGAGACTCTTAGAGAGTAATCCTAATGAATGGCTAGTGTTCTCATTAATCGTGAAGCAGGGGCCAGCAGATCAGGAATGCTTTCTCTGGCTTCGTTCATCGACCAGAGAAGGGCCCACGCATCCATCTCGCCAGAGCAAGAGGGGTGGGGGTGCTGTTATTACATGTGCTTGAGCGGGTTCATTGTCATCATTTGAATAATGCATCTGGGCATCTCTTCCTGTGGTACTGTTTGTGTGTTGTTTCCTCCTAAGAGCGGAGCACAAGTGCGGACCCACGCATTTCCATTCCAGCTCCGTCCCAGTTCCGATAGCCGTGGACAGCCTGGTCCAGTTCCTGGCGGGATCGTCCTGCAGGTCTCCTTCCCTCCACTCCGTGTTCAGCGTGGAGGACCACACCAGCCTGCCATCACCAAGGAAACAGCCTCCGCCCAAGCCGAAGAGAGACCCCAACACCCGGCTGAGTGCCTCTTATGAGGCCGTGAGTGCCTGCTTGTCGGCAGCCACTAAGGAAACGGCTAATGAAGGTTAGCTAAAAGGGAATGAGAAAATAGCACTGCTGGGGTTTATTGATGCTCTGACTTCCGGTCTTTAAGTGCCCCAAAGCAGGATTGTTGCTCTAATATATTTTTAATAGAAATAAATCCAATTGTTGGCTTGCCGGCGGCTCTTTAATCATTAAATATAAATAACGTTTATTCAAATGTCTAAGCCTCTTAGGGAAAAGCGCCTTATATATCATTTCCTTAACTCCCCTCACCACCCCAGCCCTGAAGGAGCAGCCTGAAACCAGAGCAATTCAGAAATGCAGTCACTATTGTGTGCAACGTTCACTAATGAAAAGGTGAAAATTTCATCAGGCTTTCCTGTTATCACAGCCTAATTAAAAATGAAGCCCACTTTATCATATGGGAAGTGAAATGATTCACACAGAGGAGAATAATTGTACAGCAAAATTCAGTTAGTAAAACTTTGCGTACTAGATAATGCCATCCAGCATTAGTGGTCTAGAAAAATTGACTTTAAAAGGGAAAACAATAGTATTCTCTATAAAATTTCCCGTAACTCAATAGTATTGTCTTTGTTTAATTAAAAGGTGCTTCTCAACTCAACTCACCGCCTGGTATCAAGTCCATTCGGACTCACGGGAACCCTATACGGCGGGGGAAACGGCCCCTCTGGGTTTCCAAGACTGGAACCCTTTACCAGAGCAGAAAGCCTTATCTTTCGCCCCCAGAGCGGCTGGTGGTTTTGAACTGCTCACCCTGTGGTTAGAAACCCAACAGGTTTCTAACCACTATGCCACATTAGTTGAATACAAATTCAACCACTCATTTAACTCAAACTCAAAACTACACTGCCATCACGTCAACTGACTCATAGCAACCCTAAAACACCGGGTAGAATTTCCCCTTTGGGTTGCAAACTATAAAAGATGAGCAGAAAACCTCATCTTTTATCCCTCTGAGCTGCTGGTGGATTCAAACCATGAACCTTGAGGTTAGCAGCCTAACTAGTAAGCCTCTATGCCACCAGGGCTCGTTTAATAGATTGTATTCATCACTTACTGTGTTGGAACCTGGAGCCCTGGTGGTGTAGTGGTTATGTAGTTATGCAGTGGGCTGTTAACCATAAGACCAGCAGTTCAAAACCCCGAGCCCTCTCCTCAGGTGAAAGATGGGGCTTTCCACTCACTTAAAAAGTTACAGTCTAAGAAACACACAAGAACAATTCTATCCGATCCTATAGGGTTGCGATGGTTGGCATCGACTCAATGGAAATAAGTTTGGTTTAGTTTGGTGGTAGACTCTACTCAATAGCCAGAGGATACAAGAGTGAACAAAAACAGACAAAAATGTCTGTGCCTCATGGAATTTATATTCCTGTGGAGGAATACAGATGGTAAACACCCAAGAAGTCACTAAGTGGAGTCTCTTAGAAGAAGACAGTGGAGAGACATGAACAAGGATGAAGGATGGTAGTGTAAGAGTGGTGTTGACATTCCAAATGGAATTCTTAGAGAGGCTTCCCTAGAAAATAATATATGAGCATAGGATTGTGCAAAATTATTTTGGTTCCTAAATGAGACATAAATATAAAAATACAGAAGAAGAAGAAACTCATCTAGAGGTAAAGGTGACTGAGACATGGAAGGTGCTGGAAGACCCCTGAAACAGACGGATCGAGGGGAAGTTCATCTTAGAATGTCAATTCTAAGTGCCTACATCCAGAAAAAGGTCCCGTCCGTCTACTTCCCAACCATCAATCAGTGAAACGCTCCCCGGAACACAGTTCTGCTCGCACCCGGGCTGTTGCTGCCCATCAAAGCCCTCGACAGCAATCGGTCTTTCTTCTAAACTTTATTTATTAATTACTTTTGATTATGTGAATTAAGCAGACCCATTTTCTAGGTCTGCTTTTTTGGTTGGTTTGCTTGTTTGGTAATTCCTGTAAAGATTTTCAGTGAGTCCCTTTTAGAAAGAATAGATATTTAGGAGAAATCGTCAGCAGTGTATGAATCGTGTTACAGTCATATGTACATGAAGGTGTAGAAAAAGCCATAGGCGTTCATAGGGGAGGGAATTTGATTTGAAAGTATGTGATTTTAAAGTCATGGTTATAAGGACAAAAAGAAAAATGAGAAGTGATTTTCAAGAAATAATGTAGAGGGCAGCCTTTCAAGTGGATATATAGTATAGACATCAAACTAGAATGCGATCTCCAAAGGAACTTGGCATTCCCCAAACGTGCTGTACAATTGAGGGGCTTCAACACTGGAGCAAGTCACATACACACTTCTTGAGAAAGTGAAATGGGCCCCATACGTTCACTCTTTTTTCTTTCTGACCTCAGAATGGGATTAAAGAGCTAGTTCTCAAAAAGATAACATTAAAAATAAGGACAGAAAGTTTGGTGCAGATTGAAAAAGCAAGAAGAGCCTCTAAAAAGCTAAAGACGATGAGATAGGATGAATATGAAGGACTCGAAATAGTCCCAGAAATTGAAAAACAAGTACAAAACAAGTTTGAAAAAAGGCAGATTATACAAAATGGAGCCTTATCCAAATTTGAAAGCTGCAAACAAGCTCTATACATTGGGCCTCAGAATAGCATGTAAAGCCTTTAAAAGCATCTCGTTTGTGAATATTTCTGCTTGCTAGTTTTTATAGCATTGGAGAGTCAGAGAGGGCTAAAAGCGGAGCTTAGTCACTCCATTTGTTAGTGCTCTGACTTCTAATCCATGATCACAAAGGACACCCCACCTACTTGCTCTAATTCAGCCATGGCACAACTGTGAAGGGGCTGAAAGTAGTTGAGGAAGATTAGGAGTAGATGCACCGCAGCACCTTAGACATCTTTCCCAGGACTGCACAGCTCTAGTCTGATCAAAACGCATGTTGTCCAGGCGAGGTGGCCTGAGACACCAGAACCCGAACCTAGCCTTGTTGCCTAGACTTGATTCCGATTCATGATGACCCAGGTGTCCCAGAAGAGACAAGCACTTTCCTTCTGAGTTCCAGCTGAGTGGGTTTTAACCACCAACCTCCCATTAGGCAAATGAGGGCAGACACTGTACACCAACCCAGGGCCTATTTACTGGGAAGTGGGCCTATTGAAAGGCAGGTACATTAAAAATATGCAAAATTCAAAATTCTGTTCTTTTGTCATACTTGGTGACATTTTAAGCACTCTGCATGTGGCGACAAAGTGAAGAATTGTCCTGCATCACAGGAAAGTCTGTTAGCGCTGCTTTTAATCTCTTCATACGTCACCACAGGAGTGTTTTGCACCAAGTAACAGTTCATAAAAATTACCCTCTTTTTGTCAAAAAATAAATAAATAAGAAGCAAATTTGATCGCTATTTAAAGTGTTTTATGAACCCTTTTTTCTTATGCGCATGAAAACGTGTTTGCTATCTGAGTCATTTTCTCTGGCATGTTCAAAACAATCACGATCACACTCTTTTTCTCTATCAATGAAGCTGCTCATCAATCCATGTGGTTAAAGAGTAAGAGGAGATTGAACGGAAGAACGGAGGGCCAAACCCGTACAGGAACCAATAACTCGACCACATTCAACTTCGTGTTCTTGTGTTCTTTTCCTTACAGTAATGCATGCACTGCACGCCTTTCCTGTAGATTCTCATCCAATACGTTTGTGCTACATCTCCACTCTCCGTGCAACCCCATTGAACTTCTAGAACGGTGGGACTCTGTGGTTTCATTTAGAAATAATGCCCTGTTTTTGTTATTGGTGTGAGCTGTCGTGTTAACATATTTATTCCAGAACAGAGATGGATATGTAGTAACCACTCCAAATACAAAACTCTTTGCAGGAAGAAATAAGTGTTGGAGGAATAGATTTCTTTTTGCTGCTTTCATTGAAACAGAATTCGCTCCTGTCAGTTCATGGAAATGAACACACTTCAGCAACGTTCAAAATGTACCACTGAGATTGGCCCAGCATCTGTGTTCAGAATGTCCCTTAAAACATGTTCCCTCTATTCCTACAATTGGACACAAATGAGGTCATCCATAGACCTTTCCCTGAAAAAAGTGTTGCTGGAGTAACAGGGGGACATGAGTTTCACAACCTATGACTCATGTATTCATTCAACAAGTATTAATTAAGTGTATTCCAAGAGCCTGGCTCCTTCACAGGGACCTTGCAGAGCAGTAGGAGAGAGGATGTGGAAACAAATGATGAGATCAGCATAGGCTGGCAGTCTCAGGCGGATGTTGTGAGACAAAGGAGAAAAGGGTGGAAACCTGGAAAGAGTCAGCAGGGAGGTTTGAGCTGCCCAATGGGGTAGTTCCACCTAATGGGCAGTTCAACCCGGTTGCTGAGACTCAAAATTGACTGTCTGAGAGTTAGTTTGGTTGGTAGTCTGAGAAAGAGGATGAGGAGGGAGACACAGTAAGACCATTGCCTGGCACCTGCTCCCATGTTAAAGAGGGTCCAATATATTTTGAAGCTTAGTTGAAACCATTAATTTCCCGCAAATGATAAATAAATTTTAAAAATCCTTACTGTCATTGAGTCCATTTTGATTCTTATGACCTACAGGACAGGGGAGAACTGGCCTTGCGGGTTTCCAAGACTGTAACTTTTTACAGGACTAGAAAGTGGTTATCAGCCCAAGGTAGGTAACTCACTACACCACTAGGGCTGGTTTTAAAGCCATCCTCGTTTATGGAGACAGTTGCCTGGCCAACCATCTCGGTGGCATTTACGTAGCATCTAGGAAGCTCTAGGTTCTCTGCTAAGCATGTGTTTTGTTCTGAAACTAAAGAAAACCACACTTGAAGAATGGGGTCATGGAGGGCACTTGCATACGTATTTATCTTCCTGATGGGAATACTTCACACTCTTTTTCATTTCTCATAGATGAAAGATGTCTTGTTTTCCATGGGAATAGCATGTGGACTAGTGTTGATTAATGATAAGGAATAGACTTTAATTTCGCCTAGTCTAATTTAGGGGTGGGGGGGATCAGAAGGAAAGTATTCTTGTGCGAGAAAGTAACTGTATCTTCTAGCATGGTTTTAAAATGATAGAAAACCCAAATTGACTGTCATCGATTTGATTCTGACTTGCAGTGGCCGTATCTCGGGTTTCTGAGGCTGCCCAGCTTTATGGAGCAGAGTCTCGTCTTTCTCCCATGGAATGGCTCCTGGGTTTTTCCTGGATCCACCAACCTTGTGGTTTGCAGATCAACCTTTCCACAACAGCGCTATCTAGGCTCCTTAAATGCTTATCTTATTCCCTGATAGCTGAAATAAGAATCCAGTTTCCAAAGGGATGATAAAGCCTGAGATTTAAGGATCTGCCCATGGTGTTGCACTTATAACCCTAGAATTTAATGCAAAGATGCCTTTGATCATGAAATATCTTCCTGACTTCATTTCACTGATATCAAGTTGTTGGAATGTTTTACCCATTAATCTTAGGACGAAAAAAAAACCTAGGAGAGCGCCAAATATAAAGTCAATTTTAGTCGCTTTTCAACTCAAATCCATATTGAATTTATGAACTTTAGCACACAGAGATATCACAAAAACGAGATAAAGTTCAATGTCATAACTTTGACCTTTCATTTTCAGTTTATGAAAAATAAAGATTGTCTGTTCTAGTCGACGTGTTGGGTTACTATCCACCAAATCAGCAGTTCTGAACCCCCAGTCACACCATGGACTTCCCACTCCTGTAAAGAATTAGTCTCAGAAACCCACAGGGACATCTTTTCTGTCCTATAGGATCACTGCAAGTCAGGATCGACCCGAGAGCAGTGAGAATGAGTACCCACTACGGGAGATTCTTGTTTAGTAATGATCACTGGGCTATGCGCTATCTGCATGACTCATATTGGATCCTAGGTGGACTGATTTTGCTAAAGGCCACACTTTAGGAGCCCTGCTCTATCACTCAGGATTCAATTTCGTTATGCAGTAATAATGAGGAGGAAGAGCACAGCAGCTGAGTTTTACTGAATGTTCCTCATGTGCCTGCCATCGTGCTCGGTCAGTCTGTAGAACCAGCCCAGTGATATCGCACTGTTATGGTGAGGGCTGCCTAGATGAGGACAGTGGGTCCGAGAGACGTGAGATCGCATCTACGAGGTGGCACAGGCAGCGTAAGGAGAGAGGCGGTCAGATTCTAGAGATCAGCCTTGCAAACGGCCTCTTCACATGCTGCCTTTGCATTTGTGTGGTCACATACACACACACACACACACACACACACACACAAAGGGAGCAGGGGCAGGAGGGCTTTTCCTATATCTCAAGAAAACCTTTGAAGTAATATTGCACCCGTTATACCTCGTACTGCTTACCAAATCACTCTGAAATTGAGTATCTTACACACAGCAACCCTCATTCTTCTCCTGGCGTTCTAGGAGTTCATGGGGTTCAGGGACGTGGTGTGTGCTCAGTGATCTTCATGCAGTTGCAGCTGGCACATGGGTAGCTGAAGCTGAATCATTTGCAAAGGGGTCACTCCATGTATGACATTCCAGCCATCTGAGGCATGGGACTGGACGACATGGGCATCTCTCGGTGGCCTCTCTTCGTGGTTTGTGGAGAATGGGAGCCTCAGCGTAGCTGGAATTTATACAGGAAGGGTTGGAGCTTTAAAAAATGCATGTGCTGGTAGAGAAAAAGCCGCATAATGGAAGCCAGGGATGCGTTAGGACCGAGACTTGGAAGCCACTGGGCATCCTGTCCACCACCACGTGTTACTCATCACGGCAGTCACAAAGACCAATTTTGTAGGAAAGAGTAAATAGATCTCACCCTTTGACAGGCCTGCAAATATTCTTGTGGCCAATTTTGGAAGATGCAATCTGCCGTAGTGAACATCTGCACAAAATGACGCACATACTTCCCACGTACAAAAGACGGCCACCTCAAAACCTCACCTCCTTATCCCAAAAGGCTCACGCTCAAGATCTAAAATCTCATTGGTCTAAAGAAGGCCAAGGTCAGCTTCCATGCTGGGCCTTCGACTCCGACGCATGGTGATTCCATTTGGGTAAGAGTAGGACTGTGATCCAGCAAGTATTTGAGGGCTAATTTTTCTTAAACAGATTGTCAGACTTTTTCCCCAAGACACCTCTGAGTGGAACAAAATGCCAACCTTTAGTATAATGGCTTCACTCTTCACTCTGCCAGAGCGGGCCCTCCGGAGATGATTGTCCTCCAACCTGACACTTTCTAACTGGACACTGGGAACTCTGAATGGCTGTTACCTACATTTCACACAACAAACACACAGAAGGACCAGGTAAAAGACAAGTGTTACACCACCACCACCACCACCACCACCACCCACCCCCATGACCTGATCTGAAATCAGAGGCATCTTGTGGTATATAGAAGTGGCTCAAACAAACAAAAATAACCCAAACCCATTGCCATCCACTTACGAGTAGAAAACCCAGTCATTTTCCCCATTGCCATTTACTTACGGAAGGAGTAGAAAATCCAGTCTTTCTCCCGACAAGCTGCTGGTGTTTTCAAACTGGTGACCATGCGAACCACTGCCCCACACGTAACCACTACACCACCAGAGCTCCGCAGAAGTGACTATGACACAGTAATTCTGAAAATCAATGGCCACATGTTGCTAGTGTCTTCCTTCCGACTTAGTCCTAAGGCCTGGAAACCATTTCCCAATACTTGTCCCCATGTTCCGGAAACCTGGCTTCACCCTTTGAATCATCCTCCCTCATCAAACTGGGGCAGTCTCACAGGCCTGCACAGGTTCAAGAGAGGGGTTATAGGTCCTGGTAACTATGGGAGAGGAGAGGTCATGGAGGAGTAGAAGGGATTAAAAATATGGTTAAAGTTCTTTTCAGAAAAGAAATAATCTGCACATATCCTTTGAGTTATGCAAATCTTCTGAACAACTCTACGATAACGAAGTTTAAAATGTGGCTTTGGTTCATTACCTTTGAGGGAGAAGCTTAGGGGCTGCTTTGTTTTAGCACATTGAAAGCGTTTTGAATCATGCTTATTAACTAACTACAGCTTCACACATTTTGTTACTTTTCCGCTCTTAGAAGTTGGCTGCTTTGGGTAAACCTGTTTAATACTGGCTTACAAAATTGTCCATTGAGTTGGAAAATTAACTCTGTTCTTTTCCATTCATATTTGGATGTTTACCATTTACTTCATGTTTTCAGGGTGCCAGGACCTGAGGTAAGCATATTACATAAAATATCTATTTTGGTCTGAGATAGTTACTAATGTCATTTGTATAATACATGATTACATTGAGGCTAAAAGGGATCTGCCTAAAAACCCAATTTAAAAATTGCAATTATGGACCCCTGACCCCAACACAAATGCACACACACTCACACACACACACACACAGAATTCTGTTACTCCTTAGCTTGGTGGTGGTTTCTCATTTTCATAACATGGGTCACTCTGTGATGTCGTGTAGACCTTACGTATGTGTTAATCTGACTCTTCTCATCTGGACAGAAGAGGGTCAGAAATTAGATATGTTCTATTCACTGATATAGCGCAGTAGATTCTGGTTCATGATGGCATGAATTATCAACGACTAAGTGGTAGTGTGGAGATTTGAACCCATTTCTGACTCTCCCTTATTTTATTTTCACCATTTTCTTTCCTTGTGTCCTCAAAACCAGGGGAAGAAAGTGCTGTCACCCAAAAGGTGACAACCCAACCAGGGGATGTTTCAGAAAATAGACCCGCTTCCAAATGATCATACCCTTGACAACTCCAGGGAAGCTCCACTCTGCACACGTGCCTCATTGTGCGTTGCAAGTCAATTGGTTGCAAGTCAATTGGTGGCAGCTTGACAGCGCACAAGCTCAATGAGTCACAGCAGCCACAACCACAACTAGTGAACAGTCTGCTCCCAAACATTAAGTGTTCTGGCATCATCACATATCCCAGGTTAATGGTTAGTCAAATACACAATAGGCAAATAACCTCACGATTTACAGATGTTTCTATCCATTCATAAAACCGCATGCCTTTTTGTAAAATAGTTCCCTGGTTTCTGAGGAAATTATGGTTATTTGTGAAATACAGGCATAATAGTCTATAGTAAAAATACATCTGGATATAAACCTTAAAACTTTTGTTCTTTACCTGCCGTCCTCTTTTAGCAAAGCTACCTTGTATTGAGTATTGCTCTCCTCTTCACCCTGGTTAACATGAGCTGCTTCCTAGCCCCTGATTGCCCTCCCTCCCTCTCTCCCCTTCCATCCGTGGGGAACATCAAAGAAGATTTCTCTTCGTGTGCAAACCTTTCCTTGACTTTTTACAATAATCATATCTCATGCAAAATTAGTCCCAGAAATTTTTTTTAAAGTCTGTTTGAATTTGTTTTTTCTTAACTTTCAATAAATGTTTTAGGCTCACGTCTTGTAGTGAGAGTGCCCCCTTTTAAAATGAATTCTTATTAACAATATTATGTTTCTTGACTTTTTAAAAGTTTCCCTTTTTTCAACTTAGGAAGTTTCCCCTTAGTAAATTTTCATTTAAATACTAGATGTGTATCTTTCTCTCTTTTTCTATTCAGGCTTAATACAGGGGTGCACAGCTTAATGGCACTAATTCTGACCACATGTGGGGTTTCATACGTTGTTTTTGTTTTTTAAGTGAAAGCAGCTCCCTTTTTGTTCATTATCTCCCCGCAATGGTTTTAAAGACCCCACGCCCAGAGTCTTGCAGCAGTGGACCTCAGGTGGGATGCAAGCAGGCGAGGCAGGGGTCTTGGTTCTAGCTCAGGGTTGAGAGTGTTGTCTTGTGTCTGGCCCTCCCCTGATGGCGCCCACTTGTTCCCCGACTGCAGCCTGCTCCCCAGGCCCCTACCTGGAGTAATTCCAGCAGCAGCAGCAGCAGCAGCAGCTACAAGGATACCTGGAAGCAGGTTTCCACACTATTTTCATAGCACGGAGCTCACACATGCCCAAATCACAGAAGGCTCTATTTCACAGAATGTGATGTGCACCTCCAGTGCACATCCCTGCATATTGACTATTGCGTAACTCACGGTTGGCACAATACTCACAAACTTCTTTTGTTAATCACCTCCCTTCCCATAGATATGTTCGTTCCTGTTTGCTTGTGTTCCTCCTCTTGGGCAATTGAAATACTCCCATTGATTTGTTTTCTCGAGATACCATGGACACCCTCATTTGTTTGCTACTCCAGATTTCTATTTTCTCACCTCTAAAATGATTAGCATGTAAGCAAGATTGTTTGTGTACCTGCATGAAGTAGCAAGGATGCAAGTATAAAGCGGTTCCACTAGATGAATTCTGTCTCAGAATTGACCCATCAGCAACTAACAATAGTAACAGATGATCTCTAAATGCTTCATCTCAATGAAACCTTCTATAAATCTTTATAAATCTCAAATAAACAAACCACTTGCTGTTTACGCCCTTCCAAGTTACAGCAGCCCTGTGCTCTACGGAGTAGAACGGAGCTCTTCTTGGCTGAAATCATTAAGAAAGTGGATGTCTAGATTCTTCTTCTCTGTGGCCATGAGTCGGTTCAAACCACCAACTTTAGTTGTGCAAGGTCATTACATCCAGGGACGGTTAGCCCCCTGCCATCAAGTTGATTCCACCTCTAGCGACTCTGTAGGTCTTTGAAGACTCACTCTTCACCAAAACAGGAAGCCTCGTCTTCCTCCTGCAGAGCAGCTGGTGGATTTGAACCATTGGCCTTGAGATGAATAGTCCAACATGTACCCAACAGTGTCACCAGGCAACTCATTGCAACCCTGAAGGACAGAGGCAAGCTCCCCATAAAGGCTCCCCATGCAATAGCTCTTTGTAGGAGGAGCTGGCCACACCTTTCTCCCGAAGAGTGGCCGACTGGTGAGTTCAAACCGCTGACCTTCCTATCATGGAATAGGCGAGCACTTTCACCACTACACAATCAGCCCTGTAGGTTTCCGATAGGTGTAGGCTGAGACTCTTGGGAGGCTTTCGCTTTCTCCGTTGCACCTTCCACGATGGTGGCCAGCACCCTCTAGCTCCAACAGCTGAATCAGCGTCTCTGCGCTCATGCTCAGGTGTGTAGCCTTAGCAGGGGCCCTGGACACATCAGGCTGAAAGGCAAGCCTGGTGTCTCCACGCTTGGGAACACACAGGAGCTGTGACCACTTCAGCAAGTCTGAGCAAGGGTGAACTCTAGCCTAGCAAATAGTTTCCCTGTAGAACCTCCTAACCCGCCCCCATCACGTCCCTTCTTCTTCTTTCCCTTCAGTTTTGACCCGGCCCCGGCCGCACAGCGACGACTACAGCGCCATGAAAAAGATCCCGCCGCGAAAGCCCAAACGCAGCCCCCACACCAAGCTGAGCGGCTCCTACGAGGAGATCACGGCCCCCAAGGCCGGGGAAGGGAAGGCGGGCCAGGCGGCCTGCGGGGCCGCTCCCCAGCCGGAGCCCACTGCCAAGTCCAGGGCCGCCTCGGCCGACGGGCCGCCCCCGGGCGCGCTGGCCCCGGCCTTGGCGCAGGAGGACGAAGACGACGACACGGAGCCCGTGTACATCGAGATGGTCGGCCATGCCATCAAGGCTGCGGGCGCCGAGGGGGACAGCCCCGACCCAGGGGAGTCGGTGTACGAAGAGATGAAGTACTTTTTGCCCGAGGACAGCGGTGGTGGCAGCAGCCTGGGCCTGGTCTCTTTCATGGCCGCCTCGCCCCCTCTGTTTTTTGAGAGTCGAAAACCCATCCCCTTTGAGGACAGTGATAACAGCTGTCAAGCCACTGGGCCCTTCAAAGATACGTGTGACATCCCACCCCCTTTCCCGAACCTGCTTCCTCATCGCCCACCACTGCTGGTGTTTCCTCCCACCCCGGTGACCTGCTCTCCTGCTTCCGACGAGTCGCCCCTAACCCCCCTGGAGGTGAAAAAACTGCCCGTCCTGGAGACCAACCTAAAATACCCCGTCCCGGCTGAAGGATCAAGTCCCCTGTCTCCACAGTATTCCAAATCTCCCAAAGGCGAGAGTGACCGGCCTGCCTCCCCGGGATTCACTGTCTTTAACGGCTCGAACAAAGTGTCCTCTCCATCCACCCCGCCGCCACCGCCCCCGTTACCCCCTCCTTTGCCTCCGCCTGCTACCTTCCGGCCCCCCACCCATTTTGCTTTCCCCCCGGACACGTGTTTGGTTAACACGGGAAAAGCAGCGGCAGGCTCCGATGGGCCCAAAGTACATCCAAAGCCACCCTCCGCTCCAGTGGGCGGTGCCTGCAGCTCTTTCGCCAAGCGCCCTGGCTCCCCAGGGAAGGCGGCCCGAGGGGACCCCCGAAGGTCCACATCCAGCTCCTCCTCCCCGGGGCCCTACAGCCCCCCTAACTCCAGGCCGCTCACCAGCCCTCTGGACGAGTTAGCCAGCCTTTTCAACTCGGGAAGGAGTGTGCTTCGCAAGTCTGCAGTAGGACGGAAAATTCGAGAACCTGAAGGTAAGCAGGGGAGATGATAGTTCCTTCTTCCGTGTGTGTGTGTGTGTGTGTGTGTGTGCCTGCGTGTGTAAAACACAGCGAGCAAGCTGAGTAAATGAAAAGTAGGTCAAGGCGAAATACACTTATCGAATGAATGAATAACCTACACCCCTATTTATTCTTCAGATAAATAAGCTAATTGTTTGTTTAGCTAACAATTTCTTCTTAATTATAGGCCATTAATAAATGAAATTGTACTTGCAAGCAGCAGAATGTTAGCATTTCACACAAGTCACACACTTCATTCCCAGCAACAAAATGCAATCTAAGAGAAAAGCATTCAATGAACAAATTAATATTTGCTTTTAAAACTAAAAGCTTTTTAGAGCCTCATAAACTTCCTTTTGCTAAGAGAGGAGGATTTGGCGAGTCCTTCTTGGCTTGCTCAAGGAAGCGAAGTTAATGAATTTCTAGGAAGGAGGCTGCATTTGGAAATACCAAAGCCTGGTTAGTGGTCAGAGGTCGTCAGAACGATGGTGCGGACTCCAGGCTCCGTGTGTGTGTGTGTGAACCTCATCATAGTTCCCGGTGGGGGCATTCGGCAGCATTCTGGAACACATAGCAGACTCTCAAGGACAGCATTATCAGTTCAACACTCAAACTATAAACTATCTCTTTTCCTACCGTGGGCTTTTACAAAACACTTTTCTAATTTGAAAAGATTGGATAGAGCTACTTCAGACTTTCTTCATAAATAAATGAATTGGCAACTCCTACCATTTACGCAGTAGGTTTGTAATAGAGAAGGTAGCCATATGAGACCCGGTCATCCCCACACACCAAGTTATAAAGTTTTTAACTATGCAATTGAGCTATTTGTAATTCTTAGTGGTCTCGCAGGTGGAACATCATTCGATTTGTTGGCTTGATATGTTTTTTTATGGGATAATTCTAGCTGTTCTCATGCCTATTACAGGTGTACAAAATTGGAAATGAAGCTGAACATTCCTTTGGCTTTTTGAAGAACTCATGGGTTATTAGGAATGTTTCCTAATATCCTTGTGATTTCTTCCTCTTGACATTTTAAATCTATCACTTTGACCTCTTGGAACGTAAGGGCATTTTTAATCTCACCTGCAGCCTCTTCTCTCACTACGTTCCCAGTGGGTGGCTTAGTCACCCTCGAGGAATCTAAATGACCTGTAACCCATTTCTTGTACAGTTTTGATTGGGAAAAATTGTTCTGGAACTTCTGCCAAAGGATTCATAATATTCCCCTTGCCTCTTTTGAAGGGTGACCTTGACCAGATGAAATTGCTCATGAATCCCCTGATGTAGGGATTCTCAGTTGAGATGTCATGCATAGTGAGTTGTACACAAAAAGTGAGAGTGTCATATTCTACTATCTCCTGTTGCCTAGACTTTTGTGCCGTAATTCATGAACACTAATATCCTTAAAACAGTTGGTTTTCTCTAACTCCTTGAGATCCAATTTAGAACATGCAAAATTAAACAGCTTCCCAGGCTTCAGGATGCACATAGATAGGAACTTTTATCGTGCACATAATAGATACGACCCCCGTCTGGGAGGAATCATCTTAGCAGCAGGTAGTTCTAGTGGGCTCACTCTATTGCAGGTATTGCTTAATAACCTATTTAATTCTCACAAGACTCTGGAGTAGCTATTCCTACCATCCCCATTTTGCACGTGGGAAAACTGAGAGATGGAGCGAGTTCTCAATTCACTTCACATGTCCCTGCTCATGAAAACAGAGACACGTGACTCGAATCCTGCAATTCCTCTTAACAAACATGATGATGATGATGCAAATTCAGACTACAACAGTATCAGCAGCCACTGCAAAAAAAAAAAAAGATGCTCAGATATGTGTTCAGTAGAAAGGAGTTTATTCCAGTTTTTACATTTGTGCACCTGAGATCAAGAAGCAGGACTCATACAGGCTGTTCCATAAACCCCAAAGGAGCCAAACATGTCCGTCATAGCTTATCTTTACAAATAACAACTTCCAATAGAGCAGGGAGGCTACTTGGCCTTTAAAATTAAGAATGACTAAATGTTTAATAGTCTATTCCTATCTCAGAACAATTATCTCATTCATAAAAAATGTTTTTGTCTGATGCTTTAATATGACTAGTATTGTTATGCTAATTATTTCTAGTTGCTGGATTTCCCAAAATATGAGACCTAATTCAAATGATGAAGGGGAGCTTCATTGGCTTGTTCAAACCACTAGGGTGTCCCATTGCTCTAAATGGCATCTCAGAGTCGGCTTGAGTTTATCCAGAATAACACTGGTAAAAATAAAAATAAAATGAGCACGGAGAAAGACCAGGATGTTCACGTATGGACCCATTGCAGTACAAACTCAGAGATCTTACAGAGGGCTATGCGGAATCCATGAAAAGCCTCATTCCCAGAATATTTGTTAACTGATCTCAGGTTTATGACTTTGTATTGAGGTTCCTCTTGGGTGTAGGGGCTGCAAATAGGCACTTAACATGAGGTCAACGAAAGTGTTTATTGTATCACCTTTGTTTGCAGACGGCAGGTAGTCATGAAACCCGTGTTGAATGAAAACATATCTACCTTACAAAGCAGTTGGGCTGATGAAAAAATGTTTGAAATATTCCGTTCTTAGGACATTTTAACTTTGATATGAATCGCTTAAGCTACATGTAAATAACTATAAGTTTCACCTATTTTTTATTATATCAGCATTCTGCAAAGAGGATTTGGAGTTTGAAATTAGATGATTGGATAAACCAAGATTTTCAATATTGTATTTTGATTCTGAAGGGTCATTCATATAAAAACTCAACTTTTTGTAAAAGTTTTCCTTTGGGAAAGTTTCAAACATAATCCAATGTAGAGAAAATTGCATGATGAACCCTATCCCTGACCAATCCTAATTCACTTCCACCTCTACTTGTTACCTCACTCCCCCACTTGTTGAAGTACATCCGCAAAGTCATAGCACCTTTTTGATAACATGGATAAAAAATGGGGTTGTTTTTGTCTTAAATCACTTTAATATAAGCCAGTCAATCCATTTAAAACCTCTTTTATGTTAGACTGCTCCCAATGATAGAAGCCTGATCTAGAAGGTATAATACCAGCCGTCATGATATAAAACAGGAGGATTCTCATGGGTTAGATCTCTACCAAAAGAAAACTAGCCTGTGAGATCTTCTATATAAGTTTGGATGATAATCCCTGAAGTGATCAGCAAACGGAGTCAGCCCATTCTACTATAGTCTATAACATCTGTCAATCTGCCTTTTGAGGGGCATAAAATAAATGAATTTCTCAATCTTATAACCAAACAAAAGAGAAGTCTGGAAAAGTGAAGATCAAGATGATGTACAAAAAATGGTGTACAGAATGATGTTCAAATCATTGCTTTGTGAGAATTAGAAGCCCCAGGCCAAATTAAGCTCAGCTACCTATATGTTGCTTAAAGACAAGAAGCGGAATCCCACGAAGTCATTGAATCACCACTAAATTCCGTGCAGGAATCTGTGACTTGCTCAATCAAGGACAGTGTTTGTAAATTGCCATATTCTATTCCTAGTGTTTGAAATAGAAGTTTTGATACTGTTTTCATTTAATCTCTAGCACATTCTAATGCGATTGCAGCATAAGAAACAGGGCTGCCTTGTGCAAAGCTAGTCAGCCCATCATACGAAGCAAAGCTGGATCTCTCATAGGCTTCTTGCCTTTGCTCAGGCTCTTTTAGTGTTTTATCTTCTCCAAGACAGTTCCTCTTGCTCACGCCCCCAGATGCTTTCTCTTGGAGATGATTTATTTGTGCTGGGTAGTGACAAGAGGGTCCATGAAAATTATAAAGGGCGTGAACAGGGGAAGCACATCGTTAACTGATGTGTCATTGTTCTCAATGAGCTGGTGCTGTCTGCATTCCAGGTGAACCTAAAAGTCTCCCCCCATGGAAACAGAGCAGTCCTGTGCCCCATAGACCCATCTTGAATTGAAGCCAAGTGTTCCTCATTTCCCCAGTGAATCAGACCTTTGGGGAGACTAGATTAACTTCTCCAGAGAAGGAATGTCTTCATCTATCAACGAGGTTATTAGACAACGTGTAGAAAGGTAGAATTTCTCTCCCTTCACTCTGGCAATGAAAATTGAACTTTGACTTGGGAAGAAAGAGGCCTAGTGAAATATATTTCATTCTTTTGTTTTTGTTTTGTGGCATTGCACTTGCTAAATTCTGGTCCTTCTGTCATAATAGTCCTTCTGTCATAATAAGGCGTACCTCTGCCTGAGGCTATACATTAGAATGTTTGTCATTCTCCATATCTTCAACAGTAATGATAATTTAGTTCATCTGCTCTTAGAAAGAAACTTTAGATTTTAATGAATTGATCAATAGCAAATGTATCTACATTAAGAGCACAAAGTTTTTAGTCACCCAATTAATTGGAATAATTTTAAATATATATAGCTAAAGAGAGGGATATGCTATAAAAGCATGTGACGTTTTCTCTGAACTTACAGCACATCTATTACATGTGCTGTATATATCTATATATCCCCAAGAATTGACACAGGAAAACTCTGCTACTGAAAAGCCTGTAAACGAGACTTTAGCTAACTTAACATAGATGACTCCCAAATAGTTATCAAGTAAGATTCACTTAATGTAATTTTATGGCTGTGACTAAGAATGCCAAAAGAAAATAAGTAGTCCTCTCACAAACGAATGGGCCAGGAGGCAGATGAGAGCATTCAATTTCAATAAGTGAAGTAATACTAAACGAGAGAATGAGGTAATTTGTTTTTTAATCTCAGTGACATAAACTATTAGTGGAGCAATAGATGAGCTTTCACATGCCCCATAATCCCCAGTGGCACATTGTTGTTGGTAAGGGCCATCAAGTTGGTTCTGACCCATAGCGACCCTGTGCCCCACAGAAAGAAACACTGCCTAGGCCTCTGACACCCTCACAATTCTGGTCATATCCGAGCGTGATTTCAGCCACCGTGTCAGTCCAACTTATGGAAGGTCTTCCACTTTTTTTGCTAACCCTTTACCAAGCACCTCTGCTAAACCTTTACTCAGCCAAGCACTTCTCAGGGGCTGGTCTCACCTGGCAGCATGGCCAAAGTACTTGAGACGGAGCCTCACCTTCCTCACTCCTCTTCTTTTCTTTTCTTTTTTTAAATATTTTATGATTTTTTAAGTTAAATACTTCTATTGGGGGCTCTTACATCTCTTATCACAAGCCATACATTCCTCCAGTGTGTCAAGCACATTTGCCCATATGCCGCCATCATCATTTTCAAAGCATTCTCTTCCCACTTGAGCCCCTGATATCACCTCCCCATTTTCTTCCCCCCTGCCCCCGCCCACCCTCCCTCATGAACCCTTGATAAGTTATAGATTATTATTTTCATATCTTACATCATCCTCTGTCACCCCTCACCCACTTTTCTGTTGTTCGTCCCCCTGGGAGGGGGCTATAGATTGATTCTTGTGAACTGTTCCCCCTATCTCCCCCCACCCTCCCCTAATCCTCCTGGTATCAATACTCTTATTGTTGGCCCTGGGGGGTTTATCTATCCTGGATTCCCTGTGTTGTGGGCTATTATCTGTAGCAGTGAGCATGTTCTGGTCTAATCTGATTTGTAAGGTAGAACTGAGGTCATGATAGTGGGGGAAAGGAAGCACCAAAGAACTAGAGGCAAGCTGTGTGTTTCATCGGTGCTATACTGCCCCCTGACCCATCCTCACTTTTTAAGGTGCATTCTGATTGTACTTCTTCCAGGACAGACGGGTTTACACTTCCTGAAGGCCATGCTACTCTCGTGCACACCATAATTCACACGCATTCGTTCTTCTGTGGGCTTCCTTATTCGTTGTTCAGCTTTTACATACATATGAAAGGATTATCGATGACACGATTTGGTCAAGTGCACCTTAACTCTCAAAGTGACATCTTTGCTCTTTAGCATGTTAAGAGTGTTTTTGCTGGTTGGTTGATTGATTTTACCGCTGCAGCAGCAGACTTTCCCAATATCACCTGTCATTTGATCACCGGACTGCTGCTTCTATCCTGCAAATTGTCAATCCAGGCAAAAGGAAATGTTTCAATGTTTGCTCTGTTTATTAAGGTGTTGTCTGTTGGCCCAGTAGTGGAGAGTGTGGTTTTCCTTACATTGAGTTGCAATCTTTACTGATGGCTGCAGTCCTTAATTTTCACCAGCACGTACTTCAAGGCATCTTCTTCAGCAAACAAGATTGTGCCATCTGAGTATCGAAGGTTGTTGTTAAGCCTGCCACCAATCGTGATGCCTCAATCTTCTTCATATAAATCCAGCTTCTCAGATTATTTGTTCGGCAGACAGATTGAATACATGTAACCGAAAGATGCAACCCTAACTCACACCTTTCCTCGTTTTAAACCATGCAGTAATCTCTTGTTTGTTCAAACAACTACCTCTTAATCTGTGTACTGGTTCTTCATGTGCACCATAAGTAGCATAGATAGCACGTTCTTTTGATGAGGAGAAGTTTATGGGCTCCACCAGAGCCTCAGAAACTGTTAGTGATCT
>NW_022111368.1:6028632-6030551 GCF_000313985.2 Echinops telfairi
CCCCCACTCAAGTTGTGTGTCCTTGCAGAGTGCCCACCCAGCACTGTCCTTAGGAAGCGTCAGAGGATCCGAGAGTGTGAACCTCCTTCTTGATTAGATCCTTATTACTGGAGGCTCAGATGCCTGCTCAGGACCAACCTCACCACACTTCAGGAACCATGCTAAGAACGACAGAGATAGTCGTCGGTTTTCAGCCACCACCATTGAGCGGGACAGGGTGACCACAGACAATAGATAAGACCCTGTGCCATCGGTCCCCGCAGCAACTGTCCACATGATGACTGTCGTGCCCTTAGTTGCCCTTGAGCCACCTTGGACTCCTTGGGACCTTATCTATCATAGAAGGAAGCGGCGCCCAGTCCTTCGGCGGAGTCCGTATGTCTGAATCCCTTCTTGTGGCTACTGTGTGATTATAGAAACAGAGATATATGGGGATGGCCAAGGTAGAGCCCTGGCTGAATAAAAAGCTAGTGGCAAGGCCCCCTTTAAATATCTGTAGTTGGTGTGGAAACGGGCAGGTCTCATTACCAGAGTATTTCCCCTAGGTCAAGCCCCTGCGTCACTCGGAACCCCAGCAGTGAAACGAAGTCAAGAGTCATGACAATTAAACATCCAGATCAATCTGATCAAAAAGCTGCCCCCTCGGAATCACATAAATGATCTTGGGAAATTACCGGAACACGCCGCCTGTAAAGCTGCAGCCACTAGCGTGGCAGTCCCACCCAAGACCTAAGCGGGCCTTGCATAATGAGTTCATCGCATTTGAGACCTGTTTAATGTGACAAAGACGTCTCTAAAGGAGCAGCCGCTGGAGGAAAATCTATTGTACCTGAAATTCTGAAAAGAGACAGGCTTTTCAGAAATGGATTATCTTTCATAACCAGTAAATATTTTTTTCATACTTTCAACCCATTAAAGCAAGGGACCATTGTGTATTGTGTGTCTCTACACTGAATTGCAAATTAAACTCCCACTGGGGTCTCAAAAGAGAAATCCAGTGCTTTATCCTCTAAGCCACTCAGCCTCTCTCCTTACGCAAGTTAATAAAGACCTTCCTGACTATCTGCATCTCATTATTGCTGCATAATTCAATATCCTGGGGTTTCTGTCCCTTTGTGAAGAAATACTTAGATGTAACATGGGGTGAGGAATGTTTTCCTGAAGATGGGTTGGATTTGTGCCATCTATCTCCTTAAGAGTATTGGAGGGTGCTGGGGGGCGGGGACCCATTTCTTAATTGTCTACCAGTGTTTAGGCTCTTTATGCCTGCCTTGAATCATTTTTATGATTAATCCTGAGATTAGCCTAAGAAATTTCACACCACCTGAGCAGTGGCTATGTTCAACAGCAGTCTGTCTGATTCGTCAGTTGTGAGTCAACAACACTCCTCTCGCATGCACTGTGTGCAAAGCTTCAGCAGCACTTTTCTACTGTCATTTCATTTCCCTTTGAAATCGACCATTTCCATTCTTATAATGTGATCCCATTTCAATTTAATAATAAGAGCTCATTATACAAAGGAGTCCCGTGTCATGGTTAAGCCCTGGTTTGCTCAACAAAAGGCCGGCTTTCAAACCCACCCAGCCATTCCTTGGGAGAAAGACTAGCACTCTGTTCCCTGTAATGATGGTGGATGCTGTTGCTGCCTGTTGATCCTATTTCAACTCTCAGTGACTGGAAGTGACAGAGTCGCATCCTATGGAGCAATTCTCTGGCATCTCATGAGGTTCCAACGAGTCAAAATCAACTCAGAGACACAAAACAACAACAACATCTACTAATAATTACACAGTAAACACCAACTCATATTTTGTTCAATTGACACAGAGAACTCGGTGCTAAAATATGCAGGGCCCATATCTGGCATAGATCCTACTCATTTGCAATAGAACACTAACTGTCCCTATAATACCTGAGGT
>NW_022111368.1:6030843-6032093 GCF_000313985.2 Echinops telfairi
TAAACCTTTACAGGAGCAGAAAGCCTCATCTTTCTCCCAAAGACTGGAGGCTGGGTTCCAACTGCCGACCTTGCAATTAACAGTCCACTGAGTAACTTGCCACAACACTGTTTGGCATTTCAATTTCTATCATTCACCTTTTATGTGGGAAAGATGAATGATCCTGGGCAGACAAACTGATAGAAGTTTCACAGTAAGTAACCGTTATCTTGATACAAAATATGCCCATGTTACCAGAAAGAATAAAACAGCTCTTAGCAATTGGGTTACTTGCTGAAAGAAGTCACAGAGGGAGGAATTATGTGTGCTGATTTTCAGTTATCAGATGAGGACACCAAGTGGGTAAGATTTGGGCAAATTTCAATGACAGGGCTCAGGGACCCACAGGAATACAAAAGGACTACTTTAGATTAATATTCCTTAATTGGACAATTAAGCATTAATTAAATGTAGAAATCTGTAACAATTCTTCACACATCTTTTCTAAGGGAACAGCAGAACCCTCCCAGGAGCATTCCCTATCAAACTCACTGGCAACCAGCTGATTCCAAGTACAGGGTAGAACTGCCCCTGGGGGCTTCTGAGCTTGTAAAATCTTCATGGGAGCAGAAATCCTCATTTATTCTCACCTTCTGAGCAGATGGTAGGTTTGAACTGATGGCCTGTGGTCACCAAGATGGCAGCCCAAGATGTCACCACAACAGCCACCCCCAACCCCAAATTTGCAGCAGAATAGTATGTGTTTAATTTTCCCACGAACTGCACTAACTCTAGCCTGTCTCCTTGGTATGCATTGTTGTTAGGTACCATCAGGTTGATTTCCAACTCGGAGCAACCTCAGATGACAGAATAGAACTGGCTCATCAGGTTTTCTAGGCTGTCATCTGTACGGGTCCCTGTTGGAATCACACAGGGCTGCTAACCATACGGGTGGAGGTTCAAACCCACCAGCCTCTCCGATGACAGTGTAGGTTGCGCACTGGGCTGCTAATTCCAAGGTCAGCTGCTCAAAATCACCACCATTCTGTGGGAGAAAGATGAGGCTTTCTACTCCCATCAAGCACTGCAGTCTGGGAAGCCCACCACGCCAATTCTACTCTGGCCAATAGGATCGCCGAGTCACCATTGACTTGATGGACAGAGCCTCTCTGAGAGCGGAAAAAACGAAGCTATCTACACTCCCATGGACAGCCTTTGGATTTACAGCCCTTGGAAACTCTGTAGAGGGTTGCTATGGGTTGGAACTGATT
>NW_022111368.1:6033033-6034598 GCF_000313985.2 Echinops telfairi
AGATTAACTTCAGACAAGATGATTAAACTAGCAAAACTATTTAATAACGCTTTGTGCTGGGATTTTTTTTGGGGGGGTTGGTAAGTTTTCAGAGAGGTGGGAAAAATCACTAAATAATAGGGATAAGCTTCATTCATTAGTTCATTTATTCGAAGAAGTATTGAAGCTTTTCCTTTATGCCACATAGTGTAGTAAATTGTACAGGCTTAAGCATGAAAAGGTGGCACGTACCCATCTGAATCTCATAGTGAATGTGTGTGGAGTATTGGGGAAGACGTTTTACAACGCAACAGTCAACATGTTTCACAGAACACACCGACCCCTTAATGCTTGTGAAACTCTCCGGTTTTATTTTTTATTGAAGTTATTCTATTTAATTTGTAACTGCTTGCTACAAACCACTGAACGGATCTCTCTACTCACAAATAGCTCCTCTGAAAGCCATTGGTCTAGCTGGCAGGATCGATATGGCAGGGCGAAAAGAGATGAGACTGAAGTGGCTACAGAGACTTTTCCAGTTCCGGGATAGGACGATCGGTGTCTCTTGGCAAAGGTCAATGGTGCTTTATCTCGTGCATAGCAGAAGGCACTACAGAGATTTTCAACAAGTGGGTGGCATGATTAAGTTATCTTTGGAGCTAACGACTTCAGGGTGTGTGAGAAGGTCCCCCTTTCCCCCTTCAGTTTTCTAGACCCATTTATATCTAAGCACATCTGTTTAAATCCGTGAACTCGAAATGATTGTGGTGGGGCATGTGAGAAGGGGAATCCCCCCCCCTGACCAGTCATTTTATCATCCCTTCCTGTGATGGTGTGTTCTATGAGCGTTCATTTTAGACTTAGATTTAGCTTTGCTCTACAAGGCCCAACGGCACATCCTTTCGGGGCTGATTGACATCTACTCTGCAGTCCGTCATTTTGACAAGTCAAGGGAAATTCATTCTGGGGGAAGGAGCATACCGATGGGAAGAAACAGAATGGGCAGTAATGCCAGCCACTCCACCGTCAGCAAAAGGCGCAAGACAAGAGATGTCAAAGAAGTAGCTCACCGAGGAGCTTCAAAATCATTGAAATCTGTGCATACAATTTTAATTTATTAGCAAAGGCCTTAAGTCTTCATCCTTATAACCAGTTGGTGTGAACAGCAGGGTCTGTAATTCAGCTGATGGCCCTGTTGTGGTTACATGACAATGAGCTGACTTTCACTCCTAGGAACCCATGTGATGTCAAGTAACTGCCCCACTGGGTTTCCTAGGCTGTGGATTTAGAAGAGAAGAGATGGCCAGGGCATTTTCACACTGAGCAACCACTAGATGGATTCTAGTTTTACCTAGTGGGAGCTGGTACCACTATGAAAATAATACGAATTGGAGTGTTGCCTCGAGCTAACTCCAACTCATAGAGACCCTGTGATCCTGTGGGTCACAGTAGATCTAATTGCAGAGGCCTTTCTGGGGTTTGTGTGCTTATAAGACAATCACCAAGTCTTCCTTCCGTGGGATCTCTGAGTGAACAGCAGCCAACTCCATTAACCACTGCATCATCCCGGGATGAAAAACCATACC
>NW_022111368.1:6035461-6037008 GCF_000313985.2 Echinops telfairi
CTGGTTTGTGGTTGTTGTTGTTTTTCTTCCATTGTGGCAGGGACAAGATAAATGTGCCTGGAAGGATCCACTTAGTTACATCTAAAGAGAAAATTGGCACAATTTCATTTTCTGTGCAATTTTGGATACTGAACACCTTATTTATACTGACAGTCATTTTTGAGTGTCGCTATCAATGCATTATTCCCCTGTGCAGCACATATGTTGTTGAAGGGATCACTCTGTTCCTACTTCAGTTGTTGTTTTCTAGGGCAAAACATCGCCTGAGACTTGTCCGGGAAGTGGGTGGCAAGAGTTAAGAGTTAACGGGACAGGCAAACATTTCCATTCTACCCTACTTAACCCAGAGGATACGTATTTGTGGCACATTCTGCCACAGAAGAATGCTTAAAACACACGTTCAAGAGGAATTTTTATCTACTCAAGAGTGGCGAATTCATAAGGGGTTATTAAAAAGTAGGAAGGAATGTTGAGTGCCCAGCTATAGCCTTTTAAGGTTAGAAACATGTGAACAATTATGTTTTCCCACCCCATCTGTTCTTTTTAATAGTCACAGTGTTTCTTTTCTTTTCCTTTTTCCTTTATTTTGAAGTGATCAATTGTGACAAACTCAAGGAAGTGGTCAACATATAAGTATTATGAAGCACATGGTGTCTCAAGAATGATTCTATGAGGACTTTGTCAGATTGTATGTGGAAGTCCTATCTGGATTTACTATATACCATTAGCAATCAAACAAACCAGCAACAACTAAAACAGCTAAAACCTGCTAAAAACCCACTGCCGTCAAATTCAACTCCTAGTCACCATTAGTTAAAGGGTGTTAAAATATGTTTCACACACATTCACTTTCAAGTCAAATAATTAGAATATTCCAATTCAAAATATAGACAAATTCAGTGTATATGCTTCATGAGCTTATATATCTCACTTCAGTTACTAATATATTCTCATGTAGATTTCTGCTTAGCCAGTCCCACTCCTGAAATCTCGGATGACACTGGTGGACGATCGGTCACCCTCCCTCTCTGGCTTGGAACGCTTTGTTTTGGGGGAGGTTTTAAGTCACGTGTTTGACTGTGTTATCATTGAAAGAGAAAACTTCCATTTGTGTCTCTAACAATGTATTACAGCAGAGAGCAGATTCCTAATTCCTTCTTTGTATTTTTTAGTTATTCAAGAGGGGAAGATCTTAGAGAAAGCAGGGATTGAAGGGGAGTTATCTCTTGAGACTTCTGTTTAACCCAAACTGGATGCTGATTTCAGGGCTCTATGGGCCTCCTGAGAAGCCGGGAAGCGTCATCTCCCTGTATCAATCAGCACTGTCCAGCTGCACCTCTTGAAAGTAAAAAGAACGCAGGGGGCAGGAGTAAAGCCAGGGCAGGCCCCTTTGCATCGGTACTTTTCCTTTGTGCCAAATAGGAGAAAACATTCCCTTCATGCAGTAGCCTTTCTGAAGAGGAATTTTCCTATAGAGTTGCAGAATGAGTTATAGCCTGCATGAGTAATGAGTCGAAAATGTATTTTCACATTTTTTATGCCTTACA
>NW_022111368.1:6038322-6039755 GCF_000313985.2 Echinops telfairi
AAATTCAGTTTGTTTAGTTTGGGGTTTTCTGTTTTTGTTTCGTTTCCTGTTTCTAATTCGTCCCATATGTTCTTTTGTTAGATTCATAACCCTTTAACAATACTGTCTTCATGTCACACTCTTACTTAAAATCTATATCGCCACCTCGCAGAATGCCCTACAAACTCCAAGCTCATTTCTCCTCCTTCTCAGTGAGGAGCTGTGAACAGAGCCACCTTCGCCGTGCTTTTCAATGCAGTTAGGACTGTCTGCTGCAGTAACACTGTTGACCTTCCTTGATCTTTGCCTTCCCACCGTCCAGCTGTACTTCAAAACCCAGGTGTTTTCTTTGCCCCTCTTCTTCCACAAAGGCTTCCCTGGCGACTGCAGCCTGTCCTGATTCTGCCTATGATTTCCAGAGCATTTGGCACAGTGTATTTCAGACCCTGGCCATTGGTTACCTTTCGGCGTCGTACCTTAAAGGAGCCTGGAAGGCATTCACTCCTTGACTTGAGTCACCACTCTGAAGCCAAAGAAAAGATACCCTTTAGAATATCCCTGCCATCTTTGCTGGTATTGTAATGGCCAAAGGCTTTAAGAAATAAAAACAGTACACATTAGCTCACCTGAGTAGGCTGAGACTCCTACCATGCCTAGTCCAGAGCATTCTTTTGTAACTCGGTCCAAGTGATGGATGCCTTGAAGTTTCGGATCAGGAATTCTACGCTCTAGAATGTAACCATTTGAGGAATCATTGATTTTATATGTCATCCCTAGAGTTCTGAGCTAAATATTTTTAGATATAAATTTTCAATATGCATTTTTTTTAAAATTCGTGTAAAGTTTTGACCTGGAAAGACTTGATAAATGCTTATTGAACAACGGATCCTCTCCCAGTGTGGAAGGGGTTGTCAGGAGCTTACAGTTCTCCCGAGTAAACACAGGTTTCACCTCTTCCCAGAGTGACTACCAATCTCTAGGCTTCCCCAGCAGTGGAGCAAGTACTGTACCTTCTGACCGGTGCCTTCCACTTACTGATGTGTGGGGAGTACTTCTCTCAGTGCTGGGGCCCTGGGAGCTCAGAGCTAGAATGTTCACCTTCCTTGGCTTTGATTCCCTGCCACGGGACTGCAGCTCAAGCCACCACCTGCAGTCTGTGCAAGCTTGTATGTTTCTAGGATGCTGACCATGTTTCAGCAGAGCTTCCAGACTAAAATAGAGTCGGAAGAAAAAGCTGGTGATCTACTACAAGGAATACGCAGTGGATCACAATAAGGAAACCCACGACTGGTAGGTTGGCACAGGAAACAGCTGGACAGTTGCCTTCCTCCATTGAGCATGAGCTACCCGTGAGTTGGGAGATCAGCTAAAAATGACAATTTCTCTCAGACACTGGTTTCCATCTTATGTTTTCCTAATTTGCCAAATTCAATCATGAAGCTTCTCTCTCCAGT
>NW_022111368.1:6040998-6060640 GCF_000313985.2 Echinops telfairi
GTGCATTATAATCTTATTCAGTAATGTCACACATGCTCTTCTCCCCAGTCATTGCAAGGTCATCTGGGGTAGGGATCTTATCATACAAATTACTTCCAGGACATTTTGTTCCTGGGACATATTGGGTCTGTCCAGAGATTATAGCTTATATAATTTTGAGTGGATCTGTTTGTTTTACAGAAAAGGAATAGACATGATAAAAATTTAGGGGGAGAAAGGAACATGTTTGCAAAATGAGAAACTAAAGCAAAGCCAATGGCATATTTGCAATAGCTGTGAGCTACAAAGACATTAGCTGCACAGGCATGGAGCCCTCTCAGAGTGTGGAAGAAGCACAAAGGAAAGGCCAGCAAGTCACACTGCTCCTCAACCCACCTCTGCCCCTTCCCAGAGAGTAAGGAGCTCGACCAGCGGTTCTCAATCTGTGGGTCTCGACCCTTGTCGGGGTTGAACGACCCTTTCACAGGGGTCGCCCAATTCATAACAGTAGCAAAATTACAGGTATGAAGTAGCAACGAAAATAATTTTATGGTTCTGGGGGTCACCACAACATGCAGCATTAGGAAGGTTGACAACCACTGATCCTCTAATATGTAGCATCGAGATAAGCATGCTTACCAAACTCACTAACTTCCTGATCTTAGTGGTTATGAAGCAAGATTTTAAAATATGAAATACATCTGTATCTACCATGTTTATTAGAACCAAGGTGGAAAAATAACTTTGAGTTATGAGTCCAGGATATATTTTAAATCTGTGTAGGCTTTCCCACTGACAGGTTAGTGCTCTTACACAGAACACAAATAGCTCTGACTCTTTGAATGTGTAAAAATTATTTGCCTCAAATAATGAGATGCTGGTCTTATGTTTGAATTTTAAATGAATGACGATTGGTATTCAAGGCATATCAACAGTGGAAATTTTTTTCATGTGACTCAGATAACCTCATCTGAATTGGGAGAGTTTACTGTGATGTATGTTTTTTTTCCTTAACCCTTTGCCTGAATTTAGAATTTAGAAATTTTAAAATTTAGAAAATTTGCCGACTCTTTTAAATCTTTTCCAAAACCATTTTAGCAAATATGATTTTTATAACAATGTTCCTCTGTAAGCCATTCATTCTTTCTTTGAAGGGAGAATCTTTGAACACCAACTATGTTCCACACCCTGTTCTAGGAACTGAGATGACCAAAATCAATCAAACATTGTATTTGCATCTATATAGACGAAATTCCAGAGGAAAGAGACCAAAAGCAAACAAAGAGACCAAAAAGATCTGTCATTTATCACACATAGATAAGAATGATATCGATAAGTTAAGGGGAGGATGGGGACAGTCCTGGGGTAAGAGGGGGAGCTACTTTCTAGACAGTGGTCTGAAAAACCCCTTCTGTCCTAGCATGATTTGAACAGAGCCCTGAACAAAGCGGGAAAATAAAGGCAGGTTGGAGCAATGCAGAGAACTAAAGGACCAGAGGAGGCCCGCAAGTATGCGCCATTGGAGTCTGAAGATAAGCAGGGAGTCCGATCCTGGAAGGTCCTCGCAAACTCAGCCATAAAGTCAGTTTTGACTCCTAGTGACCTTCCAGGATGGAGTTGAACTGCCTCTATGGGTTTTGAGACTGTACCTCTTTACAGGAATAGAAAGCCGCATCCTTCTCCAGTTTGTGGGTTCAAACTGCTGACCTTGCGGTTAACCGCAAAAGGCATAACCCACTCTGCTACCAGGGTTCCTCTAGGACTTGGTAATCCAGGGGGTTTTAGCTAGAATGACAGAGGAGAACAGTGGCGTGATTTGAGAGAAGGATGTGACATGATCTCAGTTCGATTTTTGATTTTTTTTTTAATATGAGCTTGCATTGTTTTGGGTGAAAGTTTGCACAGTCATTTAGGCTCCTGTTTCACAATGATACACATATTACTCAGTGATCGCAGTTATATTTTGTCCACCCATTCTCATTTTTAGATGTTTCATTTCCAGAAATCTGATTTTCCTGTCCTCTTATCCTTTTATCTTTGCTTTGGAATCATGGTTTACCATTGGATCTCACATACATGGCTTCCCACGGTGCCCAGTACTCGTGGCTATTATTTGTATTTTATGAGCCAATCTCTAATAGAGATGAAAGGGGCCCTCACGTCCAACATTCGAAGAGGCCCTCAGGGAGTTGTTGTTGTTAGGGGCCGTGGGCCATCCTCATAACCGTCCCTAGCCTTGAGCCCATTGATGTAGCCACTGTCAGTCCACCTCACTGACCCTGTACTTCACCAAACACAATGCCCTCTTCCGGGGACTGGTGTCTCCTGACAACATGAGCAAAGTATGTAGATGAAGTCCCTCTCTCCTTGCCTATAAGAAGCACTCTGGATGGACATTTTCCAAGACAGTCTCCCGGCCCGCTCCCCCCGCACCCTGGGTTCTTTCAATATTCTTCTCTAGCGCCACAAGTCCGTTGCATTGATTCTTCTTTGGGCTTCCTTATCCTGTCGTTTCAGGGAATCTTCTAGTCTTGACTATTCTAGTACATCTGAAGATTTTAAGAATCTGCATTCTGGTGCACATTTTTCTCTCATTCCGTCAGGATCTATTTATTGTGCAGTACATCAGAACAGGCATTAATGTCAGCTGGGCACCACCTGGTCTTCTGGTTTCTCCGTATATATGCAGACATGGTCTGGGTCCACACTCAGTCCTGTAGACTCGTTTCTTTACTTGGGCTTTGAGTTGCTACTCTCCTTTCTTCTTTGGACCAGAAGGGCCTGATAGTTGCAGCTGACTCGCTTGCACATGGCTTCCCAAGCTCTGCACTACTGACTTTTGGAACCACGTGGGTTTTGGGTTGTGGATGGTTGTCTTGCGCATTGCAGGACCATTTCCAACATCCTGATCCAGACCCAGAAACACTCTTCCCTAGTCAAACACGTCAGCCGGTTGTCCTCGATTGCCAGTGCACATGATTCCATTTGTGTCGGCGTAGATATGCACTCCATGGGTTGATATGAACCACCAAGCCTTTGATTCATAACAAATGCTTAACTGTTTGCACCACCTAGACATTACCAAATGTCTCCTGGGAGACAATACTGCTCCCTATAAAACTGCAGTTTTATAAGGAGCACACACACCGAGAATGGTATTGTAGTTGTATAAAAACTATCAAGGAACAAATGATTATTTTGTGAATGAACATTTAGACATGTGGGAAAACTCTCCTATTTATTTAATCAAAATTATGCTTAACCATGTCTGCATGCTTGTGTTTAAAAATTACACTCACACAAGAGCCAAGACTCTATCTTTGAGTCAGATCTTGATGTGATTCAGCTTTTCCAACCTATTAAAACACCAGAGGTCACAGAAAAAACCCTGTTCAGGAGTCAAAAGAAAACACCACAGGTCTTCTAACCCACTGGATTTACAATGTAGAAGCACATAGCAAAAGATGTCCCTAAACTACTTGAACCACGTCCTTGCCGAGGCGCAGGCTTACGAAGATGTCCCAGACACACCTCCGAATCATTCGACAGGATGTCACAGCACTCGCCTCTCCCAGGCTCAGTGAGAGTCCCCCACCTTTTCTTCTGGAATGGACTGACTCTGCTTGCACCTCACCACCCCGATGGGCACTGCAGCCATGAAGGGACTGGCTGACTTTCCAGGCTCTGTATGACTTCTTTATAAATAGAGAGAAACTTGATAAAAGGTGCATCTTTTATATGTACTTCTGCAACAAAACACACAACCAAACACATGCCAGCGAGTTGGTTCCAATGCATTCGGGCCTCGATAGCACTGCCTTTTGGGGTTGCTGAGACTGTAAATCTTTACTGGAGGAGAAAGCTTCATCTTTGTATTTTGAATCTACTCATGGGTTAGAACTGCTGACCTCCTGGTCCCTACTGCACCACAAAGAGCCTATCAAATTCAATCTCAATTTCCTCTTTATTAGTTATTGTCAAAATCATTTTCATATTTCTATACACGGTGGTGAGAGCACCTTTGATAAGGTCCTTTACATCTGTTTTCCAGCGTGGGTGGGGAGGTCTGCACTTGAACCTCACTGTGGTTGAATTCAAAACCTAGCAAACTGGGGCACACAAGCTTCAACTTGTTGGAATCTCACTGGAAGTAAGGGTTTGCATGAGCAGTGGTTGGTCCTATTGAGTAGAGTGAGCATCCCCAGGTAATATTAATGAGTGAAAATAACCTCAAAGAGTCGGGACATCTATGTTGATGATGCAACTCTATTTTAAATGCCAGGGTACACTTGACTTCCAATGTACACGTGCCCATTTATTACCATTGTGGCATGTGGGGTGCAGCCACAAAACAGAATCAGCCTTATGCTTTATATCTACACCTGAAATAATGAAGATAAACTTCACCTGGAGAAGTAGAACGTAGAGAAATGAGCCTGGGTGGACCCTGGGATCCTGCCTGCCTCAGCTTGAATCTACTGAAGAACTAACTAATGAATCTGGGAGGCATTTGCAAGTAGATTCACCACTCCAAACCTCAATGACCTCATCTCTTAAATAGGCATGACGGTAACACTGTTTCAGAATTGTTTGGAAATAGCTAAATAAAGTACTGCATCTAGCAAGAGGATAGGAATACAGTAAACACTTCAGAGATGATAATTATTTTCAGATTCATGTGGATAATAATCATCATAGGGATATGTCAGTCTTATATCTTATGTTTAGGAAAACTTATTCCCTTATACCAATCCAGAAAAGTCACCAAATGGACAGAGAGAGAGAATACATGTAAAGAAAACGTTAGCAGATAATGCACGGGTTAGATCCTAACTTGTATCATAAATTGTCTAGGTTTTGGCTATAATTTATTAATCAGAAGCTGAAAATATTTTCTAAGACTTTAGTAGCAAACAATGATATCCGCCTACAATTTGCCAGCCAGTATTGGGACCCATCCACTAAGTATCTGGGAGGAGTAAGCCTATGATCAATAGATAAAATAAGACTAAGGAGCTCTCAGGCCACAAAGGGTCACCACTTAGCCACTAGCCAAATGGTTGCTGGTTCTGAACCCACCAGCCACCCTTGGCAGGAGAGAGATCTGGCAATCTCCTTTCATAAAGATGCCTAGAAAACCCTTTGGGACTGTTTTCCTCTGCTCAAAATCTGCCGGGCCACGCCCAACAGCCAAATCCCCAGCTACCAAGTGAGTTCAACCTTACTTCAGCTCCTCCGGTCGCCTTCCACTCTATGAAAATATACTTTGAATGTCTTTCTGTGGGGACCTCCAAAGCCTTCTGTCTTCTTGTCACCCTTTGCTTGACTCACCCCCGTAATTACAAAAACAAAGCTCTCTTCTGCAGCAAGATCCCTGGTGATATACTGGGTAAGCACTGGGCTACTGAGATAGTTAGGGTTTATTGTGCTGACCTGGCCGATAAACACATGTGGGATTAATTGAAGGATGGAGGGATAAATGGCTCAGTGAGCCTCGCCTTTTGAGTTCTCCGGTCTCTTGCTCTCTGGTGGTCGCAGCAGGGTCCGGCTGCCTTAGCCAGTCCCCTGCTTCAGCTTGCAAGGCTCACTTCCTTCGAGATATCCCTGAGGAGAAGCCACATGGACCTACCCCGATGCAGCCCTGGGTGCTGGAGCAGCCGTGTGGAGACCCCTCCCAGCACTGAGATGCTTACACGCTCACTGATTCAGCTTTCCCCCTGCAGTCAGCATCATTGTGTGTGTTTTGTGAGATGGAGGAGAACTGTGTAGGTTGGTGTCAGACTTTTGGGCTAATGTTGAACTTATGGGTTTGGACAGCACTAGGTTGGGATGCTTTCTTAATGGACACTTACCCTTTATATAAAGCATATATATGAGCTTTTGTGGATTTGTTTCCCTAGTTTACCCAGATTAACACAGCTGCGTACCAAAAGATTATTGTTTCAAACCCTCCTAATATCTCCTGGATAATGACCTGGTGGTCTTCTTTGTTTAGATTGCCATCAATTAAAAACAACAAGCAAAACCCTATGGGGCAGTTCCTGGTATCCACACTCAACCTCTTTCCACAACAGCATCTCACTTAGGGACTTCATCAAAGTTTAGGGAGGTTACCTTTCCTCTTTGTGCCTGGCTTCCTTTCCTTTTCTTCCAAAAACAAAAGCCAAACCCATTGCTGGTGAGTCTTTCCCTGCTCCTAGTGACCCAACAGGGACAGAACTGTCTCATAGGGATTACAAGGCTTTAAATCTTTAGGGAAGCAAATCGCTGCATCTTTCTCCCACGGGGTGCCTGGGTGGTTTGAATGTCCACCCTTTTGATTAGCACAGGAGCATTTCATCCAAGACTTCTTTTCATTCTCTGTCTTAGCTGAATTGAAATTCCCTGACGAGCCTGACTAAGCCCGTCGAATGCCCACTCCTCTTTCTCCCTGGGGCTTTCCATCATGTGTAGTCATTTGTTTGTGTTTACTCTCCCCCACTCTCTAAGAGGAACTCTCCATGTGACAGGTCTGACAGATCCATTGTTGTCCTATGGACAACAGAGGGCAAGGCTGCCGGGGCCTGCGTTGTGCAGTGACTAGAGCACGTCCATGCAGCCACAGGGTCCAGCCAGCTCATCAGGAGTCTCCTCTCTTTCCTGCCCCTCCATTTCACTAAGGGTGGCTTCCTCCTCTAGGACTGGTCTGATCTCTAGCTGTGGCGCCAGCCTCCTAGGTGGCCTAGGGGGAGAATCTCACCTCCTTGGTGAGAAACTCCAAGCAGTGTCAGGCAGGATGTGGCTGGATAGGCTCTTGAGGTGCCTTAGCCTTGGCTGGTCTCCAAGGTAGGCAGGGGATGGGAGCGAAGGGACAGGATGGAGGGAAGGCCCCCCCAAGTGCCCATTTGTCCTGATATATGCTCTCCTTCTTTCTCTTAACCAAACCAAACTCACTGCCGCCAGATCAAGGCGGACTCGTCGGCACCCTCTCTGGGTTTCCCAGGATGTCACTGTTTATGGGAGTAGAAAGCCCAGTGTGTCTCCCTCAGAGCTGTGGGTGGTTTCAAACTGCTGATCATTCTGATTGCAGCCCAGCGCATAACCACTGCACCACCAAGGCTCCTCCTTCCTAGTCTATCTTAATCTGCAAGTTCTATTGAAACCTACCCACCATCAATGACCCTGCTGGTAGTAGTGACACTGGTGGCATAGTTTGCAACATCACAGCAACAAGCAGGTCATCACAGTAGGACACACTGAGAGATGAGTTCATGCATATTGCTTATTTTTAAAAAAAGACTGCATTGGGCTATTCATTTCACCTGTTCAATGGCATCTATTGTGTCCATTTATCTCAGAGCACTTAATACAGAGCACGGGATACTAAGAAAGTTTGTTTGTTGTTGAAGTGTAGTGGTTTTTAAGTGGCTAGCTGTCATTTTTATAGTTCAGCCATGTTTCATAATGCAGTGGCGTTATGGAACAGATTAGAACTGCCCCACTGCAATCCCAAGGCTGTAAGCTCTCAGACCTTCCTCCTGCAAAGGGACTTGTGGGTTCAAGCCACATCCACTTTAATTAGCAGTCAAATGCTTAACCATTACACAAACAGGCCTCCTTACAAATGGACAATAGTATATTTCATTATGTTGAAAACATATTTTAAATATAAAATTGTCCCAACTCTATTTAAATTTAAGTATTTGGAAAGTTTTTTAAACATGATCTTATTACCATGATTCTTGCAGCAAGAATCTGAAGATGAACAATACTGTAATGCTAAATGATCTGACTTGTGACCTCATTAGTTCTGTGTGGGTCATGTAAAACTCACAAACTGTCAAATTGACTATCACTATTTAATGTGTCTTATTATGTTTAGCAGCGTTTGGGTGAACAGGTAAATATTTTGCAGGCCATAAGTTTGATTAAAGGGTTTTAATACTTTACAATAGCAACTTAATATGTCATGTTTGATTTGATAAATTGTATTGTTTCTTCAAGTGTTTTATTCAAGCCAACCACTCACATCAGCAAAAAAAGGATAATCATCTTTAAATTTATTTCAGGTTTTGAAACTAACATGAACTGGACCAGCCGAGATGGGCCCAGTACATGTGAAATGACCTCAGAGACTCCAGACCGAAATGCAAACAACCACGGGAGTCCGTTATCAAATTCCCCGTCTACTTGTATACCTGCTGAAAATGGAAATCCCGTCACCAATGGTAAGCATTGTGGAAGTAAATAGATAAAAGCTTAATGTGCTAAAACTTTCTAGCAAGAATGGGCATAAAATTCAGATATAATGTCGGTGTGAAAACGGGGGAATCGACTATAAACTGCCACACTCCCCTCTCGGGATTGTTTGGCAACTTTTAATTGCTTAGATTAAAGAATTAGACTAGAATTCAGTATTAATTTACTCTTCAGAGAGTTTTTTGGTGCTTCGGTCTCTAAGAACCAGCACAAAATTAGTCTTTTAATTATGGGAACAAGGAGATGGATGTTCTAATGATATATTTCATTCTAAAATGCAGTTTTCTTTTTGTGAACTAAGCAATGTGAATGAAAAAATATTACAGCATGGTAAATAGCAAAATGCAAGTTGTAAAAGTATGAAACTAAGAACGTGCTACCGTCAAGTTAATTCCAACTCAACGTGAAACCATGTTTACAAAGTAGAACTGAAGTTGGTAGGATTTTTTCTTGGCTGTAGTATTTTATGAATGGAGATTTCCAGGACCTTTTGTCAGTAGCTGAGTGCAAACTGTTTGTGCCAGGGACTTTACTAAATTAATCTAGTCAATACTAACTGGAAATTTCGGATCAACCCTCTTTCTGAGAACAACAAGAAAACGACATGATTTTTAAAAATAATCTGTTTTAAGACACTGGTGATCTGTGCAGATGGTGAAGCACTAATTAAAGACTGAAGCCACATCAAATGGATGCTCATGTTGCGACTTTTCTCCCGGAGACACAAGGATCTAGCTCCAACCCACAAGAGACAGCAGGATTTCTGATTGGATCCCAGGGTGATTGGGACAGAGAGCCCAGTCCAAGAACTTCTACGACCTTGGTTAGGACCTGGAAAGGGCTATCACATCAGTGATCATACCCCCAAACTCGGAGCTGCAGCTCAACTGTAAACTATCCAAGCTTTGAAATTTACTGAGTTGCGCCAGGATTGACAGGACCCAAAAATATCTTGGAAACACAAATGTAAACCCTTCCTTAAATAGAGTGTGGGATTTTAGACATCAAACAGTTTTTACAAAACAGTTCCCATTCATTAATTACATAATCAAAAAGAAGCAGGCACATGAAGATATAAAATAAGATGAAATGATAGCCAATATGATTATACTCCCAGGAACTTTCACCATTTCAGTTGAAAGTTACATCATTAAGTGTCTGCATTATGTCCAACAGGATTTTAACAAATTGAGAACTTCAACCAAAATTAGAAACAATAAAAAAGTGTTAGGTGGAAATCCTGGGATCAAAAAATATATTATCAAATTAAACACAACAGAGGATGTTTAAGAGTTAATTAGGCTAGATGCAGTTATAATTTTTAAAATACTGAGAAAGTGGAAGGCAAGTCAGAAACTCTAAATTGAACCATGGGTAAGCAAAAGAATAGAAATTCTAGAAAATTATTTATGCATAGATATACAGGATATAGTAAGAATTATTTGAGTCCTTAGAAAAAGAGAAAAAGGATGGGCAAAATAAATACATTGTTGCAAAGTAAAAATATGAAGAAGCTTTTAAGTTATGGATATAATGAAATTAAGAAGCTATTGAAATGATAAACTTGGTAAAACAGCTTCACAACATTTTTATAAAGTTCAACACATAGATATACCAGCAACCCAACTCCTAGGTATTTAACCAGGAGAAACAAAGATACAAGTCCATACAAACATCTGTGTAGACATATTTATATGGAATTTGATTGTAAGCACTATGCACTGGAAATATTCAAATGGTATCAACTGTGGAATGGATAGAATTCATTAAATCTTTTGCTGTGTAACAAATTACCCTGAGAGGCTGGAAACAACAATAGTTTATTATGTCATTGCTAGTACCCATCATGCCCCCATAGTCAAGTTGTCAGCAAAACCACAGTGATCCCAAAGCTTGACTTGCAGGAGGACTCACCTTCAAGGTCATTCACATCATTATAGTCGAATCAATATCCACTCGCAGGCTCACTGTTGTTGCTATTGATAGGTCTCAGAGAATTCTCACCTACACCTCAGTCATAGGACCACCTGAAGACACCGTGGTCACGTGGGCTCCTCCATAGGACCGCCTCAAAACATGGCCACTGGGTTCCCTCAGAGTAAGCAACCCAAGAGAGAGCCAAAACAAATATTATATCTGGAGACACAGCTCAAAACAACAGCAGCATGCAATATACATGTTATACACACATGTGATATATATGTTATGCACACACACACACACACATATATATATATATATATATATATATACAACAAAACTGAGAGAAGAAATAGGAAATCTGGACAGCACTCCTAAAAACTCAGTGGATTGGCTTTTTATTAAAGACTTTCCTACAATGAAAACTCCAGACTCACGTGGCTTCTCTAGGAAATTGTAGGTAAATCATCAGGAAGAAATAGTGCAAATCTTGAATAAAGTCTTCCAGAGAATATGGGGGTGGGAAAAGGAACAAAAGAAATGAAAACTCTCCCAACTGCTTTACCAAATATGCCAGGAAGGGCAATGCATCGCACCACTCACCGTCATCCTGAGCTGAGATAGAGCCTGTCTCACTCAAGCGTGAGCAATCCAATTCGAGCAATGCATAAAAAGAATAAGACATCCTGATCAATTCCGATTTATTTCTGAATTGCAGTTTTAGTTTATATGCATTATAAAATCAATAAAAGCTTTTGACCCTCTCAATAGATACAGGAAAAGCATTTAATAAAATATAACATCTGTTTGTAATTTTTAAAAATTCTGAAGACATTAGGAATATAAGGGAAACACCACAGTCTGATAAAAAGCATCTATGAAGCTCTTAAAGCATATAGCAAGAATCATACTTAATGGTGAAATTCTAAAAGCTCACCCACTGGGATCAAGAGACATGAGCCTGCTATCACCAATTCAATATTGTTTTGGAGACCCTAAAGAGAACAGTTGAAAAAGGGAAATAATAACTAGAAACATAGCAACAATATTATCATTATTTACAGATTATGTAAAAAACAAAAGAATCTATCATTTTATTATGTAAAATTGATAAGTGAATTCAGCAATGTTCCTAGAAGTAAGATCAAGTGACATTCCATTCTACGTAAAAATCAAGCTCATCATAGAATAATTAAAGATTCTATGTGTAATGGAATCAATAAATATCAACTACTTACGGAATTTTGACAAAAATGTATAAAACCACTAAACTGAACACTTTAAGATATAGTTAAAGGAAAGTTTTAAAACCTTAAATAATCCAAAGGATATGTTTATGGATTAGAAATCTCAACATAGTAAAGGTATGGATATTGTCGGTCCCCAGACTAATCTGTGGGTTCAGTGTAATCACAATCCAAGCATCTACAGCATTTTGTTTGTATAATTTTATTTTGTGTGGAACCTGAAAAGTGAATTTTAAAATGTATATGGACAGACAAAGAACCAATATGAGTCAAGACATTTATGAAATAAGGGACAAAAAAAAAGAAGGAACAATTGATTTTTCAATATAAAGACAGGCATCGTAGTTACATTAACCAAGACTGATATTATATTGTTAAATTGTTAGACCTATAAACAAAAATCTAATTTATGGGAGGGGGCGTTTCAAGGCAACAGGAAAAAGGTAGTCACTGAGCTGTCTATGTGGAGGAAATCAATCAAACTTGATCACTAGCCCATTCAATACACACAAAACTATTTCTAAAATATTATGGATCTAGATCCAATAAAAGTAAATATCGTTGTACAAGAAAATACAGGATGAAATCTTTTTACTGCAGAGGCAGGAGAGAAAGAAGGACTTCTTAAACAGAGTGCCTACAAACAATTGTAACCACAAAGGAAACATGCACACACACACACACAATGGGGAGAACATACTTTAACAAAGTTAAACAGCAACAGGTCACATCAGAGTACTGAAAGGGCAGTTATGAACTGAAAACTAGAAGACAACTGAATAAAAATGTGGCCAGATGACATGCACAAGCACTTAAGTAAACATTTTAAATAGCGGTCAACATCCTATAGCCAGAGGAATACACATTAAATTATAATGCGATAGTTACTACTCCCTTCTAGTAAAATGATGGAACTGACCAGCAGGGATGAAGAACTATGCTAAGCGATCACCACAAACGGCACAACAGTGATTTCCACTGGAGGTTAAAGAGCCAGTAATGCTTTTGAGAAATGATAAGGATATTTGGGCAATTTGTGTTCTATTTCTTGACTTGGGTGGCAATTCCAATTCTGCAATTAAAGAATAACTGGTAAGAGGCAAGGAGCTAGTGAAGAGAAGTTTGAATTGCTATCAGGATGGATGTTCCAGGCTCATGGGAACTTCCTGTTGTCACCATCTGATCGCTGGCCTTCCTTTGGAAGGTCCAAGTTAAGGAGGAGAATTAAGTTCTTACAGAAGCATCTGATTGATCCAGATTTATTCGTGTTGATATGCCAAGGAAGAAAAGGAGAATGGATTGTGTTTAAAAGCTCAATGCAAAATATCCTCACTGCCATCACGTTTATTCCGACTCATGCTGGACCTGGTGGGGTCATGAAAAGGTTAAAAAAAAAAAGGGAAGAATTACATGGTGGCCTGCTAACTAAACCACAAGCTCAGCAGTTTGAAACCACCAGCTGCCCTGAAGGACAGAGATGGAGCTTTCTATTCCGGTAAAGATTTAGAGGTTCATAAACCCACAGGAACAGTTACACTCTGTCCTATAGGATCACCACGAGGCAGATAAAATCGAGCAATGACAATTCTCATCAAAGCTGCATTTTATTTCGGATGAGTCTGGAGATGGAATAATTGGTTGGAGCAGCATTGTTTATCCTTAATATCAAGGTCTCTGGGATGATAAAGGAACGCTTTGTTGCCCTTAGACCAAACATTGTTTTAATCACATACACAGCAGGGAACAGTGGCCGAGAACCAGAGGTTGCGGAACAGAGGGACACCATCTCCGTGTGGATGATCGTGAATTGTCCTCCACCACAGGAAAAGGAGGACTGTGTGCAATGATTTGGAGTGTCCGGCTCACAACATGGGAGCTTTTTGATACAATGGGGACAAAATGAGTAGATAAAATACAGAAAGATTTTTACACTGGCAAAAAAAGCCCCCCCAAGACCTAAGCAACGATACCATTATGAAAATACAAAAGGTTGGCAAAGAATTATATAGCCTCCTGGGATTCAAACTCATTTTTCTTTCTTTCTTTCTTAACACTTTTCTCTTTCCTGACTTCAGCTGATGTCTTAAAAGGATGTACAGTTGTTATGTATAGCATTTCTTATTTTATAGAAATTTTACATGGGCTATAGAACTATTTGAGACCTAGTGAAAAAAAGAAAGAATAAAGCTTGCCAGCATTTCTATAGCTTAGTGGAATCTATGTATTTCTAACTGCAGAATTTTAGTTTTTTCCCTAGGAATATCCATATATGAGAGGGTGTGTGCAATTTGTGTTGTTTCTATAACACATCTGTCCTTTTGTACATACTGTTTTAGTAATCTGCTGTTTCCCCCTTAGCAGTACCTCAGAGCATAATGTTACTAAATATAGTCTGAATTGTCTGCAGCTATTGTGTTTATTTGCTATATTATAGTCTACCATACGAGTGCCACAATTTCAAACAACTAAGCCTTGTTGTTACACTTTAAAACAGTCTACCAATTTTCAACTTTTAAAATAACACCAAGTTTTGATAATGAGAATTTCTCTTGTTTATATGCAATGTTGTGGTATATATAAATAGAAGTAATGATGTAGTATTTATTTGAGCAGATATTATTTCCTAAAATCTTGAATACTGACCATTTCCAAAGGGGTAAGGATAACAGAAGCATCATGCACGTTACATTAAGAATCAAGTAGTCCTAAATAACAAAAATGCAACTTAAATTACAGCAATAATCAATATATGGTTTATAGAAGACTATTTCATAGAGGTTTCACATATCTAGTAGAAGGAACTTTAATTTTCATTTCATTTTTCTGTGTGCACTACTCAATGATGGCCACATTATAAAAAGAAATTTTAACTATATTGAAGTGATCAAAAATGAATAACCAGATCCAAAATGATCAAATGATCAATAACTTTTATTTTAATTTCTATCACAATCTCCCTAGCTCATATTAGATGGTGCCTAAAGAAAGAGAAAATGAAATTTCCTCTTCATCAAAATATGTAATCTGTGTTAAATCTAAAAAGAAAAACCAGAAACCAAGGAACAAAACAGAAAATCCCATAGAGAAGCATGAAAATATTTTGTGAAATATATCAGCTAAAATTAATAATGTAAAATTGCAGCTTTATAAATATTAGGCATGTAGCAAGTAATAAATTCTAAAACCAGAAACCCAGATGTAGACAGTCTCACTTCAGTGATTGGCCAGGCCAGATTGTAAAATAAAACTGGTTCTGGGTAGTCACTAATTGGAGACCACTTAAACATCTCAAGCATTACGTACACAAATGGAAAATTATTTCAATTGGGATTTCAATCTTTCAAAATAACTTGACATTTTTATGTTGATCTACTGTTGTGAACACAGTTCACATCTGGGTGACTGAAACCTTCTGCATGCTTATTAAAATATGGAGCACAATGGTCCGTACGCGTAGGCTCTCAGTGGGTACTTCCTGATAGAAACAAGGATGTATGCAGCATACGAACCAGTAAATCTTTCTGTTGCCTTCAAATCAATTCTGGCTGATGGCCTCGCCAAGTATCAGAGTAGAACTGTGTTCAGTGAGGTTTCCAATGGCTGGTTTTTCAGTTGCTCACCTGGGTGGACTTCAACGGAGCCAAAGACGTTAAATGATTGCACCACCCAGAAGAAACCTGGGTGGTACAACTGGTTTGAAACTGGTTACTAATCCAAAGGCTAGTGGTTCAAACCCACCCAGCTGATACCAAGCAGAAAAGGTCTGATGATCTCTTTTCACACCAATTTACAACCAAGAAAACTCTATGGGGCTTTTCTATTCATTGAATCTATTCAGTCAGCATGAGTCGTTGGCTGACTCCTCAGAGGAGGCAAAGTGGGATATGTTTTCTCGTCAGTATTATAACAATTGAATGAATGTTGTCCCTTATAGTACATGATATGTACATGATATGACAACTCTTCAAACAATTATTAGAACTGATTCACAGTTCACATAGTACAATGACCTTTCTAAATAAAGCCACAAAATGAGGGAAAAAATGTTTAAAATACCTTGAAGTTCCAATTGAATCAGTTATGGCATTTTCTAGGAAATGATTTCTCTTTTGCATATCAGTATCTGCATGCTACCTCTACCTCCCAGAAATAATTATCTGTTCATTTGCTGAAATATAGTTATGTGTGGGCAATTACAGCTATCACTTATTTTAATTGCCATCCTGTTACTGATGTGAACACAGACTTATATCTTTTTTTGTGTACTTAATTATTCCCTGGACTTGTGGTTGTTTATCATGATATGAGAGAACAATTTTTAGTGTTAGAACATTTTAGTTATATCAGAGCAAATATTGTGAATGTAAAAATGATTATTTTGTAGGGAAATGTAAATATAAGAAAAATTTCAACTAGGCCATTTTACACTCCATATTATTTTTCTTATTCAAGCTCAGGGAAGATAGATTTTTTTTTTTCAGGGAAAATAGATTTTATTCCTCAGCCTCATGGGAAAAAAAGAAAATCACAATTAAAGGATATAGTCATTGCATTTGTTCCACATTTGTTATTCTATGTAGGCTGTCCTTTCAGACATTAACAGTAACCCTCTGAGCATAGAATGGATTATATGAGGTGTACAAGGGTTTTTACATGAAGGTCATTTGCCAGACCTGGATTTCTGCATTCTTGGCACCGATTCCTGAGCACAGCGTTCATAAGAAGATCAAACCTCTTTGATGCTAGTAGCATGGAAGGATGGCTTTCATTAGCATTGTCTCAAGATAGAGCTAGATCACTGGTGAAATGATCTTCTGGTTGAAGTCCATATAACATATTCATGTAGACATTTTGCAACATAACTTTGAGTATTTGAACTTTAGATTTCTTTAGCACATGTCCTTTGGTCTGCCCCAGAAGCAACCTCTCAGAGAACAGGAAAGAGATCTTCACTTGACTCACTGGTATATTTTGCAGTGACCTATTTTGAGCAGTGGTGGCATTGGGCATTACACTGGCTGTTAGCGGCAAGGTCAGCATTTCAAAACCACCAGAAGCTACTTGGGATAAAGAAGAAGCTTTCTCCGCCCATAAACAGTTACAATCTCAGAAACCCACAGAAGCAACTCTACCCTGTCCTACAGGGTGGCAAGTGAGAGAATTGAGCTATAAAAAGACAGGCCTCCTAGGGCCTTGCCCTTATAGAGCCTTGCCCCATTCCTCTGATATGTTTAAAGCACTTGAATTCATACTCAATGGTTCTCATTTGGAGCTGTAATTAATTACAGGTTCTTCATTATAATGGAAGAGTAGAGTAAATTTCTCCAAAATAGCTTATAGGTCCTTCTCAACCCCCCTTCTGGTTGCCCTCAACCCTTGGGGGAAATGCTAATTACCACCCCCTCACTTGATTCTGAAGGAGTCTTTCTACCCAAGTTCAAATCCCAACTCCGGCGTTTATTAACTCTTACCTTAAAAATTGGGATAATCTCTTGAGCAAAACTCAAAATCATAGAAAATATCATGCTCATGGGTTGGCTGTAGACTGGTAGAACCCCTGAGACCATGGCTCTGAAGCACTGTTCAGGTCAGGAAATGAACTTGTACCCTCAAGACTCAATTCTCAGCCAAACAATAACCAAATCCATAAAGCAAACAGTCGTCACACCTTGGAAGGGACCATCTGAGAGTGACAAGGGCAGCATTGGCTCAAACAATGTTTGCAGGATTAGAAAAGAAGGAGGAAGGGGCGTGTTACATTATGGAGATTGCAATCAGGGATTGTTGAAGGGAACGCGGCTCTCTTCAGTAAACTTTCACGCAATTCATAATAAAAAGGGTGTGTGGGGCACATCCCTTGTTGCAGCCACTGTGTCAATACACAGACGCTCTCTCGTTGGGGCTGACCTCTTTTACAAGCACGCGGTGCTTTTCCAGGCTCTGGCTGTCGCCTGACAACATGCCCAATGTGCGTGAGGCCAAGTCTTACCATCCTCTCATTCCAGGACTATTCTTTTTAATAGTTTTATTAGCATATACTTCGTATATCATACAATGTAATCATCCAATTATATTAAGAAGCTTTGTGCAATCATCACCGCAATCGATTTCAGAACATTTTTGTCTCAAACTCATTGTTACTCGCTCAGAGATTCCCCTCACCTGCCCCTGCCATGCCTCTGTCCAATTACTGTCTCCATAAACTCACTCTCGTTGCACCATCTTGTCTTTTCACTGTGCTTTGGTAGAGCACTCAAGTCTTCCTCAGGGCAAGCAACGGGCAGGACCATGTCATTAGAACTGATTGTTCTTAGATTGGAGCTAGAATTAAGTGCTAAAGGATTCCTGCTATATGTCTTCCAAGACAGATTTGCTTGTTCTTTTGGGACACCGTGGTACTTCCGATAATTTTGGAGAACACCAAAATCCAAATGGATTAGTGCTTCTCCTATCTTCCTTAGTCACTCTCCAAACTTCACATGCATATCAGGCTGTTGAAAATGCCGTGGCTTGTGCCTTGCATCTATGAATTATATATCCCCCCCTATATAGGTTCACCTTAAAACCACTTCAACAGAGGACATCTCACTGCAGCTGAGGTCCATGTTTGGGCGTGTGGGGAGAGGAGGGGGCTGTTCAGTTACTGCCATACAACATTTTGCTGAGGTCACCCCCAAATCAAGAGACACGCCTACAAAAGCGATTAAGTGCACCTTACTGGAAACCCAAGTCAGGATGGAGCGAGGGGGACATTCAAGTCCTGGAGAAAGTAACTAAATTTTTGTTGGTGAGTAAACAGGGAGGAGCAACCTCTCTTTGAGGAAAAAAAAATGCTGAACAATACTTACATAGACACTAAGGGTAGAATATGCCCGGTGCTATATTCCTAATTGCACACTTTTGATCTAGTTCCACCCCAACCCTCGATGATTCGGGCCATGTGCTATAGACGACTGGGACTTTGGCAGGTAGACAGCATCCTGCATAGGCCACCAGAAGGACTTGATGTGGAAACCTCACTGAATGCACTGAGGTTTACTTCAAATTCACCCATAACCCTTGGTCTTAAGTCAGAAGCCCCTGGTATGTCAGAACCCAATGATTGCTGTTCTCAGGTCATAGAACTGGTGACTGTGGGACTTGGTGTGGGTCTGCTTTTAAACTCCACAGTGTCCCCTTGTTCTGTTCTCATGTCTGTATCCTGTTCGTGTCCAGGTTCTGCATGAGCACACTGAAGCGCTCTGCAGATTCTCGTTCTTCTCAATGCTATCCACAGTTTGGGATGATCCACAGAGTCAAAATCCTCCTGCAGAGTCAATAAAACACCAATAGACATCTTTCAGTTGTTCTCTGCTTTCAGCCATGAGCCACGGATACCTAAATGTGGCTATCATAAACTCTCTGAAGATCCAAATCAGTCAAAAAGTATACGTGTGGGTGAGAAGCAGCAGCTACACGGAGCAGAGGAGGCAGGGACCTGAGCGTGAGCAAAAGCTGGGTGGGCACCATGACCGGGAGGGCCGCCATCAGGACGGTGACGCCCAAGATGCAGGTTCTGCAGCAGCAGACAGATGATGCTGAGGAGAGGACCGAGTGCCTGCACGGGAAGTGGAAGGGAAATGGCGAGCCGGGAACACAGTGAGGCTGAGGTGGCCTCCTTGAACCACGGGATCCAGCTGGGTGGAGAGGAGCTGGACTGTGCTCAGGAGCGCCTGGCCACTGCCCTGCAGAAGCTGTAAGAGGCAGAGAAAATGTCTGCTAAGAGTGAGAGAGGCATGAAGGAGATTGAGAACCATGCCTTAAAAGAGGAAAAGACGCAACACCAGGAAATGCAACTTAAGGAAGGGAAGCAGGTTGCAGGAAAGGCAGATCAGAAGTACGAGGAGGTGGCTGCTAAGTTGGTGCTTGTTGAAGGGGACTTGGGATGCACAGAGGAGCACGCTGAGCTGGCAGAGTCCCATTGCAGAGAGATGGATGAGCAGATCAGACTGATGCACTAGAACTTCAAGTGTCTGAAAGCTGCTGAAGAAAATGTTCTCTCAGAAAGAAGACAATTATGGGGAAGAGATGACGATTCTTACTGATGCACTAAAGGTGGCAGAGACCTGAGAGATCGGCAGCCAAGTTGGAAAAGACAGCTAATGATTTGGAAGACACCCTGAAATGCTCCAGAGGAGCACCTCAATGCACAAAGGATGCTGGACCTGAATGAGAGGTAGAGCTCCCAGCCCCACCCTGCCGCAGCTCCTCCCCCCGAC
>NW_022111368.1:6061383-6071813 GCF_000313985.2 Echinops telfairi
CTCCACTGTCTGCTTCCTTGACCTTGGACCCGGCAGCCCACGATAGTTGAAGGACTCCCAGTATATTAACTGTTCCACAAAAGTGAGTTGAACTGAACCCTCTTACTGCTGTGTGGACTAATTAGCTGTTATGTTCCTTTCCACTGTATAAACCTATCATCTTACATATATATAATCATAAGTGTCCTAACATACCTCTGAAGAACAAACAATTCTGAAGTTTAACTATTCAAGTGCAAAAAAATAGAAAAGTTCCAGGTTATTTTGTGCAAAGATAGTAAACTACTAACAGCAAAACTTGACAAGGTCCAAACATTCACTTGTGAATAACAAAACAAAAATCCCAAATACAATACTTGCAAATAGAGCTTAGCAGCATGTTTTTAGATACTACATATATATCAAAGTAAACTCATACTAGATATCTAAAAGCAACTCTAACTTGGGAGATGTATTAATATAATACACCCCATTGATATAATTAAATAAATGTGCACAAGCTAAAAGGTAGCATCATACATAATGTTAAAATCATTTCCATTAGCATCATATATAAGATCAAGGTATGCGCTAACATTTCTATTATTTAATTGATATCTAGTTATTGACCAACATAAGTAGCCTGGAGAAGTAAAAACAAAATATAAAACTGTAAAGTGGAGACCAAATTATGATTATTTATAAATGATATGAAAAATGGAAACAAGTATGATAAAGGGCAACTTAGAAATGAATCTATAAAATAATATGTTCTTATATATATAATAACAGGTCAGGAAATAATATAGGGGAAATGCACATTCATGAAAGCAACAGAAAATAGAAATGTATCTATAAGAAACTACTCAGAACCTACAAACTTCCTTATTTTTGTTGTTCCAAAATAAAAGACTAAATGAAGACACCACTGGTGTTGGGCTGGGGAAACTCAAAGTGGTAATTATCAGTAAACCATTGTTAGGCACCATCAAGTCAGTGATGACCCATAATGCCCCTGTGCACAACAAAAGGAAACCGTGCCTGATCCTGCGCCCTCCTCACAGTTGCTCCCACGCCTGAGCCCATTGATGCAGCCACGGTGTCAGTCCACCTCCTTGAGGGCCTTCCTCTTTTTCTCTGCCCTTCCATTCTACCAAGCAGGATGTCCTTCTCCAGGGGCTGATCCCTCCTGACAATATGTCCAACATGTATAAGACAAAGTCTTGCTAGTCTTGCCTCTAAGGAGGATTCTGGCCATACTCTTTCCAAGACAGACTGGTTTGTCCTTTTAAGAGTCCTTGGTACTTTCAAAATTCTAGAGGCATCAATTCGTCTTTAGTCTTCCTTATTCAATGTTCAACTTTCACAGCTATATGAGACAAAGGAAAATACCATGGGTTGGGGCAGGTGCACCTTAGTCCTCAAAGTAATATCCTTGCTTTTCAATCCTCTAAAAAGGTCGTGTAAAAAAGTTGTTTTCATAAAGAAACAGGACTTGTGCAGCAGATTTCTCTGCTGCAACACACCTTTTGCTCTCTTGACTGCTGCTTCCATGAGCGTTCACTATGGATCCAAGCAGGGCAAAATCCTTCGCAACTTCAACTTTTTCTCCAGTTATGAGGATGTTACTTCCTGGTCCAGTTGTGAGGATTTTGGTCATCTTTACATGGTTATAATCCGTGCTGAAGGCTACAATCCTGGATGAGTGAATTGCAATCCTTAAAATACTGAGAACTTTTCTGTGCGCTTACTCGCTCATCACCTCTCACTCCCAGCAAACAAAGTTGTGTCATCAGCATGCCTCAGGTTAAGAAGTGTTCCTCCAATCTGATGCCACAGCCTTCTTCATAGAGGGCAGCTTCTCTGATGATTTGCTCAGCAGACAGATTGAACATGTATGGTGAGAAGATACAACCCTGACACATATTTTCCTGATTTTAAACCATGCAATATTTCTCTTTTTTTTATTCAGAGCAAGTGTCTTTAGAAACATGTGGTGATGTACACATTTTGTAATTGCCTTTTGGTTGTTGTTGATATTGTTATGGCAACCTTATGTAAAATATTCCAAATAAAGCCACAGTTCTGAAGCAGTGGCCTAAGACCTCTCTTACTTTCTTGGAAGTTAAACCCCTATAGTCCTCCCTATAGAGGAGGGAAGAAGTAAGGGCCATGCCTTGCTGAGAGCCGAACACAGTCGAGGGAAAGCCTGCACTGTGAGAACCCGGAGAGGATCAGTCGAGCCAGCAAAGACTCCTGCAGGCGGCAGCCACAACCAACCAACAAACAAATAAGTGCTGTTCAGGTGTTCAGCTTTCATGGTATTTTGGAGGGACCACGATGTGTCCCCGAGTGGACTCATCCCACGGATTTGGCTTGCTCATTTCTGGTGGCACCAAACAAAACCCCCTTGCCCTCCTGCCTCCCTTTTTAAACGACAGAAAAGGAACCGGCGTCTTTGCCACTGATTTAGCCGTGTGACACTCAGCATGTCATGCTCTTCCGGGTCAGAAGCTGCTGTCTCTCAAAGTACAATCCCAAAGTGCTGTGTATCAGTCAGAGCTGGAAAAATCTCGAATATCTATGTACAAACCTTTTTTTGAAATTGTGTATAATTCTAAACCATTGCTTCTTTGCGGCTGGGGTGCAGAGACCAGCTCCCCATTGTAGTGAAGGGTCAGTGAGGTGGGTCAGGTGCGTATGCATCCTACAGCTTATTGTCTTAAATGTACTCTCCGTTGGTGTGACCTCATTTGGGAACCAGCGGGGGTGGGGGTGGGGGTGGCGGAGAGAAACCAATAATACAAGTGAAAACTGTTTGATACCCAAAGTGGACAAGTGTCTCTTCGAAATAAAGAACCAGTTCTTCAAATGAATGAATGGATGAATGTGTGAGGTAGATAATGTCAAACCAATGAACTGATTCCCTCTAGGCTATCCTAGAATGAATGTGTTCATCTTATTTCCTTAATTACGCAAATACAGATGTTTATGTTCAAACATGCTTGCCACGCTGATGTCTATATACAAAGGTACTGGTGTTCTAAGGAATGCCCAAACCCACTGGCATACATTTGGTTTGGAATCCTGATGATGATTATATACACATTTGTTTTGTGTATATATATGAATTTCTGTGATAGAATTCTTTAAAAAATGTCATGATATTCTATAGAATTATGTGCAGTACTTTAGATATTTAGTAAAAGTCAATATTTATTATTTATTTGCCATTTATATTGTTTCTCCTCAATTTTAGGCACATACATTTGGAGGAGTTGATCTGATGCTTGTTTTTGTATGCCTTTTTTGTTGTGGTTGTTTTTAATTTAGTAAAACGTTATAAACTATCTTGTATTTCTCTCCTTAAGTTGGATCATATCATTGCCCTTCTCAGAACTTTAGAGTGTTGCCTATGGCCTACAACACAGTATCAACTGTCTGTGAAGTCTTCCACAGAGTCCTTGAACCGTTGGCTTGCTTTGCCTTTTAATAGGCCCTTCCATGCCCCTGCTCTGGTCATCCCATCTCTCAAGCCATGCTTTTGGACGTGGGTGAGCTTGCGTTGCCTCCTTTCATCTGTTTGCTCCACTCGGCATACCCTTCTCACTCTTCTTTACTGAGCTGAGTCCTTCCCTCTCCATAAGGCCCAGGGTGACATTTCCACAATACACTCCATCTAAACCATGCAATCGCAACTGATCTCTGCGTCCTCCAAGATAGTGCTCAATAGTACTTGTGCTCCTACTTAACCCTTAAACCAGCCCACCACAGGTTGCCGTTAAGTGGCAAGGGGGTCCTCTGATGAAGTCTTTAAGAATAGGGACTTTTCTTTACCTGTCATTGCATCTTCCAGTGATTTATTCAGAGAATGTCCATACATATTTATTAACTTTATTGACCTGAATGGCATACCATGCTATTGATTCCGCTCTGCGTTTGCATTTCCATAGTCTAAACTGAGTTGCTGCTTTGAATCCAAGAGCAAACTTATTTATAATTTAGGTTTTTAAAAAATGGATCAATATTTTCCTTACTTGCTTTGGATTCCTATCTCGATATGATTTTTACCTATTGGTTTTTCCAGAAGTAGACATCTATCTTCCTTGTCAGTCAGTTTTTTTGTCCCTCCCACACATCCATGATACTCCCATATGAGTATCCGTTACATGACTCCCAAGCCTCACTGTGCCTTACTACCGGAAATCAGATGTTTTGCCAACTGTCTTATTATCTGGTAGCCTGAATGTCCAAATTCTGCCTGAGCTTAAATTTCTAGTCTCTTTGGACCTTTTAAGTTCCAATTTACTTCGATACTTGATGAGACCCTTTCCTGTTCCAGGCTGCCTTTTTCTTTGCTGCTTCATTTTTCTTTGCTACAATATTAGCAAACAATACTTCCACTATCTAACTAACTATCTTACGGTTGCTATGATTAGAATCCAATCATCGGCACGTGTTTCCCTTTCAGTAGGCCTATCAATTTCTGGGCCCTGGATTGCCCACGCTCAATGAAATTAACCATTCTTTCACAAGATCAATTGGGAGGCCTTCCCTGAGAAATGCTCTATCTCATATAATTGGAAAAATATGCTGTGAGTTACTAATGATTTTTAATCTAGGAATCATGTATATGTTTAATCAATTGGATCATACTAATTATTCTTTCAGATGAGAATAGCAATCACTTCATTTAAAGTTTTCCATGTGAACCTTGTGGCAGTGGGTAAATTTTTCTTATTTATTCATTTTTATCAATCAAATAACTTGTGATGATGTGTGATCCTGGATTTTTTTGGCCCAGACATATTTGACAATATTTGGAAACTTAATTTTCACAATTGAACATGTGTTACAATAGCAAATGGAGAGCAACTAAGACTTTTAAAACATCCTACTGTGTGGAAACATAAGGGAGCTCCCAACAAAGGCTTATCTGGCCCCAAGTGAGAAGCATGCTGATGCTGAGAAACCTTGCTTCTGCCATAGGGATACTTAAGAAAATGTTTTGTATCTTTTATTTATTCAGAGTTAGATGTACTTCTTTTTATTGGGTGGGGGGGGCATGCAAATTTCCTCAACACCACAGTGCATGTCATAGCGTGGGTTATGAATTAGTCTGTTTTGGATGAAAGGCTACTCTGGCTTCTTCTTCAATTAGTTTGGCCCCAGTTCTCGTCTCCCTTAGAGCATGAAATGAACTCTCCGGGCAGGCGTTAGCTGCCACCCTCCAGCTCAGGGTGGCTCCATGAAAAGCAGAACAGAATGCTGCTTAGTGCTACACAGTCTGTGTGCTCACTGCTGGGTTTGAGTCTGTTGTTTCGACCAAGTGAGGAGGCTCTATCACCACGTACTCTTTGGCCATCAATAAGATGTTCACTGGCCAATTGTTGGAAGTAGATGCCCAGACCTTTCTTCCTCGGACACCTTATTCAGGAAGCTCTGCTGAAACGGTCCAGCATCAGAGCAATATGAGATACAGCACAATATAGCAAACTTATAGACAATGGGTAGAAAGAAACTGTGGAATTCCTCTGGCACATAGACTTGGCAATTGATTGATTATCTTCTAATTTATTCCCCAACTCCCTGTTACCCTAGAAATAAAATAAAAACTCCCTTTTGTAGCAATCCAAGATAATGGTTTTATTCTCCATGTCCACATGCTCTGCTTTCCCCAATCAGAAAATGTGTTTCCACAGAAGACGCCCTTGTGGCGTGGCGGGGAAGTGCTCAGCCACTGGCACAAAGGCAGCGGTTGAGTCCCCCAGCTACTCTGTGGGAGAAAGATGTGGCAGAGTGCTTCCGTAAAGATAATAGCCCGGAAGCCTTATGAGGCAGTTCTGCTCTGTCCTGTAGAGTCAAGATAGTTAGGATGAACTTGATGGCAGCAGGTTTGGTTTGTGCTTCAACAACCTATTTTCAGTGTCTAGAAAGTTTCTCTTTCTCCTGGCTCACTTATGTGCTAGTAATGATATACTTCTATGTTATCTTTTCATTTCCTTTGACTTTTCAATTTCTTAGTTTACTAAATGTAACAGGAATGTTTGTATTTTCCCTGATTTATTGGGGATTTCATTATTCAATTCGTTTATTCTGTGCACTATAACAGTTTCAATTTATTAGAATAGACTCACGCATTGTTCCATTGAAGGCAAAGAGACGCAGTGTCATTCCTCCTTTGGTATTGTCCTTGCAGGTCTGCCTGGAGAAGATGGATACTCCAGGCTGTCAGTGAGTGGGACAGCAATGGCGTCTTTGCAGAGACAGAGGGAAAGCCACACCACTCAGGTAAAGCAGCCCAGTTATGGGAACCTGACCATTAAATTATAAGCAAGAGATTTATTAAACCAGGAGCAAGGGCACTTCAAGTGCTCAAATACCAGCCCACAGCTTGGCAATTCAAATCCGCCAGCTACTCCTTGGCAGAATGATAAGACAGTCTGTTTAGCCTGATAGCCTTGGGAACTCTGGAACAGATCGGCTCTCTGCCGAAGGGCCCCAAGAAGGCACAATAGCCTTGAAGGTAATGGCTTTGGCTTTTTCTTCTTCTTCTTTCTTTCCAATTACCATGAACATATTTTCTTAGTGAATTCAAGAACTCCATTCTTCTCATCTCCTCCCTAGGTTTATTTAATTTACCACCTGCTTTTTCCTTGCTGAGAGATTAATTCCCAAAGCAATTGAAATCACAAATAATTTTATGTAACATTGTAGACATAGTTCATGTGGTGGTATTTTAAAATTACTTAGGTGAAGATAATCTTCATCTGAATCTCCGGATTCAACCTCAGCTAAAATAAGACTTTAAATAACAGCAGCATGCAAATAAGATGCGTCAGGCACCTGTGGTTTTATGGCACTCATTTACATCTTCTTCCCACGGGGAGGTTTGTGGGTTCAACTGCTGCCCTTTGGGGTGGCAGCCAACTGCTTAACCACTGCACCACCGGGGATTCTTGACGACCTCCAGCATCCATATACTCCAAATGAATGTCAAGCATCACACAGAAAAAGCTTTGGGAGATGCAATTCAACAGTACTGCCTTATTTGTATACATTTCACACGTTTTGTGCCATTAACAGGACAAGAATCTTCTCCTCACTCTTCGGATGGGAAAATCTAGAGTGGAAAGTATTTCATTCTCTGACAGGCTTTCCCATACCCAGGTTCCAGCGTTCGCAGTTTCTACTGTCAATGACAAGAACGTGGTAACGCCAAAACACCATTCACAGAACTGTATTTTAATGATTTCCTGTGTATACCTAATATAATAGACTTTAAATAGCTCACCATAAAGAATTTTACCTGTACAAGAAAAAAGCGTGTTTTTCAAAAGAATATATATGTGTGTGTGTATACATATATATATAATATAATTTTGTTTTTATTTTATGTTCTTTTATCTATTTTGAATTTTAAAATAGCAGCTTTAAAATTTTGGTCATAACAAGTTAGGATTCTTTATTCCAGGTGGTAACTTTTTTTTTAATGCAGTAAAGCACAGAAAGTAGTAATATAAAGATTTTATTATCAGTATAGTCAAAAGTGAATGCCTGATTCATAGAATTCTTATTTTATATGAAGTTAGATGATAGTTTGTATTATGTAATACACTCCCATAAAAATCTAAAAATACAAAAGCTGCAGTCGAAGATCCAGATGTTTCCATAATACCAACTTGCCACCTAATTTGCAACTTTCATAGGAAGATTTGGCATTATGAAAGATGCCCATATTATCAACTGAGATTTGTCTATATAATACTGATGAGCTCGTGAAAGATTTCAATAATGACTGCTAAAATTAAATCTAATAATATGTGATTTGTTGAAGCTATTTACACTGATATATAAGTCCTGGGGGAAAAACGCTGATTGGTTGCAATCCTAGCTTGTATGACTAGAGGTTAACTCTAAGTAATTCCTTAGCAATACATCTACTTGACCTCTTAAGCAGATGCTTTATACAAGGAGAACCTACCTGTAATGAATACTGGCAGGATTTTTATTGCAGAGTTGAACCTGCACTTTATAACAAACCATCGGACATCTTCTCCACTACAATGTGATCCATAGAGAAGGTGCATAAAATAGGCTTTCCCTCTGATCTTTCATGGATTTGGCTAAGAATCTGGGAGAGATGGGAAAGGTCATCAAGAATAACGTTCCATTTTCAGTTTTCAATGTGCGTTTGTCTCCAAATACAAACATCTCTCATGAAGAAGTAGCCTCCAGCCATCTTACAATGTATTTCCCCCCAAGGAGGTGGAAAACCATGCTCCTTTTCTTCCAATACAACAGTAGAGATGCACACATGGTCAAATGCATCCTCACTGGGGAGAAGCTGTGAAAGTTATGTGAAACTGTGCATTTAATAGCCATATGTCTCTCAGAGCTAATCTTTTGTGTGATGTTTATAGAGTATAGGCACACACAGGAATGCTGAGGTTTAGATTATTTCTTTAATGCAATTAAATTGAAATTCTGCAAATGCAGATATGGACTGATAGGGCATGTAGAAGTACAATTAAATGTTGACTAAGAAGTCCTTGCATTTTAATTAGCACCATTAGTGATTTTTTAAATGAATTTTTAAAACAAGATAATGAGTGGAGGCATTAGTATAGATAAAGAAAACAAGAAATAGATTTAGTGAGTTGCTAAATACTATAAGGGGAATCCTGGCCATATAAAGCCTTTGAATAAAGAGCAAGATCATCTACCGTGTTTCTGACAATGAACTCACCTTTACCTACTAAGAGGGTTCAATGAACTCACTTTTACCTACTAAGAGGGTTCAAAGAATCATCCACTTTTTCTTAGAAATTTAAGAATATTTGGTCCATGATAAAAGTCTAAGTGACTAAGGTGTGATCTGGAACTAGCAGGCATGAATTCAAACTTTGCACCTTCCACTGAACACGTAGAGAAGAGAGCCTCTCTTTCTCTACTCCTGTAACAAATGTGTGTGAGATGCCTTGTCCTGTGTGCAGTGTAGGGAACTAGGACTCACAGTGGCTCCAGGACAGAATAGAGCTGTCCTGTGGGGTTTAATAGGCTGTAATGTTTATGAAAGCAGATGATCAGGTCCTTTCTCCTTGACAACGGGATAGCAATCCTGGGCTCCATCATTTGGTCCGCAAGGCCTCCTTCGACGTGACATAGTCTCAGGTAGACAAGCGTGTCAACAAGGCTGTGTGAAGTAAGAGACATGATCATGAGAGGGATGAGGAGAACAGAGGTGTTTCGGTGAGAATGGTTTCTGGCAGCGATGTCTGCCTGCAACATGATGCAATAGCAAAGGAATAGTAATCAGATTTTTATATTTGCTATTCAGCCATTGGATCAATCTTGTTTTCTGTCCATTTTCCCAAACTTTTTCTCTAACTTCATGGTCTTCATTCAGCTTTTCGATAAACCCTCGACCTAGTTAAGATGGTCAAAGTAACTCTCTGTTGCTCGCAAATAAGAATTTTACTCAGGTATTATTCGCGTTTTATTAACCATTAATTATACGTTACATGTAAATAAGTCTGTCTCTTTCACATAAAGCATATAAACCCTTAATTTGTCCTTAATTTAGATGTAAAACATCATCTTTTTCATAAGGCAAGAGGCTCAGTAAATGATAGTTTTAAATTCCTAAAGACACAGAATAAAGGCAGTGTGTTGCATTCGATCGTGACTTTTCATTAATTTTATAATGCCTTTCAATAAAAGTAAAAAATGTCTTAAAAGTAATAAAACCCATTTCCCTTAGACTAATGTGGAAACAGTGAAAGCTAAGGCAGTCGCCGAGTCAGGGCTAGCGCTATTTCCACGTGTGCTTCTAATGCGGAAAAGCAGCAGGTCTGTATTCTGATGCAGGAAAAAATATTCATGACCTTTGTTAACACCAACCATAAATAAAACTCAAAGCAAATACATGGCATTCTGAAATTCCACATCTTGTCCATGAGTGGGGCTCTGTGGTGCTTCAAGGGTGTCAAATCTAGAATTCCATCAGCTAATTATACAATTTCAAATTGGTTTGGGAATTAGACCACATTTATAAAATATGTCTTTTTATGGACTTACCATTCATGAGATTTAAAATATTGTTTAAAATGTCTGCCATTTATCATGAGGAACACTTTGCTCGATGTTCAAGACGTTGCAGTGAATGAACTACTGAAACTACCTTCCAACCCAGAATAACCTCTTAACATCCTTTGCTTTGATTGCAACCTTCTGCTGACTCCGGCGGAAGGCAGGTAAACTCCACAGAGGATCAGCCGTCCGCTGGATAGAGCAAACGCATGAAAGGGCCGGAGGGGGAACTCTGAAGGCTGGAAGTAGAGGGGGGTGGATGAAATTCTAAGTCTTCACCTTTGGCATAAAAATTATGAGTAGCACATATGTTTAGGAGTCCACACTTTTCATTACAAATTGAGATATTTTCTTTTTTT
>NW_022111368.1:6073740-6079029 GCF_000313985.2 Echinops telfairi
AATGAGAGGGGGTGGTCTAGGGACATACATGCAATAGGAAGAGGAGGGATTGGGGGTATACATGTGACAAGATGGGCGGATCCTAGATTTAGGATGACAGCTTAACTTTGACCTGTTCTCTGGGTCTCCATGGGAACTAAATAGATGACTGCAGGCCTGTCCATTGTCTTTAACAGCAGGGAGCAGGGCCCACTGCAGTCTGGCAACTGATAGCCAGATGCCTGAGCATCTGACCTCCCTCCACATTTTCCCAATAAGTTTACTGCTCTTTTGTTTTCTTTTTTAAGGACATAAAAATTATTAGTAATATCTGTAATAGCCAAATATCATAAATATTATTAAATGGTCTCTTGCTTTTTAAAAAGTGGCAATCAAACATTCAAGAATGTAATAAATATCTTGCCCTACTCAGACAGAACTGCCAATGAAAGCCATAATAAAATCAATATATAATTGATTCACATCAAGAAACAAATTGTTGTGTGGTTTGTTTTACTGACCCATCCAAGAAACCATTTTGTAATGTCACATATCAACAGGCTTCTGAGTCATCAGATGCTAAATGAATCCAAAGACTTCTTCATATGTTCATTTTATTTGTTATATAAATATATCACCAGAGAAGAACAGTGTGTTAAATAAAAGATTAAAATGTAGAAAAATAATAGTATGCTATAGATATCTCATTCAATCATTAAGGCATCATAATACTAGAACACATTGCTAGGAGTCAAAATTAGATCACTCTTTCAGAAGGGGGAAAAGAATAGATTTTTCTATGTGATCTAAAATCAAAGAAGGCCTGATATAGAAAAGCTCTCTCACAGCCGAGGTCTCAGAAAATCAGTATTCACCACTCATGACTTACTTATAATGTGCAAGAAGTGACGGCAGTAAATTAATTTTATAGAATAAGTCAAACTGCAGAATTTTCAAGTGAAAGAAGTCATGTCCCATAGAGATAAAAATGTGAGAAATAAATCCTATTTTGCACTTTTTCTTCATCTCACCACATGGATATCCTAAATATATCCAAATACACATTATTTTATTTATTAAGGCATTGGCTATTTAATATCAACCAGGAAAATTCGATTGTGAGACAAATTTAAAGGATGTGGAAGTCAAATAGTAACCATAAATTTAAAGACCAAAGATTTTGTGAGGTCACTTCACATTTTCCATCTACAAAGGAAATCTGCAATTAGTCAACACTTTGCATAATCTGGAAAGTAGCAATGCAAAGGGAGAAAATGGGGTTAATTGTGAATTCTAGTTAATTTAAAAATTCAATATTAATGCAATTAACTTTTAAATAATAAAACTAAAGAGAACTGTGAATCCCAGATCTGTCATTGAACACTGGTATCTTTTTAATCGCAATCATAATTTGAAGAAAGCAGCATTATTTTGTGTGTGTGTGTGGAAGGGGTGTTAATTAAAGAAAATATATTAAAAGTGCCCAGTAGCCTGCCTAGAGTATTAAAGATGATATCTATAAAAATCATAACAATACTTTAAACTTGTTATTTTTATCATGATATTCCTATTTTTCAGAGCTAATATTCAGAATAGCAGTTCTACCTTTATTTTTTTTATTATTTTTTTTTTTGCAGTTCTACCTTTAATACTGTAGATGGTTTCTAAAATAAGGAGGAAACTAAGTTGAACCTTTGGGACCTTATTTGGGATTTTGATAAAATCTCTCATATACAAGGGACTTCAAAAGATATTGGGGGAAATTCCATTCTTTTAATTCTATTTACTACCAGCTTTTGCAATTCTCCTCATACATTATTCTGAAAAAGTATATATTATGTAATATAAAATTTTTGGAAAACCAGAATGATTAATAAAATACCTATTCCTACCAAAACTCAGCATTGTGTCATATTTACTCTAGCACCATTAGCTACAGAGACATATCTACTCTATTTCTTAATCACCTTCCTGCCTGTCACTCCAGGGGTATTTGTACTCTACTGCATGTCTTTGCATCACTAAATGTAATATTTTGCATGTTTCTTAAAGAGAAATAAGTGTTACTCCATACAAACTATTCTGTAAGCTACTTTCTTGTTGTTGCGGATAACGTTTTTTCTCCATTTTTATCCATATGGCTTTTATTGTTGCTTTATTCTGAGTGCTAGTTCTGGGTTAAAACTTAAGTCTGTAAATCTGGGGTATGTTAGGCTGGCTGGACTAGAGAAACAAATCCATTGACACTCGATATGTCAGAAAGACCTTTTTATCAAGAAGTAATTATATATCATGAAAACATCCCAACCCAGTCCAACTCAAGTCCATAAGTCTGATACCAGTCCATAAGTCCCTCTTCAGACTCCATAGCCACACGCAATGATGCAGAATGCAGGAGGATCACAGGCAGGTGCATGCAAAGCCCTGTGGTCCCAAAGTCGGTAGGAACATGGCCGGGCTCCAGCAGCTCTCCAGGTCAGCCAGCAGGACAGTCATGGCAGAGGGAGGAAGAGGGCTCAGCCTCCAGAGAGCTGGGTATCCACTGAAGCTCCAAGGGCAGTCATCAGGCTGTGACCTGATTGACTGGCTAAGCTCCTCCCATCTCTTCTTAAAGGTACCATGTTGTCACACACAGGAAAACTATCCCATGGAGTGTGCTGAAATAACAAGCACTACTGAGAAAAATTTCTGATCACACCCATACTTTTAGTTAGTGCAAGTTAGCATTCACATACCTTCAAGACGCTAAACAGATTGCAAGCCAATGGGGAGAGAAGGGCAAAGGGGATGCACAACCTTATCTAGAAAGGGTGAGTGTATTACTGCCCCCGCTACCTCGGGTCTGAGTGAAAGGCAGTGCCCTCTGTAGCTAGTAGACCTCCAAACAGGGTAGCATCCCTCAGTCCACATGCCAAGGTCCACTGATTCATGACCTCCAGGAGAAGTTCAGGGAGATGGATGTTCAAAGCTCAGCAATGATTGTGTGGCAGATTGGAGTTTAATGCTAAATTATGGATTAGAAGGATGGAGATTATAGTCACCTGGGGTAGATTCTTATTGATGCCTCTCAGTAGATTTGTATTGATGCCTCTCACCACAAAACCAACAAACACAGAAACACACTTATATCACTCCATTTTTAAATATAAACATGTGCCAACCATTTTTTAGTTTTTCCCACAAAAATGAGTTCAAAATTAAAATTTAGTCCATATATTTAGAGCGTTACTGTAATGACTGCCATCAATGGCATGAGACAAAATGTGTATGAAGTGCTGAATGGAGAACTGATCTGCTCTATAACCCATCAATCAATTTATAATATGACTTTATTTTAAAAGAACATGTTAACAATGTGACATAGTTGGGTGAAAAGCTGCCTAAATTTTGTTATTGCTATTATTTTTTTAAAAATCCATAATTAACATCATTGACCATGTTCCTAGGGTAGAATTAATGTTTAAAATACTAGTAATGACACATACAAATGGAAATGCTGAGTTTCAGGTTGTCAAATTATTCTACAAACTGGTGGACTCGGTGCTTTCTAGTCCTGTAAGCAGTCAGTCTTGGAAACCTGCTAGGACAGTTGTACCCTGATTTACAGAGCTGCTATGAGTTGGAATGGACTAGATGCCAGTGAGTCAGAAAGGAATCAAGAGTCAAGAACCCTGCGGTGGAGTGGGGGGAGGTGGTGGTGCAGGGGTGAAGTACTCTACTTGGCCATCAAGCAAATGTCAACAGCTTGATCTCACCAGCCACTCTGTAAGAGAAAGACGTGACAAGCCGCTTCCGGAAGACTGCAGCCTAGGGCATCCCATGGGCGCTTCTCCTCTGTCCTACAGGATGACTTTCGGTCCCAATCGGCTTCAAGGAAAAAGGGTGGTGTAGAAGGAAACAGAGGCTCCATGTTCCCTGGTAAACTCTTGGTGTGCTGATTTTGTTCATTTCCAATAGATATAAAAGGGAGATTACTGTGGTTTTATGTTTTTCTGGCTGCTAATAAGATTTTAACATTTTCTCTAACCAGCGGCCCCAGTACATCATTTTTCCAGTTCCTAACTGAATTGCCTGACTCTTTTCTTAATGTGTAGGGATTAAGAATACTTGTGTAATGTTTTCTAATTATGTGCTTCACAATATTGCATGCAAGTGTTTCCTTTGTCGGGCTCATCAGACTTCATAAACTTTATTGATTTTCTTAAACTAGCTTTTGATTTTATAGATTTTCCCACTTTTTTGCTTCATAAGTTTCTATGCTTATTATTTCCTTCTTTCTGCTTGCTTTGTGTTTATTTTGCTCATATTTTAGCATCTTAAAGAGGAAGCATTTATTATTGACTTAAGGTCTCTCCTTTCTTCTACTGAAAGCATTTTATGGTTTAAATTTCTTTTTAAACAGTTTTAACTACATCCCACAATTTTTTTATATTTTGCTTTCATTTTTATCCAATTCAAAATATCTTCTAACTTCTCTTTGGACTTTTTCCCTTGCCTCTTGTTTACTTTTGAAATATGTAAATATTTTCCAGATAGCTTTCTAGTATAGTTTAATTATGATCAGAGAATATGCTTTCCATGGTTTTAATTTTCTTAAATGTATTAAGATCTGGTTATGGCCCAGGAAATGGACATATGTACAAAAGGGAGATGCACTGCCCGATGCTGACCTGTCTTCACTGTTGTTGTTATGGTTGGAGCCATTCTTGCAGCCACTGTGTCATGCCGTCTTGTTAAGGGTCTTCCTCTTTTTCACGGACTTTCTACTTTGTCAAGCCTGATGTCCAATGCCAGGGGCTGCTCTCTCTTAATGACAGGCCCTACCTAAGTATATGAAACAAAGCATCACTGTCCTTATGTCAAAGTAGATTTCCGACTGGATTTATTGAAAGCTAGACTACTCTCTCAGTTGATGGTATTTTCAATATTTTTCACCAACACCATACTTCAAATCCATCACTTCTTCTTTGGCCTTCCTTATTCATTTTCCATCTTTCACATGCCTAGAAGGCGATTGAAAATACTATGTTTTGGGTCAGGGCCACCTTAATGCTCAAAGTGACCTTATTGTTCGTCAATACTTTAAAGAGGTTTTATGCAGTAAATGTGCCCAATGCAACAACTCATTTGATTTCTTGACTGTTTCTTCCATGAACATTGATTGTGGGTCCAAGTAAGATAAAATCCTTGACAACTTTAATCATTGACTATTTATTGTGATGTCTACTGATCCAGATGTGAAGATTTTGGTTTTCTTTGTATTGAGTTGTAATCTGGACTAAAAGCCTGCAATTTTTTATCTTCTTCACC
>NW_022111368.1:6084633-6085653 GCF_000313985.2 Echinops telfairi
GTCTAGAAAAGAATGATGGAATGTATTTATGAATATGTCGGATACAATTGATGTCTGGTTTGTAACAAGAATTGTAAGAGCCCCCAATAAAATGATTAAAAAACAAACAAACAATAGAAACAAGTCAACAAGTAAACACGTGAAGCAGTTGAACACATGAATTGTCCAAAAGAGGAAATACACAGTATTTGGATGTCCTGGGCATACCCAATCAATGAACAGTTTATTTAAGAGACAAGATGGAAGTTCCCCCAACCTCCATATACACTCCAAAGGAGATCACATACACTCTTTAGATAATTTTCGTCTTGAGTTTTCAGTAATGTAATTTTCTGAGTTAATTATGAGGAATCAATCTGTAGGAGAGACTAGGAATTTCAAAGGCAAGATGAAGGTTTAAAATGCTGAATCATGTAAAGAGTTCAGAGAGTCATTTTCAAGGGAACTGTTTTCATAAACACACGCTGGCATATCCTCATTTTACTCTGTCTTGCAGATATTGTGCTTTTTTTCCTAAAGTATATGACAATATACTTTCCAGTGATGAGTAAGCCTTGATGGCCACTGTTCCAACAGCATGTGCATTTCATGTCTCTGCACACATTTTGGCAATTTCCCCACAATTTCACACTTTATCATCATAGCAGATTCTATGTAATGATTAAAAACTAAATCAAGCTATCAGATATATCAGGAAAATTTTAGTGACCGAGCCTTCACCCCTAATTTTTGGACATTATGTAAAATTCATTGTATGGAAGTATGTGAACAAAAATAACCAAACCAAAAAATATATTTGCATGAATAAAAGATATTGAATTTAATTTTTAAATTTAAGTCAAGTTAGTTGGTACAAAGAATATAAATTTATTTCCATTCCACTATCTGATTCTCAGCTAAAATGCTAAGGAAATGTTTAACATACCAGAAGCATATGTCTGTTAATGCTTAATTTTATGAACTTGAATTTTTTAAGAGTTTTGGTTGTGAAAAATATAGCATTAACCCCTCCCCCCAAAA
>NW_022111368.1:6086146-6091630 GCF_000313985.2 Echinops telfairi
TTGTATCCTTTACCTGGACTTAGTCACACGATGAGCAAAGAATTCACGAAGCTAGAGTATGTGAAGAACATGACATACGCACTGGTAAAAGACACATCAACAACATGTAATATGCAAGCGATACAATTCACTTGTTAAAAGGGAAGGACTTCCAGAAGAATGGACAAATTTGTCTTATACGGTCACTGTGCTCCTTAGAAGTCGGACAGCAAGACTTTGTCTTACCTACTGTAGGCATCTCATGAGGAGGGACCAGTCCCTGGAGAAGGCACCATTCTTTAGTAGAGTCAGCAAAAAAGAGGAAGACTTTCAAGGATATGAATAAACACAGTGACTCCAAGAACAGGCTCATCTGAGGATGGTGCCGGACTGACAGTGTTTCATTCTGGACAGTGCCGAACAGCAATCCCAATTTTGGTAAAGCATTTTTTATTAAACAAGTGTACTCTTATTAAATTTTGCCTACTTAGGCAAAATCTTCTTTCCTATCCCTTATTGATTGCCACTAACATCCTTTTTAAGATGATTTCCAGGACACTGTCCTACAGGCACTTTCATTGACTTCATGGTCACAGGTCTTGTCTCTGCCCCACAAATGCATTTTTTCTAGACTATGTTTCCTCGTATCTCTGTGCTTGGAAGGAACCGTGGTGGTGCAGTGAGTTATACTTTGGGCTGCTCACCACAAGGTCAGCAGTTCCAAACCACCAGCTGCTCTGTGGAAGAAGGATGCGATTTTCAACTTCCATAGAGAGTTGCAGCCTGAGAAACCCACCGGGGCAGTTCTAGCATGTCCTTTAGGGTCACTGTGAGTTGGGAATGACGCGATGGCAGTGAACCTGTGTGGGAAACTAACACAGAGGGAAATATGACCAGGATTATCTTCCCTAACTTATAACAGAGGGAATATGGAAAGCTATTTTTCCACAGTAGAGGAAGGACACCACTTTGGTAAATTAGAGATAAAGTCCAAGCACATTATCCTGCTTTAAACATTATTCCCACAGATTCTCGCCTAAGAGCTAGGCTGCCTTAAAGTGGGCATGTGACTGAATCTGGCTCACTATGGAAGCAGACATTCCCTGATGAGCTCCTCCCACTGCGGCGCCCATCCCCCTCCTTGTCTTCCCCCAATGCAGGTATTAGGTTTCCTCACCTGTGAGCTCAGAGACTTTACTGTGATTACCACCCACCTTTATGTAACTACTGAATATGCCTGTCTTATGCTACCTACAAATCTCCCAAGGCAGTAAAGATCTCCCTCCTCCTCTCGCTCTCTCTGTGTGATCTGGCTGCTGAGATCATGGCCGTCCAGGTGGTGAGCATGCTACTATAACATGTGTTTGACGTCTTTATTTTATCTTCTCTCCTACCTTCCCTATGTTCTATGACTTTACTATAACTTTTATATATTATTGCCATACATTTGCGCCTACTGACCGCCCATGATTGGCAGAGGTTGGTTCCTCTGAGAAACCTGTAGCTTGTAGTTAGGAGTAGCCACGTGACTGAGATCTAACCAACAGAATGTGATATCCTTAGTGATGTATTTGAGCCACACCTTCCTTCCTTGCTTGAATATTCTACGTATTTTCTCATCCCAATTTGAGTATAGAACACTCCAAGACCCTTGAAAAAATATATGAACAAGAAATGTACGTCTTTCCTACCAAACAGTTGCTATTTGAGGCCAGTCTGTTGTGGCATCTTAGGTAGCATAAGCTACTACCACTTTCTCATGCATCTGGTTTCTTGATTCACATGTTACTACTGCTGAGCATCAGTATTTATAGAGCCCAATGCGCTCAACTTAGCCTCCTTCTATAGCAATCTATATGCTTTAAAATAGTTACAGTCATCTTTTGACAATAGATTTATTGGAATATTTCTCAGATATTTTGATACAATACAATGATCAGTGGTCCTTCTATACCATCCTTGCGTAGCATAAAGAAAAATTACATGGAAAAAATGTCCCTAGAACAGTTATTTCAGAAATTTATCAAAATCAATTGACTAAATTTTCCTTCAAAACAAAGTCTATCCTCAATAATAAATTGGGCATCCAGAAATATATCCTAATACTCTAGACCATTTTGTTCCATTTAATAATTACAAAGATGTGCCTCTATCACCTCCAGTTCTAAATGGGTAGATCTAAACAACAACTAAATTTTGGTAGGAAAATCAATATTGTCAATGTTATAAATTCCATGACCAGGTCAGTTGTTAAATTTTTTAATCTACTTGAATTTTGCTGATTCCATTATCATTAAGTTCCATAAAATGGTTTTCCTTGTTCTGATTTACTTTTATTTGATACAGTGATCCATGAAAAAAAGAGGGGAGGGTTGACTACAGGTGAACTGTGTTCTACGAAACAATGCAAATTAAAGCACTGACTAATACTATCGTCCACTTGCACCCTCTGTCCTCTGAAAGCCGGGGAATACTTGGCTGCCGTGATTAGCAGTCTTGCTTCCTGCCCCATTTTCCCTATAACGCCTTTCCCATGTGTACAGCACTCTATTGCTATTTCAAATCCAACTCCAAAATTCAACCCAGCGTTACACAGTTCTCCTTTCTCCCTAGTGTCTTTCAGGATTGCTTAACTTTAGCCATGTGCTGAAGTCTGAACGTCATTCCTGAAACTACCTTCCCCAATTTGCTGTTTTCCTTTCTGTGCCCCCCTTAGCTCTTTAATCCATATCAAATTCCATATCCCAATATGCCTTTCTTAGCCATATTGCCTTGAAATGAATTGACTCGCCTGTGTATTCTAACAGTAATTACCTACATAATTGATTAGTCAATTAATGCTGTCCTGCTTGTGACTTTTTAATATTCATGTCTTTATAAGCATCTTTATTCATTTAACTTTTTATGTATTTATGCGTAGTTGATTAATTTGAATGGAAGCCCCCTTGAGGGGCCAGGTCATATTTTGTGCATCTTTATCATTCTTATAAAAGCCACTAAGGTGTCTTCTATTTCATGATTACTTAAAATACATTGGATAATTAGTAAACAAAGAGCATTTATTGGAAAGTAATATCTTAGTACATAAGACTATACTCAACATACTGGAATTTTCATACTAACTATATCACTAACTAGCCATGACTTTGGAAATCAATGATAAGTGTTTGCATCTATAAAATGAGCTTAATCATATTTAAAATACTTATTTCTTATGGTTCAAAGTATCCAATAGGATAATAACATGTGAAAATACTTCGAAATTATAAAAGGATATTATGAAGATATTAAAAATGAACCCCAAACCACTTACAGAATTGTATTTGCAGAGAATTTCTATATCGGGCATACAATGGAGACTGCAGTCGAATTAAGGGTGCGTTCATGGTACATCAGGTGAACTGAGACAGTCTAGATGAGAATGGATGGTGATGAAGTTGGAAACTTTGATTGTGACAGGAAAAATCAGACTTTCTATAACATACCAAGGCATATGGACTTGAACATTTAGGCTAGGAAGAAGGGGTGGCACTAAAGATTATTGAACAAGGAGAGAGTATGACTGATTTATTCTCCAGAAATATGACATCTAGTAGATCCTCCTGATATTTCCAATAAGCCTCCCATATCATTGCTAAAAAGTAAAAATTAAAGAAAGGAAATTTTAGTACTTTCAATTTAAGTACTGCCTATATTTCCAATATCACACATTTCTGTTTTCCAATATAACACATATATTCCCTGGATTTGAACCTTGATATTTTGATTGGTCATCACTGTAAATAACTCTAAATGTGTGCTATAATATTTGCTACAATCCACTAACCACTTAAACACGTAAACAGCTTTTAAAAAATAATGTATTGTCAGAAAACAGACCTCATGCAAATGTCACAAAATAATTATATTGTATGATTTGTGGCCCAACAGAAGTTCTAGTGTATAAATTTGAATTATATTAATAAACATGTACATTCACTGACCACGGTTCATTTCTGCCCACAGATAGGAACTTGCAAGGTTCAGAGAGTCAGCTGCAAAATAAACACATCTGTTTAAATTCCATTTAGTGGGAGTCAATAAATTTCATTTATTATAAGAGTAAAAAAAAAGGTGTTCTTTCTAAATCAAAGTGTACAAGAAGGTAAAAATGAAAACCTTCTTTCTCCCCTTTTCCACCAACTGCTGTTCTGTTGTGCTTCGTTCTCAATAGTACTTTTGACAGAGCTTTAAGGGATTTTTTTCTCTTTAGCTATGAGGTTAATAAAGGAAAACAGACCTCAAACACTAACTCAATAGGATTGTGGTAGAAATGACAATTTCTACATGAGGCGGTTTCGGTTCTAAATCACAAAGACTTTTGCATTCTGGTTTTTGGAAGTTCACAAATAGACACCCATAAGCAACAACTTTTCAGTCACATTTTTATCTTATCCTTCATTTGACTTTGTGTTTACATACTGTTTTAAAATTTTCCTCATTTTTTAAAATATCTCATTAGCAATGGGTGGGTATGGGATTTGCTTTTCAAGCACTAATAGTCACTATATTCAGTCTGCCAAGAAACTTCCTTCTTTTAATTTCCATAAATGTCAGGAAATGCCTCTTTTCACCTTTGGGTGAATAGTCAATAGAAAAATCAATTCTGTGACAAATGAACAGTAACATGATTTTACATATGAATTATTTAACAAAGGCTATTTTTATCCTAAAGGGGAAAGGCAATGTAAAAATCAGCAATGAATGATTAATTTATATTTATTAATACTATTATGTAAATGTATTTCCACAGTTAATGAAGAAAATTTGTTTCATTTTTTAATTAGTTCACCTCATATGAATAAAATAAGAAAGTTGATAAATAGATAAATATCAGGAATCCATTAGCTCTTGTTGTGTTTCCTCTAGCAATCTAGTCAGTTTTGATCCTTGGAAATAAGTGAACTAAATACAAAAGTCTCACTTAAGGTATGGAACTTCTATTAGCTCAGTCTTGATACATTTTTACAAAACTCTGTCTACATTTTAAGGGATAAATTATAGATGTTGAATGACACCGCTATTTTTCCAATGGATTAAGGAAATAAATGGAGACAAGGTTTATATTTTAAACATCTAAATACCAAGTGAGCAAGATTTTGTCTATAACAGTATAACACGTTTTTTCTTTTTTTAACCGACCTAAATTATGGAGGTTGAGGATCACCAGTACCTGAAGTAGCACTCATCACTCTGGATTACTCTTTCTGTGTAATTTCTTATGAAACGTTTTCTTATGAAAGTATTCCTGAAGGAAGGGCTTCCGTTCAGGGAGCAGCATCCCAGCCCGTAGGGAAATGGGTTTGTTTCACGCTCACTGATGCATCTGGCTACATGTGCTAGGAGCTAGAAATCTGGTATTCCAAGTCATATCTATTTGTTGAATTTAAATGACTTCACATTTCCTTCACATAACTTTCCCTTAGGATCAGAAAGGAGGCCATGGTACCCCAGGTGCCACGGTGA
>NW_022111368.1:6092159-6099856 GCF_000313985.2 Echinops telfairi
CCCACTCTCCCTCTACCCTCCCTGTTTCACCACTAGTGGGAGTGACTCTGTTATCTCATGGCTGATTATCAAGTGGCCTTCAAAACTCTGAAGCTTTCAAGTTTCCTTTAAATGTCACATTGAAAACTGAAAAACACAGAATTCTTCTCAAATGATCTACTACATATTCTCCTAAAGGATATTATTTTTAAATCCATTTAAATACAGTTTAGACATTTAAACTGTAGTCTTTTAGGAGCCTAAGTGTTATGCCTATTATAGACAGTACCCTTTTTTTTCATGCCAATCAAAAAGGGTATTTCAATAGACTGGAAGGAAAAATGAAAACTGAATCAATGTCAAAGACAATTCCTCTGACTACAACCAACCAGAGAAATGATCAAAAATTAATGATACCATTAATAGAATTACCATAAGCCCCATGGGGATTATTTAAAGCACTGCCCAATAAAATGACCATGCTGTCTCTACAGTGGACCAGGGACACATATAAACCATAAGTATATTCACTCAAGTATATTGAGTTCACACCTAATCATAAGCCCTGGTGTAAGAACAATTAGTTCATACCATATGGTCCTACTGGATACCTGTCCTCATGAGGAGCTCATTGAAGAGATAGGTGCTATAGCAAAATGTGGTAAAGAAATCAGATGGTGCCTGACTATCAGAAAGAATAGGGTTTGGGGTCTGAAAGGCTTGTCTTTGTAAAAATCAGCCATCTAAGTGAGGTGTCAGCTAACTTTATTGGGAAGAAGCATACTAACATGTGTTATCCAGGGATGGTAAATAATATAATCCAAGACTGGAGGAGACAATTGTAGTAGAGCTTAAATTCTCAGCACTCAGTTTGCAGAAAGCTGTGGCTGCCAGTGAAAACCCAGAGCGAGTTGCCGAATCCTCACATTAATGAAGCCTCAGGTGGATTTCTTTGGACCACTGACGGTAAATATAGCTTTGTTCAACAAACAGAATAGTTTTGTGTTCATACAGAGTGCATTGCCAAGTAGATATTCAAGATATCATTATGTTAAAATGTAACACCTTATCATTTGTTCACCATTCTGAAACATTTTAAATATGTTCCCGTTTTTCTTATTTTCTGCCATCTTTTGAATTGTGTTGTTTGTTGTTATTTTTTTGTATATGTGTGTTTTGTTTGTGTGTGGTTGGGCCTTTTGTATGATTTTCTTTACATGAAATCAAGGATAGGCAAATCAATCGAGGCAGTAACTAGATTTATACTTTCTTAAAGTTATGGCAGGGGAAGTTGCGGGGAAATGGAGAACTAATTATAATGGATACATGAATATAAAGAGAGGTCTAAAATTGATTGTGGTGATGATTGTACAACTCTTTTTAATATATTTAACCATTCTATTGGGTGGTGTGTGAATTACATACCAATGAATCTATTATTTTTTTAATATGACATGAGATAAACTTACTTGACCATCACCACCCAAGAGTGTTGCATTCTTTAGCTACCCCCCACCCCCCAGCCACTCTGCAGAATAAAAGACATGAAGATCTGTTCCCATAAAGATTGTACCCTGGGGAAGCTCATAGGGCAGTTCATTTCTCTAATGACTCACAAATTCCACATGATCACAGTTGTGCTCAAAAACTTGTTATTCACAATACTATCCACAATTTGTTATAGTTCATACAGTCAACTGTTTTTGATAGTCAATAAAACATAAGCAAACAGTCCTCTGGTATTCCCAGCTTTCGGTTAAGAGCCATATGACATCAGTAATAGTGTCTTCTTAATTTGGCTTGAATGTCTAGCCCTTTACTGTGAGTGTATGGCTGCAAGTGTTTTTTGATCCTCAACTGTAAAATTTTATCTGCCTCTGATATTAATGACACTGTTTCAGAATTTCCGTGTTTTCTTTGGAATGTTGCCTATATGGATCCCTTACAGCTTTGGGGCAGGAGATGTTCTAAACCTCTTGGCACACGAGAGAGCACTTCCAACCTTGTACTGCATCCTGTCAATTCTTCAATATTGCACCTCAAGGCTTAATTTTTTTCTTTAGTCCTATCCGTTTAAGAAATACTGAATGTTTTCTTCCTTTTTAATTTTTTTTAGCTTTACATATCTCATAAAAATACTTTTTTTCTCAAACTGCTTTTTACAATTGAAATGTTCTTTTCAGCTCTTGATTTTGTTCATTCTTCTATTCTGTGTAGCTAGTCTATGCCCTTTGGCAAGTTGCAGGCCTCTTCGGGCATCCATCTTCTCTTTTTCTTTCTTTTCTGCTTTTTTAGTGACTGGCTACTATTCTCATGAATACTATTTGGACGTCATCCCAACTTATCCGGCTTCAGTTATTACTGTTCCTTGTGTGAAATCTCTCCCTGAGATGGGCTCTAAATTCAGGGGGGATCGACTCAAGGTTGGACTTGTTGGGCTTTTGTTCAGCTAGTTGGAACTGTGTATGCACATCTGATGATCTGTTCACCAGGTGACCATGGCCTGGACCTACCTGATGATGCTGAGCTGCCCCAGTCTATTTTATTCCTGTCTTAATACATGCAAGTGTGTAGTGAACACTGTTTATGGTGTTGAATGTAAGTATTTCCAGTGAATAGGTTGTTGGTCTTGCAAAAATTCTGTCATGCAATCTACAACATTGTTTCTGTCACACTAATATTTTGATTACTGATCCTTCTTCCTTGTTTCCAACACTTGCATTCCAATTAACAGTAATTATGAATCCATATTTATTGCATTTGGGTTCAAGTGTAGACTGCAGAAGTTGGTAGAAACCTTTGATTTCTTCATTTTTATCATTGATGTTTGGTTCCTATTTTTGACGGATAACGATATTCCCTGGTTTTCTTTATAGGTGTACAGGTGTTCTCACAGACAATATGGTGCTTTGCGATAGATCTTGATTTTTTTTGGGGGGGGAGCAGTTAATGCGATGGGATGTTAATCCTCTTCAATTTGACACTTCTGCCATGTTAGATACATATATAGATAAGCCAATTAAAAATGGCCAATATCAGAGTGTCACTGGGGCTTCTTCGCATGTCTACCAGCTGCTTCCAAAGCAGACAGGGTGCTTCTCATATTTATGTCACACAGAGTAGAACCTGGTATATTGTAGGCATGCAAATAGTTATACGATGTGCATTTTACCCCCTCATAATAATACTACCCTTCTAATTCTGAAACATCATAAAACATTCCCCAAACACGAGTTAATAAGTCAATAATTGATTCAAGTGGTGACATCAGGCAGAAATATATCTTTTTAAGCAAAGGAGAATAACTGAAAGGAGCCCAATAGGATGTCCTTTCCTTCTCTTTCTTCTTTGAAGCACAGACATTTAAAGCCGCTTGTCACTAATGTCAAAGTGCTAAAAGTTGCCCTAACACTCAGGTCATTTCTTCTTTCATCAGAGAAGAACTGGGTCTCTTTCGATAGTAAAATGAAGGATTTTTTCTTATGAAATCATTGCATTGAACGCTTTTTAATGGCAATGTCGAATTCATTGTAAATAGCAGTCATGTCAAAGGGCGCTATGATGGTTTCATGGGGGTGTTCATCACCCATTCACAGTAACAAGCGAACAAAGTATACCTGTGGCCATCAAGTCAATATCAATTCATCGCAGCTCCTTAGGGCGATGCAGAACTGCACTGTGGGCTTCCAGCACTCTCATCTTTACAGAAGCAGACCGCCACATCAGAGCCCATCCACGAGGGGCTGATGGTCTCCAACCACAGCCTTTCATTTAGCCATTGAGAGCTTCACCACTCCACCACTGGAGTTTCTCTTATGTAATACATCATCCGCACTTGAAATTTAAAGGATGGAGAAACCTCGTTTCAGATGTCTTTTTGATTCAGCACTGAATAATATTTTACTACTTTATCATGTCTATATGATTTGACCTCCATTTACATAGCATTTTAAATTTTATTTCTTTGCTACTGTAAATGAAAAAACTCATTCACCACCAATGATAAATATGATTTGTGTGCTTCACAAATCTAAGTAAAGCAAATTACACATTATCCTTCCTGGCATACTCTCCTCATCTTTTGATCTTCTATTTATTATCTCAAAAATAATAAATTTAAAATGGCCTCTGAATAATATGGTGTTTTGCTGACTATCCTTACACAGAATTTTAACTAGCATTTGAGATATAACCTATGTAACTTATTAAAATGAATATCAATAATGAAAATTTTCAGCGTCTAATGTATGCCACTTGGGCAACTATCCTTATATACATAAGCCTCATTTACTCCAGGACTATTAATTTCCGTAATAGAAAGTGAGGAACGTTTCCTGGGACCCACCCCCCCTCAATGAAAGTGCTTATCATGAACAGTAGTTGATTGTTGCCGATGTCAGTCCGTGTTTGTTTATCAGGTAGCCATAGATAGCTCTCGCTTGTTGATTCGAAGATTGGGTACTTCTGCACTCAGTGCATTATTCAGGACATCAATATCCTCATTAAGGAAGTGCTTGCTAATGGTTTATGCATAAAAGTTTCACCTTTTATGATGTTCTTGGGGATTCCAATATTTTTAGCACACATTGAGAAGCTTTGAGAGGGTAGGAAAATTTTCTCTTTCTAAAGGAAAAGTAATGACTCCAGGGACTTGGGATATTTCATGTCAAAATCCTTCTTAATAACCTTAGTTCACATCAACCGTTGCTGGGAGTCACTCTTCGCAGATCAGCACAGCTTCTGTAGAGAAACTCAATTTTCAAGGCTGTTTCTGTAAGGAGCATTGTTACCAGAGAGTGACCCTTTAGTGTAAATATATACTATATATGTATGTAATCATATTTGTCATTATGATAAACTGTTAAAAAGAGAACGATTTAGAAGAAATATAGATAGGAATTTTTTTCCTATTTGATATAAGAATGAAGTAATATAGTCTACCAAATTCAGTAGAATCAGCTTCAGCACATTATAAGGCAATGAAAGAGTAACACCAACTGCTAAATGGAGATGTGGGCTTTCTTTGTCTAGTTGGTAGGCTCAGTCTGTTTTTGTCTTAAATTGGCCCATATTTCTATGTCCTTTCCCCCTACTTACTTTATTGGATGAATTGAAATTTATTATTCAATTTTTCCCCTATTATACTAACTTGGCACAGGCTATCACTATTCATTGCAGCCTTGGAGGTGTAGTTGATTATGGAGTTAGTCCGCCAACCACAAGGTCAGCAGTTCAAAACCACCAGTGGCTCTAATGAGACAGATGAGGCTTGCTACGTCCCTAAAGAATTATAGTCTCAGGAACCTGCAGGAGAAATGCTCCTCTGCTCTGTAAAGTCACTATGAGTTGGAATTGACTCAATGGCCGTGAGTGAGTTTTATACCTGTTCTTTTAGTATTTATACCGATTCTTTAGTATTTGACCTTCACAGATTCGATTACTTTTACCATTTTAAAAATAATGCTAGAACCTTGTTATTGTTGTGGCTGCTGCTGCTTTGTTATTAGGCTTCCTCGAGTTAATTCCTACTCAGAGCAGCTCTGTGTGTGACAGAAGGAAATGTCTTGATTCTGTGTCATCCTCAACCATTTCATGATGGAATTGTGGCTGCAGCCACTGTGTCAATCAAGTTTGTTGGGTCTTCCTCTTGTCCATTGCCCGTCTACATTACCAAGCGTGATGGCCTTCTCTGGGGAACGTCACTCCTGGTAACATAGCCAGAGTCGGTAAGACCAAGTCTGTCCATCTTCACTTCCAAGAAGCCTTCCAGCTGTACTTTTTCCAATACAGATGTATTCCTTCTTCTGGAAGTCCAGGATATAGTTCCTATTCTTTGCCAACACCCTCATTTAAATACAGCAATTCCTTCTTAGACTTTCCTATTCAAGACCCAGCTTTTGCATGAATGTGAGCTGATGGAAAATACCGTGGCTTGTCCTCAGCTGACACTTCAGTCCTCCAGGTGATATCATGGCTCTATAACCCTTCCAAGAAGATGTTTGCAGCAGATTTCCCTAATGCAATGCGCCGTTTCATTTGCGGGCTGCTCTTTCGAGGGCAATGATTGTGGTTCCAAGTCAAACGAAACCCTTGACAACAGCAATCTTTTCTCCGCTTATCATGATGCTGCTTATTGGCCTAAGTATGGAGACTTCTCTTTCAGTTATGTTCAGGTATAATTCATACCGAAATGGTAATCTCTTATCTTCATCAGAAGGTGTTTCAAGTCCTCTTCCTTTAGCAAGAAAGATGTGTCATCTATGTATTGCCGATTGTTATGGAACCTTCTTCCCATCGGCCGTCACGTTCTTATTCATGCAGTCCGGGTTCTCGGATGTGCTGCCCACCATGTAGCTTGAATAAGCATGGTGAGAGGCTATGACTCTCATACACGCCTTTCCTGCTTTTAGGCCACGTACTTTACTCTCCTTTTGTTCAAATGGTCCTCTCGTAAAGATTCCTGTTTCCCGATATCGTTTTCTATCTGGAGAATTCCTTGAGTAACTTCTCATGACAAATGTCCTTTTTGCTTACCCAAGGTGACCTTTAATTCACTTTCATTTTAGAAGATGATTTTCCTGGGCATGTAGTTTTGTTATCTTACTTTCTTTCAATACTTGAAAGTGTCTTTTGTCTTTTTCTCAATTCCCACCTTTCGATTAGAAGTCAGCTTTCACTCTCATTGGTGGTCCATGGGAGGCAATATAACTTTTGCCTATGAAATTTTTTTGAACTTTTTTTCTGTCTTTCAGCACTTTGACTCTGACCAGTTTTTTTTCTTTTAGCTTTTAAGCATGTTTTTGCTTCTTACTATTTTCAGAACTGCTTAAATATGCCTTTCAGAAATTTGTCTTTGAATTAACTCTTCTGTCCCTTTAAATTAGCAAACTTATTCCATTATGTATTGCATGGCCATATTCTTTATCTCCTCCTTCTGGGGTTCCACTCGTTTGTATGTTTTTAAGCAATGAAACATGGTCACTGAGGTTATTATTTCACATACTGTGTGCTTTTGTCTTTCCTCAATTAATTTGACTTTCCTCATATATTGTAGTAGCATAATGAAATTCTTCATTCTTTCCTTATTTTGTCCAAGTTTTCTTCTAGTCTCTTTTTAAAAAAAAATCATTTTATAGGTGGCTCGTACAATTCTTATCACAATCCATGCATATCTCCATTGTGTCAAGAACATTTGTACATTTGTTGACATCATCATTCTCAAAACGTTTGCTTTCTACTTGAGCCCTTGATATCAGCTCCTCATTTTCCCCCTCCCTCCCTGCTCCCCCATCCCTCATGAGCCATTGATGATTTATAAATTATTTTTATTTATAAATATATTATTTATCTATAAATTATTGTTTTATAAAGATATTATTTTATCTAATATCTATTATAAAAGATATTATTTTGTCATATCTTACACTGTCTGATGTTTCCCTTCATCCACTTTTCTGTTGTCCATACCCCAGGGAGGAGGTTATATGTAGATCCTTATTATCGGTTCCCCCTTTCTACCCCACCCTCCCTTCACCTTCCCTCCAGATATCGCCACTCTCACCACTGGTCCTGAAGGGATCATCCCTCCTGGATTCTGTTTCCAGTTCCTATCTGTACCAGTGTATATCCTCTGGTCTAGCCATATTTGTAAGGTAGAATTGGGATCATGATAGTGGGAGGAGGAAGCATTTAAGAACTAGAGGAAAGTTGTATGTTTC
>NW_022111368.1:6100833-6123910 GCF_000313985.2 Echinops telfairi
CCGCCTCTCCCTCTCCCATGTCCCCCTGGAACCATCGGTCCCATTTTTTTCTCCTCCAGACTGTTCATCCAGCCTATCTGCTGGATAATAATATGCAGAGATAATAATATGCACTCAAAAGACAAGGCATAGCAAGACAAAGCGATCTTCTAGTCTGTTAAACATTTCATTGTAGTTATTGCAAAATTGTTATCTGTTAACTCTAATATCTGGATCATCTGTGACTTTGTTACCTTCTTGATTATTGGTAATATGTTCTTATCTCTTCACAGGTAGAGTATAGTAATTTCTGACTGAGTTCTAAACATTATGTAGAAACTATTGGCCTATAAAGTAGATGAATTTTCACCTGCAAAGGTTCTTCTACTACCCACTAGAAAGCTAGGGAAAGAGCTCATCATGCAATCCAATCCAGAATTAAGATGGCTTGGAACTGGGTTGAATTATAGTAGGTCTCACCAGGCCTCTACCCACATGCACACACATCCTAATGCTGAAAAAATATAAGCTTTGCAAATCATGCATCATATCTAGTTTTCACAATGGGTTCAGTCACTACCTTGACTTTACACTTCCTAGCCAGAAATAGACTTTCTTTGTTTTATTTTCTAAATATGTAAACACAAAGCTGCATTACAGAAGAAAGGGCATCTCAAGGAAGTTGTAGGAAAAATAGCTGATATGATGGAGACATAATCATATCAATGAGATGTTCTCTCATCAGATTAAATATAATTATAGTCATTTTCACAGATAGCAACTAGGTTTTGACTTTATACCAAGCATCCCCTCTACAAATGTTCTTCATCTATAGACTTAAGCTAAATGCAATATCCACCAACATGCAATAGGACATATGAATGGAGGGAAAATGTAGCAACCACTGACGTCCATTTAGACAAAGAAGAGCAGGAATCTGAGATATGGGATCCTGACCTTTTCTGTGCTCACCTATTGGACCCTATCAGGCTACCATTGTGAGATAAACGATAAGCGATGTACGGGAGCAGTAAGGAGCACAGACTCTGTGGAGTCAGAATGTCTCCACTAAAATCCCACCTTTGCCGTTTTGCATGTGACTCTGGGCCAGTGAGTCAGAATCGACCTGATGGCAGAGGGTTGTTTTGGTTTTTTCTGTGCCTCGATGTCTTTATCTGTAAAATGCAGTGCCTGCTCCATAAGTTCTTCACATACGTCCACGACTGAATGTGAACACTGCTTAGAAAATACTTAGACGCATGTTTAGCATGCACATTCCCCATTCCACTTTGATGGCTCGCTGCCCAGCTTCCCTGACAGTGGGGACAAGCTAACTCCTATCTGAAGAATTTATTTCCAGTATCATTCACACGTTATCTTAGAAATTAGACACAAACAAACAGAACCTGTTGATGAGGTCATACTGTTTCAGCTTTGACACACAGCTCTTTATTGTCATTTGGCCATTGATATAGGAGCGATCACAATTCAACTTTCCAGACTTAGTATATTTCTGTTTAAATTTTTTTTAAATCTGATCATGTAAAAAGTTAATTTGGGGCATTCCTTATACCAATACCAACTCTCGAGATCTAGTTATGCACCCTGGATAAAGGTTCCTTAGGGGGCACCAAAGCTTAAGGCAAGTTTGGTGGCCTGCACCTACCCAGAGGCACTTCAGGAACCCTGGTTGTGAAGTGGTTGCGATCAGCAAGGCAAACTGTTCAAAACCACCAGTCACTCTCTGCAGGAGAAAGATGAGACTTTCTACTCCCATAACGTGTTCCAATCTCAGAAACCCACAGAGGCCATTCTACCCTATCCTATAGGATCGTTATGAGTTGGCATCAATGGCAGGGAGTTCGGTTTTGAGAGGCTCTTCGGAAGAAAGTCTTGGTGATCCGGTTCAGAGAATCATAGCCAAGGGAAACACTGTGGAGCACAGTTCTACTCTAGCCCACATGAGGTTGTGATGGGTAGGCATCAATTTGACAATAGTGAGTGAAAATTATCTTTGAATATGGGCTTGAGCAGCATGGCTCTGCCATTTAACACCATAACTATATGTCTGCTTGTGGCTTTATTCTATGCTATAGTCTGTTTTTGTTCTGCCCACCTCCCCTGCCCCAACCTAGAACACTAACTAAACTTGCTGTGAGTGGTCTCAATACAAGGGCTAAAACCATTTTCAACCTACTTTGTTTAACTGTCCCTCGCTTTCAATGAAAGTACTACGATACAGGCGGGAGTGGCACTGGAGAAAAGAGTAGAGGGTTTGAGATGGGAGTAACCATCACATCCCCTCTGAATTCTCCCAGTAATTTCCACAATTCACCTTCTAAATTTGAGTCATACTTCCTTTCTCACCAAATGACTTTTGGATTGATAGGAAAAATAAAACTTGAGTCCTGCAGAGTTCAGTTGTCACAGATTACTAGCTACTGCTGGAAAGGGGTGCATAGAACATCCCTTGTCCTGTCATGCTGTTAATTTCTAGCTGCTTTTGGCTGGATAGAACAGACCTAAACGTAGTCGACAAAAGCAAGAAGAAGGAGCCAGTTGCATATTCTGATGCTCTACTGCCCAAACCTGTATATCCCCCGTGTTTGGCAGCTCAAGGTCTAAGAGAGATCACAAAGGGGAATGGTTCCATCACTGTTAGCTTTACTACTGTTACAATCAAATCTGTCTTGGAAGAAGTACAGCCAAAATGCTCCTCAGAGGCAAGAATGGTAAGAGTTCATCTTCCTTACTGTGGACATATTGTCAGGAGAAACCAGTCCCTGGAGAAGGACATCATGCTTGGTAACATAGCAGGGCAGCGAAACAGAGGCAGACCTTTTCCAAGATGGATTGACAAAGTGCCTGCATCCACGGGCTCACACGGAAGAACATGATACAGATGGCCCAGGACCCAGCAGGATTTGTTCTGTTGCCCATGGGATCGCTGTGAAGCGGAATCAGTACTGTTTCTGAGAGGAGGCTCAAGGTCTCAGGCCTCTCCTCTTGACTCTTGTCCCACCCACAAGAAAGCACTTTAGATGAGGGCCAGCCTTCAGAACAGAGTGACAGGAAATGTTTGAGTGGAATCAGTTTATTTATGAAGGAGGGACTTCAGTGTGAAACAGAAAACAAATGCTGGAGAGGATGCAGAGAGATTAGAACTCTCATACACTGCTAGTGGGTTTGTAAACAGGCGTAATCACTGTGGAAAGGGATATGGCACTACCTAAAACAACGGGAAGTAATCATCTGGGGGCGTTGTGGGATGGTTATGTTTTTAAATCAGCAAATGGTCAACCTTCCACGACTGGCTGGCATTGAAGCAGTTCCCCTCTCGTTGGCTGCTTTTCCACAGCATCCCTTCCCTTTCCAGGTCCATGCACTGCAGAGTTCATGTGGGGTTCTTGCCAGGCTCAAAACCAAGGGTCCATTCAACTAGTGTGGGAGTAGTGTGAACATTCTGTATTTCTCTGCCCATAGCCTTTCACTATTTCTGTCTCTTCCATTGACTGACAAATGTGTGGTATCTGCCCTTCACCTTCCTTTGTGCTGAGAGGCTATGGGGAAAGGTGCCCCTGCCTCTGTTTTATGCTAGACTTTCCTTCCATTGCCAATCACTTTTCTCTTGCCCCAGCTCTGTCTAGCTAACACTATCATAAAATAAAGCTTGAGACAAGATACCATCAACTAGGTTGGAGGTAATGTCAACCAGTTAGCCTACCTTAACTGAGCTAGTGGTTTTGATGTTGTTTTGTTTTCTATTTGTTTGTTTGGTGCCTGCCATTTGCAGCAGCTAACTCTTGGAAGCAGTTTCTGCTTTGGTATGGTACTCTATTGCAATTCTCTGCATAGACTTTCTTGGGGAAGGTGTCCAAACCTGGGGTTAATGTACTGGGTCTAGGAGTAGAGTCATGTTGCCTCAAATGAGGTTTGATTAGTAACTATGTGCTTGGATGGAAGAGCACTTCCTAGAATATAGTGAAGCTTAAGACATTGAAATAAATCTATATATCTGTTACAAGCAGAATCAAACTTGTGATAAATGCAAAAAACAGGAAATGGTGAGAATGTATACATATCAAGAAGGCAAGAGAGAAACAGACATTTGATTGTATAATCTCATAGTGCATCACACGTCTGGGTGGTATAAACAATTCCCACTCAACTATTATCCAAAAGAGCAGCTCAAAACCACCCAATGGTGCCTTGGAAGAAATGTCTGGTGATCTAATTGCAAAAATATCAGCCTTGATCGATGGAGGCAAATGTTGTTCTAGACACAATCCTGCAATCATGGTGGTCTTTAAGTAGATGCTTACAAGGTTGTGCAGGTGAGACAAGTGTGGGATTGATGAATATATACAGATATGACAGAGAATCTTTGTATATGTGTATTTGCCTTTGCCGCAAATATGCCCAGGAATGTGGTAGAACCTATAAAGGGCCAAGTAATAAAAACATCTCAGACATAAACAAACACCTTAATGGAATGAGTCACTGCACCTGGGAGATCCGAACCCTAGCTTAACAGAAGAGCAAGTTCAATGGACCTAACAGAGTTACAGAGTAAATGTTTAAAATCCTATGTTGGTGAATAACGACGGGCTCCTAGAAGCACCTGAACAGACATTCCATGTGCAACTGTTGGTCTCTCCAACCCAGAAGAAAGAAGAGGGATGCAAATCTACAGACTCATGGAAATCATTCATCCAATGGACTAATGAACCAAGCCAACAACCTGAGACCAATAGAACTGGATGGTGTCCGGCTACCACGACCAATTATTCTGAAAAACACCTCATTAGGAGGACTGTGGGAGGAAATGGGAAATGTCACTCCAAATCAGGAAAGAAACTCAGCTTACTGGTCAAACAGACTGGTAGGACCCTCAAGACTATATGGCCCTTAATTACTCTTCAGTTTGGGAATTTAATTCACCCCGGTGTTAATCAATCATTTAAATTGCAAAGGGAAACTTTGCCCCCAGGACAAAATTGCTCAGGTGAGGAAAGTGACAAGGAATGGATCAGGAAGCACAGGGGGGATGTAGGATAGAGGTAGATGAATGGGATTACACTCCATTGAAATAAAGCCTATCTGAATGGAAAGTAGGTGATCTCATCTATAAACCTTCACTTTATTCACAATAAAAAGAAAGTCTTTAAAAGGAAGCTTGAAAGCTTAGGTGCATGGGGCTGCCATGGGGAGGATCCTCAGATTAACTCATGTTCACCAGTGTACCCGAGGTAGTTAGTTTATTGTGCCAACCTGGCCGATAAACACATGTGGGGTTAGTTGAAGGGCGGAGGGATACATTGCCCTGTGAGTTTCGCCTTTTGAGTTCTCAGGTCTTTTGCTTTCTGATGGTCGGACCAGGGTGCAGTTGCCTTGGCCAATAATTCCCTGCTTCAGCTGGCAGGGCTTACTTCTTGCAAGACATCCCCAAGGAGAAGCCGCATGGACCTACCCCGATGCAGCTCTGGGTGCTGGAGCACCCGGGTGGAGACCCCTGGCCAGAGCTGAGATGCTTACACATTCACTGATTCAGCTTTCCTCCAGTAGTCGGCATCCTAGTGTGTTTTGTGAGATGGAGGAGGACTTTGTGGATTGGTGTTGGACATATGGGTTAATGTTGGACTTGTGGGCTTGGCCAGCACTGGGTTGGGATGTTTTCTTGATGCACACTTAACCTTTATTTAAAACTCTCTCTTATACATGAGTTTCTGAGGATTTGTTTCTCTAAAGTACCCAGACTAACACAACCCCCTTCCTAAGTATTTTGTCGCAGTAATTTTAATTTGGCAATTAACAGCCAAACTAGCTTTACGTAATTTTCACAGACAGGAATACCAGAAGACTTTATAGTAAAAACCACAGCCCAGCCCCCTTTCCATCCAAGTATTGCTACCACATATCAAGTTCATTCACAATATTCGATGTCACTCTTCCCCACCCCCCCTTTCTCTCTCCTGCACCAGGTAATCCATCAGCTGAGGCTTTCCGAGAATGAAAGTGTGGCCCTGCAGGAACTCCTGGACTGGAGGCGAAAGCTGTGTGAGGAAAGAGAAGACTGGCAGCACATCCTGCACCACACTGAGCCCAGGGCCCCTCCCCCGCCTCCTTGCAAAAAGCCCACTCTTCTGAAGAAGCCCGAAGGGGCCTCCTGCAGCAGGCTGCCTTCCGAGCTCTGGGACACCACCATTTGATGTGGCCTGAATTGCAGACTCAGAAAACAAAAACAAAACTGCCTAGTAATCCCAGGCTGCACCAACAGCAGACTGCCGTGGGATACGTGCTGGATTCTCCCTCCATGCATTGACACACAAAAAGCACATGACACTGAAGTTAAATGTTCACGGTTCCCTGTGTGTGTAAGCGTGTGTGTGTTCTTCCTTAACCATTTTGTGATGATATACTCTGCTTTCCAGGCTTGGTGTCTATAGGACTGGGCTACCCAGAGGTAGTCAGAGAAAAGGCCTCTCAGCGTGCATGAGACCAGAGAGGTCAATGGAACGTGAGGGGAAAGAGCGATTTGTGTGCACCTTAGACAGCTGTTTTTATAGAACTCTGCAATCTCTTTAGTGTACTTCCAATGGTTTTATTACATGATGCAGTACATATATTTTGTTTCTTGGTAGGTGTTGGTGTTATATTGGAATTCCAAATCTGATATTATTTACATGTTGATGACTGTATTTTATAACTTTATGCATTCGGTGGTGCTCTCTTCAAAATACAGGTTTTAAAAAAGAGAATCACTTCTAGATTTTTTTCTCCACATCCTTTTTCTCCCTTTCTTCCTTTCCTTTTTCTTTTTCTCCCTTACCGAAGGTACCTAACAATCTCCAAGCTGCGTTGTTGCTTTAGCTTTGTCAGTGTCCGCCCTCGCAACAGTGTGGCTCGTGTCCAGTGCTTTAAATCCCCTCCGCGGACGTAGTGGAGACACTTCTTCCTATGCTCTGTGTTCTGGATATGTGGATTGTGAACTCCGTAATTAGCTTTCGTTTCTGGACTTCAGCATAGGTTCCAGGACTGTGTGAGGCGCTCAGGTTAGATGTGTATGGATTCAAATTCATAGCTGACTGTGTAAAAGGATCATGTTCATTCAAAGCTATAAACAATACAAATAAGTAAGCTGAGATTTACTGGTTTGAGCAATAACGGTTGCATCACCAGGCGATTGTCCTCCTGGAATCGCACTGCATGATTCCCCCGCTGTATACCCTCAACCCTCCTGCAATGAGATGGCCTGTCTATTGATGTGCAACTCCAGAGGGCTGCCAGGCATTCCTGGTCTCCAGAGCATTGTGTCTTGCTACTCGGAACTTTTTCTTCATACCAGCCTTTAAGTTAATTTGCCAATAAAAGGGTACAACAATTTTCCTCTATTGTATTGTTTCATTTGTTGTTGTTGTTGTTGTTCTTGTTGTTGTATGTAATGTCTACCTGTGATCACTCTTGCTTTCTAATCAGGTAAATAGGGGCAATGCATTGACCTCACCAAGACACCCTTCATAGTTAGCGCCTTCTTCACAGCATTGAGAGAGCTTCACACTCTAGTGGTAAATTGACAACTGCTCTACGTATCATCTAAAATCACAACACAATCTTTTCTGCCCTCCCTCTAGCTTGACAAGAGCGAAGTCTCACTCTCTCACTCTCCTGTCTTCTTTGCTGCCGTTTCCATGGGGTGCTCAGCTGTAATATCAAAAGTGGGCAGTTTGGAGACTACCTAGACACACCTTGGAAGATGGGCTTGGCTCTCTATTTTTTAAAAACCAGCCATCGAAAGTCTTATGGTTCACAGTTCTGTTTTGACACACATGAAGTCCCTGTGAGTCAGAACTGAGGCTCGAGGGCAACTGTGTTGGGTTTGTTTTGATTTTATCGCCAGTCAAGAGGAGACAGAAGAAAACTTTCCATTGACCCATGGCTCCCTTGGCCATGTCCTTACATATTGTAGCCACTGGACGAGAATTTTGAACTTCCTTTCCCTCCCACAATATATTCATTTATACCAAAGTAAAAAGGGAACTGTTAATGCTTTGTACCTTGTGAAAATGTGTTTCCAATACTCAGAGGCACTAATTCGGAAAGTTTTGTAGTGAATACCCTCTTGTCGTCCCCAGTCCAGCCGCACTGCCTCCAGATGTTGTTGTCGCATTGCGTGCTCCTTCACACTGTTGGTTGTGACCCCTTGTAACTTGCTGTGTGTGGGCGTCAGCTGTCCTACCTTCTTTTCACATATTGGTCCTAAAATGTGCTTCCTCCTAAAACTTGTCACCCTCAACCTCATTTTACTGATATGAAATTGGAAGCTCAGATTCTTAATTAAATTCACATATTTATGATCACCCAGCCCATGCTACTTTAACTTTGATAATAGGACATTCTACTTTATTATACCAAAATAAATCATTAAAAACAGCAAGTTTCCTTTTGGGGGGACCCATGTGTATGAAATTTTCATGAAATACTCTGAAAGGAAATACTTGCAGACGGTATAGGCCTTCACACCACATAACAGTCCCAACTATACCACTATCTGTTATATAAACCCAGGCTTACTTTTCAAGGTTTGAAAGTCGTGATGGCATAGTGGCTACACAATGAGCTACAATCTTCAAGGCTCACAGATCCAAACCACCAGCCACTCTCCACTCCTGTAAAGAGTACTGGTCTCAGAATCTCCCATGAGCACTTCTATCCTGTCCTGTAGGGTCACTATGAGTCAGCATTGAATTTGAGTTTTGAGGGGTTTTTTTTGTTTTTTGGGTTTGTTTTATTTTAATGAATAGTTGTCAGTTGGATAGAACAGTTTGAGCAAGAGAGGTGTCCTGAGCAACCAACTCTCACAGCCATCGAGCCAAAGCCAACTCATAGAGATCCTATAGGACAAATCCAAACTGCCCCTTTGGATTTGTGAGGAAGTAACTTTTTACGGCAATAGAATACTTCATCTTTTTCCTGAAGAGTGGCTGGTGATTTCCAACTGCTGACCTGGTGATTAGAAGCCCAATTTATAATCCAATACACCTCCCCCCACCACCACCCCTCCCCCCTCTAGTAATCACCACTTCATGGAACCTTCATTGACCTCTAGGAGCTAGGAGCCCATCCTTGTAAAAATTTTAAAACAATCTCCTGGTTACTTAATGCTTTGTGTCTAAGAGACTCTGGGTGGTAAACCAAGAAACCTCCAAATTCACAACTGATGAATGGATGCCGGCACCGAGGTGTAACTGAAAGGTTAGAACTTAAGTTCACCCTGAGGTACCTCGGTAGAAAGGACTAGCGATCTATGTTTTAAAAAAAGGGAGACAAAAGCAAAACCAAACCATGGTCATTGAAAATTGTCTATCAGTTCTGCTGTAGCACATGTGGAGTAGTCATGAGACCAAATCATTTAGATATTAACCGGTGAACTATTCTTTTCTATTTAATAGTTTGTTGATGCCATTGTGGTGAGATGTTTCAAACAGGTCTTCTTCACCACATAAGGACTCTTAGTCTCCCTGTTCGACCTTCATGGTAAGAAAATCAGCAGACACTTAGAAGTCTTCGTTTCTATGGCAGCTGTATTCGCCGGGATAACCCCAAGGATACAAGCTAGAACCCCAGCTGCCTGGGTGAGAAAGGTCCTCCAAGCTGCTCTCTAATATTTCTGCCGCCAAGAAAACAAACAGTACCCAGCACAATGAAGTACTGGAATGCTAGTTCACTAAAGATTTCAACAACCCCGTACGCATGCAAAACATTTAGTAATCCCATTTTAATCACCATTAGAACATAAGGTATGAATTAGAAACCATCGGGCCTCCATCCTTATGTTTTGCAATATAATTAGTATGAATTGTTACCCTATGCTCAAATATGGTCCGATTCTAAGACATTAATTTTTTTTTTTTTTAGGAAGGATCACTGTAAACTACTATCAACGTATTTATAGTGGCTTAAAATGATTTAAAATGTATTTTCTGGGGTGGAGAGATGTGGAATTACCATTCAACAGGAACAGTATCTAATTTAGCAGAACCTTGCTCACATAAATCGACACAATAAACACAGCAGCCAATTAAAATCTTGGATATGTTAATGGACCCCACAAGCGAACAGGGCACAACTGCAACAGAAAAATATACAAAGAAGCGTCAAAAAGGTGCTGAAATAAGTGATATTGAAAGATAATGAAATTTTTCCATGACCTTTTGGGACACCCCCCTTATTCTCAGTTCCAAAGTCCAAAGGAACGAATAAGCTTCTGTCAAAGTTCTATTACTGTCAGATTCAAGCCAAACGCCAAACTCAACTCATACCATAAAGGACACGAGGCTTGCAAATAATCACACTTCTATAATGAGGGACAGTTCACCCACTGGTTTAATACTCTGTCCTCCCATATACTTTTCAAATCTTGAAATGCTTACTTTGGGTTAAGAAATGAACGGAACTAAGTCTTATTTTAGTTCTTATTGGCAAAATCTTGCAATGTAAAATATTTTCAAGATAGCTAAGTCAGAAAAGCAAACTATATTCTAAGTGAAAGTTTAGTATCCAGTAATTCATTTATCACATTATTTTTAGCTACACATAAAAATCCACATTCTGAAGATAAATTATATAGAGATTCATTATGGAAATTTAATTTCACTATTGTGCTCATATGTTTCTCCAAAAGGTAGCATTACTTTAAAATTTTATATATAGACATATATATATTCTACTCAATTCTACTTTCTTTACATCTCATTCAGAATAAGTGACTTTAAAAAGCAAATTCTATTACAAAAAAAATTGTTCAAGCCTACAAAGTGCTCATGTGTGTAACAATGATTCCCATTAGACAGCTAAGGTATATGACATGCTGAGTTATAGCTGAGAAAGAATTACCTTTGTAGTTTTTTCACTTTACCTAAGCAGTGCAGCCCCCTGGAATGTTCCATTATTGTGGTTTCAGTAAGTTCCTATAAAACCCAGGCTGCTTTGTAGAACTTTAAAGGTAATTTTTTTTTCTCCCCAAAGAGTCGGTCTTATTAGCTGCCTGTCTCACCTGTTCTAAGTTCTCAGATTTTCAAAAATGTGCATTTATACTTTAAATATCATATTCTTATGTTTTGACATCAGAGGAGTACAATTCGAATTTTATGTAGTTTACCACCTCTTTACAATGGCAAATGGAATTTTTGATGTGTTCTCATATACTAGAAATATCAAAGGTGAATAAGTCTATGCATTCATTTCAAATATCGTTTAACAATAGCAATGTATCAACTGTGTCTTTCCTTTTCTTTGAATTAGTCATTGACAGACACCCTGCTATACCCGCTAGCTTGCCTTTCCCTAGAGCCCCAGCGAGCATGTGCCACCTCAAAGGAAGGCCAGCAAGCTTGCTCAGATCACATTTTCCTCATGTCACCACTAGCTTCTAAATTCTAAAGAAAATAGAAAAGAATGAAACTATTGATAGTCTCCAAAAGAGGATTAAAGCTGTAAAGAAACATGGAGTGAAACCAAATTCAAATTGAGGTTTGAATGTTTTAAGATTTCAATAAACAAAAGGCTTGAAGGTCCATGATCTAAAACAATTAAAAAGTATCTAACTTCAGTTGCATCGTGAAGGAAGTTTCTCTGGTGAACTGGGGGATCTATTAATTCCAACAAATTGGCTTTCTGTGTATCCTGAAGAACATTTCCACTCAACTGGGCCTTTATTGTTATTGTTAATCAATATCATTAACAATACATTATATCGCAGTATAGTATATTATAATGCATTCACAATACAAACAAAACATTGTTGAACTAAACAATATTTAAAATAATATGTCATTATTTAATCATTTTTTAATATTATAAGGCAAAAGCTCACTTCCCATCAGTCCATTCCCATTCATAGTGACAGTATAAATTATAAAGATATGTGTATTTGGGGGAGGAATAGTTCTTTAAAAAATTTTCGCTGCATATTGCAGCTAGAGAATTATTAAACATTTCTGTCATTGACTTGGGTTTAGAAATTTTTATAAAAGGATGACATTTTATGTTTTAGAAATCAAGAAATGCTCCTTAGCAAGAAAAAAATAGGCCACAGGAAATCCACATTGCAAGGCTCTCGCATCTTAAAGAGTGCCAAAGACAGAAATTAGAGGTGGCACGTCTCATTATCAATATGTGTCTACTTTACCACTAGGTACACTTACAGTCTCAGAGGAAAGATAAACCCTACAAAGCTGGCAAAGTTGGTGTCTGGAATATTTAAAAGCCAAATGTTTGCCTGTAGTGACAGGGGAGTGCAGGGGAGAAGCTCATTAAGGTTACAATTGGTTGTGTCTTCAAATTTTATTCCTGACATCTACCACTGGGTAACAGGGAACAGGTCTCTTATTGTCTTGAGTCTCCAGCTCTATACCTCTGTTTATGACACATTTTCCTCATGTCACAACTAGCTTCTAAAATCTAAAGAAAATCCTAAGCAACAACAAGCTTAGGAATCTAGTGGCTCAACACAATACACATGTATTTATATTTTACTTCTCTCACTTAAATCACAGTCCTATGCATATTCACTGTAAACTATTATCCAGAGACCTTGGAAGAAACTTCCAGTTTGTGATTCTAGATATTTGGAATACCACTTATTTAGCCAGGTGTCTTAAGATTGGGTTCTCCAGAGAAGCAAAACCAGTGAGAGAGAGAGAGAGAGAGAGAGAGAGAGAATTATATCAAGAAAATGACATAAAATTGGAGAAACAGGCAAGCCTAAGCCCAGGAAAGTTCCAAGTCTGCGGGTCAGATATTAGATCACAGGGCTTCTGACTTGATTTGCTAAGGGGCTGATGAACTCAATAAAGGCAGAAAGATGACAAACTTATGGCTACAAAAATGAAATAAACAAGGTTGGTAGGTCAGATGTCAGGCTGCTAATAATTCCCAGAATTGGCAGGCAATATGGCAGGCCATTGGCTAAAAGTCAAAGAATAAAAGGGCATTGAACCACACGGAGGATCCAGATCCAGCAATAAATAAGCAAGCTTTTCCACAGTGTCTACTTATATTGGAAGCAGAACATATCACCAAGGAAACTTCCATTGGATTGATTGAATCAGGACTGTGATCTGAGTAAAGGTATTACATTTTCCCCTCCTCCTAATATTCTTAAAGCAATTGAGTGTTTATAGCAGATCCCATAATGGAAGTGATTACACTGTGTCTGACCATATCATAGGGAATTATAGGTCTTAACTGCCAGACCACTGAGAATTCTAGCCCAGTCATGTTGGCATAACACCGCTATCTCAACAGCAGATAAGAAAGTTGGCAACAGCATGTGAAAGGAATGCATAGGGTGTCTTGGAATTCACTTCTGTCCACATCCCATTGGACAGAATTTGACCACGTGATTGAACCAAAGAAGAAAGGAAGTTAACCACTACGCTCCCATTCTATGGCTGAAAGGACATACTTGGTGAGATATAAGCCAATGTCTACCATACTATATGTTAGGAAATTCTTAGATATAAATACCAAAGTCATTTTCTTTTTCTTCCTGGGCTCAGATAGTGCTCCAGATTAAAGACCTTCTATCAACTACGAGATGCAACAGCCACAAGCCCATCTCTTTCTCAACATCCCATGATATATACAAGCTGTTAAAGTAAGGGTGAAGAGGAGGAGAGATAAGGGGTAAGAGAGCGCTTTCTTTTCTGGGTGACTTCCCTCTACTTCAGATTAACACATGGTACAAGCAGCGGTCTCTTGGTGGGCTTGGCAGCTGAAGAAAATTCTTTTACTTAGAAAGAGGTTTAATGCGCTCTTTGGACGCTCCCTGCTTATACCACAACCCTGAGCTGATAGGTACATTCGTAGTCACACTACTGCTTGTGACTCTTTCCTGTGTCATGGACAGAAGAAAGAATATCCCCATCCACTGGTTCCCTTGTGTCCCCTAAGTTGGGAAACTCCATGGGACTCTTGGTTCAAGTTCGAGCAGCAATGTCACCAACCATTTAGAAAGACAGACTCTCGGTCTCCTCACCAGCCTCCCCAGATCTACTGAACCCAAACCTGAATTTCAATAGTACAGATAAGTGGTTGGTGTGCACATTAGAGTTTCTGAAATCCTGCTCTGGGTGTTCCCACACTGACTCTCTCATGTGAGCTACACCAGTGTCCTGGATGACATCACTTGCCCCAGCAGAGCAGGCTGGTCCTAGTGTGGTCAGTGGCCATGGAGTTGATTGTAATTCATGGCAGCTCATGCATGTCATAGTAAAGTTGTGCTCCATGGGGTTTTTAGCAACTGATTAATTGGAGGTAGGTTTTCAGACCTTTCTTCCAAACATCTCTAGGTATAAACTCAAACCTCTGTCCGTTCACTACCCATGAGCATTAGCCATTTATACCACCTAGAGATCCTCCTTCTGGTGCTAGAAGACTCTCATGATCTCACCTCACTTCAGTTGCCAATAGCCCACAAGCTTTCTGTGGAGGAATCCCACTGGATGTCCCACTAATGTCCCATTAGCTTCCTTATGCATGGGTCAGGCACTGGTTCTCTGTGACCTCTCCCATTACTTCCCCCGTGAAATAAACACCATTTTATGACACTCTCTGGATTCCCAGTGACGGATAATATATGCCAAACTCCCCTAGAAAAAGAGAGCAGGGACTCCCAGAGTGGCAGAAATTCTCTCAAAATGTTTTTTCCATGACCTTTCCCCATCCTCTCTCAGAGCACTCATTGTATCTTTAATCTAGTTGAGCTACCTGTGGGAGTTACATTATCTGTTGTCAATTTGAGACTTAAGAGTGAAGTGGTGGAGTTTAGCCTGTCAATGGGTCACAGCTTGATGACCTCATTTGGAAGTGCTAAGGAGATAAATAACTCGCTGGAGGTGGGACATATGCTCTCTCCCTGCAAGACATTACTGGTGACAAGCTTGATGGAGCTACTCTGATGCAGAGCCCAGGAGGTAGAAGAGCCCTGTGGATACTCACGCCCGCATTGAGATGCTTCTACCACCACTGGATACACAAGACTTTCAACCCACTGGCCTGGGATCATCCTGCATTTGGCATCATTGCATGTACTTGGTGGGTCTGAAGAGGAATCTATAGGTTGGTAAGAGACATATGGGTTAATATTAGATTTATGGACTTGATCTGGATTGGGCTGGGCTGTTTTCTCAATATTCAATTGCTCTTGTATATAAAGCTCTTTCTTATACACATATTAGTGTATTTGTTTCTCTAGTCTACCAGGACAAAAACACTACCCAAGATGCTTGACAGAGCCTTCCCTACCCAGCCCTTGGGAAGCCTGAGTGTGGTTTAGAGAAGGTCACCTGTCAAGACACACCTGTCATTTCAGTAGATACTGACCAATCCTAATCAAACATCTCGTTGCAGATATAACCTTAACGGAATAGAGAACATGAACTTCCCTTAAACACTTCATACGTTTTCTACTTACTCAGAACCGGCTAGCTGACAACTAAATGGTTTTTAAAAACCACACTGCTAATGGCAGTTTTGTAAGTCTCCAAAATAGGAGTTTGGGTGGTGCAATGGGTAAGGGTTCAGCCGTTGACCAAATGGATGGAAGCAGGAACCCACCAACAATCGTGTGAGAGGAAGGCCCAGTGAGCGACTCTTATGAGATTCCAAACCAGACTCACCGCCATCAGGGCCATGATGACTCCTCGTGACCCAAGAGGAAAAGGGGGAACTGTCTCCTGGGAGCTTCTGAGACTGTAACTCTAGACTAGAGTAGGAAACCTCATCTTTCTCCCTCAAACTTGATGGCAGTGAGTGAATTCTATACTTCCTTGGCAGATTGATGTTAGCACAATGACAGTGTAGGGAACTTCTCTGTCGGTGTTCCCTTCTCACGGGAAACCCACCACAAGGACCACAATGTCGGTGACATTTGGTGCCCCAAAGAAAACCTTCCCAAAGAAAAGATTAGGAATTAGGAATTGACTGTGGTGCCCTCAGAAGAAAGGAGCACATTGGATGTATCAGTTCTATCACCATACTGATGAGAGAGAACGGCACACAGGCATGTGGCCTCCGGAAAGACAGCTCTCATATCCAGTGCCATGCCCCTGAAATGTGTGATTGAGGAGTACAGGGTGAGTAATCATGAGACGTGGGCTTCAGTTCAAGCACTGGCACCATTGAGCCATAGCTTATGGGTTAACCTCTCTCAAGCTGCATCCCTTGGGAATGACAGACAGCAATGTTACCTCTGTTGCCAACCTCAGTGAGTGCTTCAAAATCCTACAGTCCATTGCTGCCAGGCTAGCTCCTCCTCCTCATGACACAATGTGCAATGTCCAAGGTTAACTCTTTATGGGAGCAGATAAACTCAACTTTTATCCTGAGGGGTTTGCACCACCGACAGTGCAGTGCGCAGTCCAATGGCTAGGAATATCAAAATGGAATTAAGCTTGGGAAAACTCTTGGCAATCTATGTAAGGCTAAACACAGTAAGGTGTTGGCACTCTCACTAGGGAGGAAGGCAGGGATAATGATGATGAAAAAGATAATTGACACATAAGATAGCTGCCACCAATCTGCCTGCCAGGTTGCCTTATATCCATACCTGTATGATGCTGAATGCTGTACTACTAGTATTTCACAAAACACTCTTTTCACCCAGGTTTCATTATTGCTTTCAGACTAAGACAAGTTAGGAAGAAAAGCCTGGTGATCTACTTCCAAAATTTAACCCACAAAATCTTTTGGATCACTGCAGATTATTATTTGATATCCTACTGGAGGAGGAACCCACTAGGTTTGAAGGCACTCGAGATTCACATGGGCTGCCACAATGAACTCGTACATACTGAAGTTTGTGTAGATGGCACCGGACCAGGCATTTGGTTCAGTTGCCAATGGATCCCTACAAGTCAGACCTGATAAGGTGGTCACTAAAAGCACCACCACAGAAGTCAAGGGATGATAGGAGTCTTCCATTGAGACCAATCCCCACAAGACAGCACCAGGTAGTACCACAGTACTGCTCACTGTGGTAGATTGGACCTAGAGAATCCTGAAGCTTTGTTTCCTTCCACACTAATGATTGAGACATCAGATTGCCAGCTCACTGCCTTCAGCATCACTCCATGGCAGCAGGTTTGTTTTGCTTTGCATCTGCCTGCCTTTCCTCTAGGACGTGTGCGAGCCCAGAGCATCACAGCAGCCTGTCCCTCCCTGTGCTTCAGGCCTTCAGCATGTGCCTTCCCCACAAACACCATTAAAATGACATGTGTTTCATCTTCAATATATGTATTCTATTTAATGAATTGTCCTTTAAAAAAAAGACAACTCGAAAAAAAGTGTTTAATTCAATTCCTAGGGAAAAATCACAAATCACTATCTGAGTCAAGTTCTTACTGTGCGTAGTAGGTCCGAAGGTATTGTAAGATTATTTGCAGCGGAGAAACACTACTTCCCTGAATATGGAACTTCTATAAAGTCAAGGTGTTGCTTCTCTAAGCAGATGAAATCATAAAAGCTTATGTCATCCCCTATCTCAGTATGCAGAGTTCGGAAAGGCCAGGCAAAGCCAGTGGCATTGTCTCAAAGACAAAAACACTTTCCCAACGACAATATGCCTCCTACACAACTGATACCGCTGCTGCTCATGATGACGATGATGATGATGCTACTGATGAAAAGGAAGCACCACTGCCTACAGTCAATCCCGACTCATGGCGACCCGAAGGGCCGAGCAGCACCTGCCTCTCTCGACCCCACTGCTCTCGTTCTGCAGAGAAGCCATCTGTTTCTCCTTTCTCCCACAAGCTGGTAGGTTAAAAACTCGAGCCCTTTGGCTAACAGCCAAGGACTTTCACCACAGCACCACCAGGGCTTGGTTTTAATGAAAACACTAGCTACAATTGGCTCAGTGTTTACAGTATGTCAAGAATTTTGTTAGAAGCTTCACATACAAAGGGGCTTCAAAAAGTTCGTGGGGGGCGAAAAACAGAATGAAAAGATAATGGGGCTTTTCTATGAAACTTTTATTTCACATATTTACATGGTTGGAGTGTAATTCACATAATCTAAAAGCCAATGTATGAGACAGGTATTATTACTCCTTTAGGTGTTATTTTAAATACATAGAAGCTGAGGAATACACTTCACATCACTGAATTGTTCACAAACGAAGTGGTTAAAACTGCAGACACACAGAAAGTGATATATATTGCCCTGAGAAAATATAAAAATAAGTACATATCTGCACCTTCTTGAACATAGTTCCTATGAAAAGATACAATAAAATTCTCCTCATCTTGAATATAGCGCTGCCTGAGTGACTTGCTTCTAATCGACTTGCTTCTAATCCCTAACTCTTGAGTCTGAAGCATAAGAGGTGACACAGCCTCCACAGGTCCCCCTTTTGGGTTGTTAATCTTCGGCTCTCAGGTGCCATGGAGTGAGGACCCCTGACTGATGCTGCATCAAGATGCTTTTGCCAACAGCCCTGCTGACGTCCCAGTCCACAGCCAGGCAGGTAGATGAGGAGGCTCTGAGACCATACCAAAGGTGGCTGCCACAAATCAAACTCACTTCATTGGTGATTGCATCTGCTTAGAGGAGCATTGTAGGAGTCCTGGTGGTTTAGTGGTTACGAGTTCGGCTTCCATCTTCATGGTCCAGAGTTTGAAACCACCAGTAGCTCTGTGGGGGAAAGACGGAACTTTCTACTCCTGTAAAGAGTTATAGTCTCTGAAACCCACAGGAGGTCGCCATAAACCAGGAACGACTGGCTGGCAGTGAGCTTGTTTTTTTATGTGAAAGGAGCGAAACATTCCATGTATAGGTTTGCAATATTCAGGAAAGTATTGTTTCTCTTTGATAGGGCCTTCCCTTCTGGGTTTCTGAGATTGCAACTCTCTACAGGAGTAGAGAATCTCCTTTCTCTTCCTTTGAAGAGCTGATAATTTCAAAGTGCTGAACTTGGGGCTGGTAGACCAACAAGTAGCCCACTGTACTCCCAGAGACCCTAAACTCAGGCACTAGCTGACTGCTCTTATACAAGGAATCACAGCAGGAAAGAAAAAAACTTAGTGGATGCCAATCAACTACCAAGATTGAGAGTGATAAATGATGATTGTTTTAACACCGCTCAGGTGAGACTGTTTTGCAGCGACGATAAGTGGAATAGCAAGATGTTGTTACAGGAACTGTTGCAGCTGCTGTCGAGTTAAGATGAATGAAACGCACTTTGAAGGGAAGTGACACAGATCTGTAACAATCCGCACAAGCTGAGCCATGGCCAGGGTTCCCGTGGACCTCTGAACATTAGTAAGGAGTCCTGGGGTCAAGGACCTAGAAAATCTAAATACCTACAGTATTTCCGCAAAAGAGGCACCTGACCTGTCATTCAGGAGATGCCACTTCCTGGGCCAGGTCCTCGTGCTTGGTGAAGTAGAGGATCAATGTAAAAGAGGAAGAGCCTCACTGAGACGGACTGACCGGTGGTTCTAGTAAGGGGCTCAACCCTAATGAAGGTTGTGAAGGTGGCAAAGGACCCCGCAGGGGTCTGATCTGCTGGGTCACATCCGGCTCAACAGCTCCTCACAAGCACCCACAGCAAATCACTTGTGCTCCTCACTAAAGGGGTTCTGGTGACTCATAGATACCGAATTGCCTGCAAGTCCATTTAGGAACCGCTTTCATAACGTTCCAGTCTACCAAAATCGAGCAAACAAGAAGTCATTTAAAATACTGTTTTCTAATCACCGTGTTAGAAAAGGTGATGTCACAGCAAGGCCCACCGCGAGAAGGACTCGCAGAGATGCCCTTGTAATTGAACTGGGAGGAAGCGTTTGCTTTGTTTCACTCTGCTGAGAGAGCAGGTTTTTACCGGAAAAAAAAATACAGAACTCCTTAGTTCTCAAAGGCTTCTGTAACAAACTATCTCAACCTGGGTGAATTAGAATAGTAGAAAAATATTTTTTTTCACAGTTCTGGAGGCATTCAAAATCAGGCTGTCGTCAGGGGCATGCTCTCTCTGGCGTCCATGGAGGGGCCTTTCTTGTCTCTCCTTGTGGCCTTTCTTATGCAGGGAGCGGAATTGTTGCTTGGAGTTGCTTCATATTAAAGTGCATTTTCTCCATCAGGGTCTCCCCCGGCATGACTGTCTCTGTCTGTTCTGCTCTTGTAAAGACACCATTCAGAAGGGATTTAAACACACCGTGTTCTGGGATCACCTCATTAGCTTTACTGACGGAATCTTCAGAAGAGGATTCCTGGTGCAATCAAGGTCACATTCACAGGGACTAGGGTAAGAACGTTAGCATATCTTTCTTAGGAACACAATTCAATGCAAAATAGGCACCAACATGACAATCCATAAATAGTCTATTTATATGCCTAAGACAAACAAGAATGCCAAAACATTAACGTCCTGTATCAAACACAAATGTCAGGATGCTGGATTCCAAATGTATCCCTGTCCCCAGTATATGTTTTGCCACTGCTGTTACTGTTAGTGGGTGCCATTGAGTTCCTGGTGAGCTCAGACTGGTTGAGTTGACAGTGCAACTGCCCCATCAGGTTTGCTTGGCTGCAATCTTCACAGAGTCACTGTGCGATTCAAACCACCAACTTTTCACTTAGCAGCCTATGTTAGTCCGGGTTGACTGGTCTGAAGTTCATGACCTAGCCCACGGGGGTGGGGGTTGTTGAGAATTTGTGAAGGGGCCCATGGTGTAAAGACAAGCTTGTCAGTGGACACCCTGCTGAGGCTAAGTGAGGCAGCCCACATTGAGTTAACCAGAACCCGACCAGAGGAAGAGATGATTTTTGAGCCTATGAACTGGTGCATACTGCTGCTGACTTTATGGATGGTCTGTCCTGGCTTGTCTTTGCTTATGGAGGCGGACATCACAAGGTTCCAACTGGAATGAAGATTCCTCACGTCAAAGAATATGATTGTCTCCTCAGAGCACTGGGTTGATATAAGTGGGCTGTATAGAAATTGGATACCCAAAATAGGGGGATAAAGGCATGAAGTGGTTGGCTTACAAACTTGCATAGGTGGGGGAATATATTCCTAGGAATATAGGATTAAGGTGTAGGTGTTACTTAATTGCAATTGTTAGGCATAGAATATCATTGTGGTGTTCACTTATAGAATATTACGTTTAAATGCAGCTTTAGCACATATTGAATTGTATACATTCTAGTTTCCTACTGTTAGGTACAAATAAGAATTTATTATTGCTTTGCTTAAAAAATATATCTGGCTAAAGAGTTGTGTGAAAGTGTCAAGTTGACAACTTTTTTGGGGGGTGTTATGGTTTTCTTTTGTTGTTTTGCTCTGCCTTGTTTTTGTGCTTATTATTGTTTCGGAATGTCTATCTAGATCAGATATGCAGGATAAACAATCCAGAGGAGAAAACAACAGGACCTACGGACGGTTCCAGGGGGAGATAATAGAGGGTAGGCAGGGAAAGGAAGTGGTTGTTAACAAACCCAGGGACAAGGGAACAACAAATGATCCAAAACCGATGGCAAGGAGGGTGTAGTAGGCCTGGAAGGGCTTGACCAAGGCCATTGTAACCGAGAGGAATCACTGAAACCCAAATGAAGGCTGAATATGATAGTGGGGCAAGAGGAAAGTAAAAGGAAATAGAGGAAAGAACTAGGAAGCAAAGGGCATTTATAGAGGTCTAAAGACAGGCATGTATATATGTAAATATATTTATAATATAATGATAGGGAAATAGATCTACATACATATATTTATAGGTTAAGTATCAAAGTAGCAGGCAGACATTGGGCTTCTACTCAAGTACTCCCTCAATGCAAGAACACTTTGTTCCAATAGCCTGGCATTCCATGATGCTCACCTTCCCCACATAATCACTGAAGACAAAATGGGTGCATAAGCAAATGTGGTGAAGAAAGCTGATGGTGCCTGGCTATCAAAAGATATTGTGTCTGGGGTCTTAAGGCCTGAAGACAAACAAGCGGCCATCTAGTTGAAAAGCAACAAAGTCTACCTGGAAGAAGCACACCAGCCTGTGTGAGGTCATGAGGTGTTGATGGGATCAGGTGTCAGGCATCAAAGACTCAGAACAATAAACCTTATCAGTGTGAATGAGGGGGAGTGCAGTGTGGAGACCTGAGACCCATCTGTAGACAATTGGACATCCCCTTACAGAAGAGTCTCAAGGAAGAGACGAGCCAGTCAGGGTGCAGTATAGCACCAATGAAACATACAACTTTCCTCTAATTCTTTAATGCTTCCTCTACCCCATTATGATGATCCCAATTCCAACTTACAAATCCTACTAGACCAGAGCATGTACCCTGGTACAGATAAGAGCTGTAAACTCATGGAAACCAGGACAAATAAACCCCTCCGGACCAATAATGTGAGTAGTGATACCAGGAGGGGAAGGGGAAGGTAGGGGGAGAAAGGGGGGAACCAAACACTATGATCTACATATAACCCCCTCCCTGGAAGATTGAAACAGAAAAGTAGGTGAAGGGAGACATTTTTCAGTGTAAGACATGAAAAAAAATTTGTAAATTATCAAGGGTTTATGATGGAGGGAGGGTGGGGGGTGGGGTGGGAAATAAGCAGCTTATACCAAGAGCTCCAGTGGAAAGCAAATGTTTTGAAAATGATGATGGCAACAAATGTACAAATGTGCTTGACACAATGAATGTATTGTTGTATAGTGGTAAGAGCTGTATGATCCCCCAATAAAATTATTTCAAAAAAAAGAAAGAAAATGAGAAGTTGACAAGGGATGGTGTGTGGTAGTTACATAATCACTGTTAACTTGAAACTATTAAGTGTGGAGCGATGGAGTTTAGCCTGTCAATCAGATCGCAGCTTGATGACCTCATTTTGAGGTGCTAAGGAGATAAATAGCTTGCTGGAGGCGGGACACACACCCACTCCCTGTGAGATATTCCTGATGACAAGACACATCAAGCTACACTAGAACCCTGGAGCTGGAGGAGCCATGTGGAGACCCCTTCCAGTGTTGAGATGTTTCCACTGCCACTGGATCCATAAGACTTTCCACCCACTGGCCTGTGACCTTCCTGCATTCAGCATCAT
>NW_022111368.1:6124112-6133031 GCF_000313985.2 Echinops telfairi
TGAATCATGTCATCTTTCTGCTGACAGTGTCTTCTCTTTTTAAAAAGTCAACATTTCTTTCAGGTCTAAATATCCTATTCAGCAAGTAGCATTATTTATACATCTCCAGGTACATTAATAAAAGCTATTAAATAGGATAAATTAACACGTGTGCCCTTCTTTGGGTTCAAAGTCTATGATATGCATAGTAAGTACAGGTCAAAGAGGATGCCGAATGCAATCATATGTAAGGCTTACAGTGTAGGCTTACATGGCATCTGTATTGGAGAAAGGTTTATTCTCAACTTATGATATGCAGCTAACACAACTTAATTTGCTGAAAATGAAGAAGACTTGAAATATTTACTGATGGAGATCAATATGAATTGCACCTTCACATAAAGAAAACAAAAAATCTTCACAAATGGACCAATAAGCAATATCGTGATAAACAGAGAAAAGCTTGAAGTTGTCAAAGATTTCATGTTACTTAGATTCACAACCACAGCCAGTGGATGCAGCAGTCATTAAGCAAATCTGCCACACAAAACCTTGTTAAAGCATATAAAATCCAAGGTGTCCCTTGGAAGACAAGACACACCTGACTCCAGCCATATGTGATCAATCATTTCACCTGCACGTGAAAGCTGGAAAAACAAATAATAAAGACTGAAGAAGAATTGATATTTTTGAATTATGTTGTTGACAGATAATATTTAAAGCACCATGGACTGCCAGAGGGACTAACAAATCGGTCTTGCAGGAAAGTACAGTCAGACGCTCCTTAGACGTGAGGAAGATGAGACTTCATCTCATGGACTGTGGAGATGCTGTTAGGAGAGACTGATTCCTGAAGAAGGACACAGAAAGTCTGTCAAAAAAGAAGACCTCCCATGAGAAGGATTCGCACCACACCATTGACAGCCGCTCCAACAAAAACCTCAAATCTAACAACAGTTCTGAAGACGGAGCAGGACTAGGGTTCTCTGATGGCTCAAAAGTGTGTGAAATCACAAACGTGGATCATTGTGGCAATAAAATTGTTGAAGGAAATCACAATTCAATGTGCATGCAGGAGGGCCAGATTACCAAGAGTGGGAGCAGATCCCAGGTCATGAACAAACACGGGGCTCTAGAGCCACCTGGAAGGTATACGACAGTATAATAGTCCAGGAAGAAACACCTGGCAGGCCTATGCCAGATCGTTCCTTTTTGTGCTCTATTATTGGTCATGCAGCTTTATATAATAAGTGCGTCTACAGGCTGGTCCACAGAACAGAATTTCAAATTCTTAATAGAATCCAGATTTCCTGTAGCCACTGAGGTTGACTAAACTCTGAAACTACTGCCCTGAGATAATCTTTAAACTATAATCCTAGATCAGAACTATTTGGCTCCCTCTTCTTTGGACCAAAGAGACAGCTCATTTTAATTAATAAAGTATGCCTGCTTTGCGCACTATGCTCTTTTAAAGAAATATTTTGGTGAGGTAGCTAGCTAGATGAAGTGAAATTTACAACAGCCACTCCAAGGGATTGGAGGGCAGTAAGTTTAGGATGCTGTTGGTGAAACAATGTGGGAAAGGATTGCAAGAATGCTAGCACACCATGAAGAATGTAACCACGGTTGCTGAATTGTACCCTGTACAAAATTGTAGAAATGATATATTATTATTTGTGTACACGTTCACCACATTGAATATATATATTAAAAAGAAGTTTGGTTCTGAGAAAAGATCGGTGTGCTTTATGTACATCCTTCATTCACCCTCTTTTATAATTGCTTTCTTTTTTAAAGAATTTTCTTACTTTCTGTTACTACCTGATCCTACAGACTCAGCTTGTATTTTCCCTCTCTGCAATGATTTTAAAACATCAAATCAACCTTAAATTTCTGGGGTAAAACTAACTTGCTCAAGGTGTATCAGCTGTTAAAATACTGATGGATTTGATTTACTAATAATTTGTTAAAGATAACTTCATCTGAATGCACGAGAGGTATTTAGTGGCCTCTAACTTTAACTATATATATTTTATCTCTTATTTCATTTTATTCTCATGTTGAGAATGTAGACAGAAAAATATATACTAATGCAACCATTTCTACATGTAAATTTAAGTCACATGTTTATTGTATCTTCCTCCTCATTTACATTTACATAAGGTATATTAGTGGAATCTTAAAATTCAGACCAGAAGGGTCCTGGGGAGGAGACGAGCCTGTCAGGGTGCAGTATAGCAACAATGAAACATATACTTTTCCTCTAGTTCCTAAATGCTTCTTCCCCCCCCCCCACTCTCATGATCCCAATTCTACCTTACAAATCCGGCTAGACTAGAGGATGTACACTGGTACAGATAGGAACTGAAAACACAAGGAATCCAGGACAGATGATCCCTTCAGGACTAGTGCTGAGAGTGGTGATACTGGGAGGGTGGGATAGAAATGGGGAACAGATTACAAGGATCTACATATAACCTCCTCCCTGGGGAATGGACAACAGAAAAGTGGGTGAAGGGAGACGTTGGACAGTGTAAGATATGACAAAATAATAACTTACAAATTATCAAGGGTTTATGAGGGAGGGGGGAACAGAGAGGGAGGGGGGGGAATGAGGAGCTGACACCAAGGGCTCAAGCAGAAAGCAAATGTTTTGAGAATGATGACGGCAACAAATGTACGAATGTGCTTGACACAATGGATGTATGTATGGATTGTGATGAGTTATACGAGCCCCCAGTAAAATGATTTAATAAAAAAACAAAAATTCAGGCCAGAGGTTACAGGACACCAAATTGTGCTGACAGAATTAAAAGAGGAATTAATATTAGCCAGAAGCAAAGTGGTTATGACAAAGAGATGAAGAATTTGTCACATTGATTTTAGCAGAAGTATTTTGTGTGTACTATTCTTGTTTCAAAAATCTAAGAATGAAATGGAGTATAATTTCTTATCTACTAGATTTGTAAATATTCACAAGTTTGAAAACACATTCTGTTGCCAAAACCAAAATTTTATAAGCACTTTGAAAGGAAATAGAGTCACATGTAAGAAAATTATACATGCATTTGACTTAGCAATCCCATTTTCACAAATTTACTCTGAAGTATATACTCCTCAAATTAAAATCAACATATGTACATAGTTATTCATTACAACATTATTTGGAACAAGAAAATATTGTCAATAACTTAGTGTTCAATATAAAAAATTGATTAAATAAATTATAAGGTTCCAATACAATGTAGTATTGCGTATCAGTTAAGAGAGAAGAAAGAAAAAAGAGAGGAAGATTTGTACAGACTGATGAAGCGATTTCAAAGACATATTCATTAATTATTACAATTTGCCAAAAAGTATAGGTGTGTATTATGCTATAATTTATTTCAGTAAAAAAGAGAAATAAGAATTTTCAAATTCACTTTTAAAAATATGAATGGGAATGAGACATAAGGTATAAACCTGGAAGTAAGACTTCTCAGCCTTCATTTTTCAGTTTATTTTTATTTTTTATATACTTATGTTTCATAAATAATTTTAAATGAAAGTAAATTCTGAAATTAAATGTTAGCAGAAATAAAGTAACTATAATGAATATCGATTAAAAACATAAATTTAGAATATGAATGCATTCTCTAATACATAAGATGTCACAATCAATGTCAATAGTCGAATTTCATGTATGAAAAGATAGCAAACACCAATTATGTTTAGAAGGTAGCAGATGGAGAAGGAGGAATACCTAAAGAAAGGAGAAGGAGTAAAGGTATCTAGTCAGCTGGAATAGAATTTGGAATCAGAATACATTGCCTTCCCCCACTTACTATGTGTTTGAGCATGAACAAGTTATTGGAATTATTTTGATCTCCACTATGCTCAACAGTAAAATGGGAATAACATTTATTCTTTTCATAAAGATTTGAAATTAGTATTCAATGAGAAAGTAGATATGAAAGTAGTTTTTAAATTGTGCGAAACTTAATTTTCATCATTTTGGTAGAGCTACTGCATAGCTCCTTAACTATCTCTACTATCAGATTATAGGCTAGTCATTATGATATACAGAGTCCATGAGTCCATTTATCATAACAAACACTGGATTAGAACTACATAGACTAGAATTCTTACCCATGGGGGGGGGGGGGGGAAGTTGCGGAAAGGGAGAAGACAGTAAAACGCTAAATCAACAATAGCCGGGTTTTAGAGAAAGAGATATAATGGCCAAAGATGGCTGTGCCACAGCCAGAAAGGTGTTGATCGGTGCCGTCAAGTTGGCTTGGATTAATAGCCACACTAGGTCACCGAACAAACCACTGCCGGGCCCTGTGCCACCTCCCAATTGCTGCTGTGTTTCTGCTCATTGTGCAGGCACTGTGACGGTTCCTCTTGTTGCTGATTTTCCTGTTTTTCCATGACCGGCTTTGCTAAGCATGGTGTCTTTTTGCCAGTAAGCCAGGCTGTGTCATCTGGGGAACAAGAATTGGTAATAAGCCTTCCTCTAATGCTGGGATGTACAGATGACCCTGCTTACTTATGAAAATGAGGACTGGAAGTACGTGCTGATAAAGACCCAGATCGCACCCTTCAGTATGGATTCCAAGTCGGCGTAAAGAAAACAATAATACTAACAACTGACTGATAGGTAACATCATGATAAAAGACAAAGAGGAAGTTGTCAAGGATCTTGTCTTGCTTGGGTCCACAATCAATGCTCATGAAAGCAGCAGTCTAGAAATGCAACAGAATAGTTCATTGAGAAACCGGCTATACCACAGGGTTTTTAACTGTTGAAGAACAAAGATGTCACTCTGAGGACTGAGGTGCGCCTGAGCCACCCCTGGTATTGTCACACACCTCGTGTGCACGTCAAGGGTGGACAATGAATAAGGAAGACCAAATAAAATGGACACATTTGAATGATGCTGTCTCAAGAAGAATATTGAAAGTAACTTGAACTGCCAAAAGAACAACGACAGCAACCCAAAATCTGTTTTAAATGAGAGACAGTCAGAAATGTCCCTAGAAACAAAGATGACAAGACTCCATCTCATATACTTTGGACATGTTATCAGCAGAGGTGCCGTCCGTCGAACAGGACACCTGTATAATGAGAGGAGCAGGGCAAATGAAGAAAACCCTTGACAAGATGCATTCACACGGTGGCTGCCACCAGGGGCTCAGGCCAGAAACAATTGTGAGGACGGCACAGGATGTAGAGGTGTTTTGTTCTGTTGTCCATGCGGTTGCCGTGAGTCGGACCAGACTTGGTGGCATCTAGTAATAATTAATCAGGATGCCTTTTTTCTTGATATAGCCCAGCTTGTAAAACACTCAGCTCACCGACTAAAGAAGAATGGTGAAAGGACACAACCCTGGCATCCACTTCTCCTTTCTTATTCAAGGTCTGCTTACTGGTCCATGTACAGGTCCCCATGAGCCCCGTGAAGTGTTCTGGAGTTCCTGTTCTTCTCAATGTGATCCATAGTTGGTTCTGATTCACTCAAATTCCTTTGCATGATCAATCGCACAAGTCAACATTTTTGCAGTGTTCTCTGTATTCAGCCAGAATCCGTTGGATAAGAATAATGGTATTACTTATGCCCTGGGACTCAGAAGAGGTTCTGAATCTGGCTTGGATTTCTGGTAGCTCAGTTAGGTTCCTGGAGTGGTTTGTGTCTCAGTTCTTGCTTAGAAACCCTGGAAGAATTCATGCAGCAGAAGCACTTTTGTAAATCCAAGGGACTTTTATGGGGAAAAGGGAAGTTTCAGGTGTACACAGGAAATCCCAGGGGCCAAAAAAGAGCACCCTGAGAGAGAAGTCTGCGAGGAAACTCGGGCCCCAGGGTCCAGGAGGCTCTCGTGCGCCCCTGCCCTCTGACCTGCAACAATACACCCAAACAAGAGAGGAGTCAAAGAGATGTCTAAGAGGCCAGTGCCCTGCCTGTGGTTACTTTGATCTCTCTGCCTTGGGAGGCATGGTTGAAGGTACTGGCTAACCTCATTGGCCGAGTTTAGACTCACTTATGTGATATCCTGTGGTTCGGCCTAGTCTGTGCATCCAGGTGGACATCCCCACCTGGGCCCAGGGGAGCCTGTGTCTGAGCATGCTCAGTTTGGATCTTTCCATAGGGGTCTAATTAATGTGCCTGATTTCTTGGGCGCCCCTTTGTTGTGGCCCTATGCAGGCATCTGGGGAGACAACCTTCTGAGGCCCTGTTCAGGTTACCAACAGCTCCGTGTCAATGGACTGCTGCAACTGTTCCTGAATTATACAGCCAAATTTTACGTGCATATTTTTCAACAATTTTGTTCAATAATTTCTACAGTCTATTCAGAATCCCTTCTTTAGACTGGGTACGATATGAAATCCCTTGCTCTTGGTTGTCCAGGTAGCTGTCTCCTGAATTTCTTGGCATAGGTGAAGGAGGGCTTACAGAGCTTCATCCACTTGTTGAAACCTTTCGATTGGCATTTTGTCAATTCCTAGGACCTTGTTTTTCTCTATTGGCTTGAGTGTAGGTTGGATTTATCCCTTCAATATCACTGGTCCTTGATCATATGCCACTTCTGTGTGTTCCTTCCATCCTGTGTTGATGCTTTCTGCATCAATATTTTGCCTAGATATATCTTAAATATTGCAATTCGAGGCTTGAATTTTTTTTTTAGTTCTTTCAGTTTGCGAGATCCTGAACATGCTCCTCTTTTATGGTTTTCCATCTCCACTGACTTGACTTGATTTTTAATCTCTACTTTCTCTCAACATTTTATTATAACACTTTACTTTTTATTCCAAGGCACCCTTAACATTTTTGTACATGCCTCCTCTACTTCATCGTTTCTTCCATGCACCTCAATTAACTGTCTTATGTTCAAGAGCTAGTTTTTGAGTTTCTTCTGGCATCCACGTTGATCTTTTCTTTCTTTCTTGCCTTTCCAATGGCCTGTCACTGTCATGTAGGATGTTCTTAATGCCATCCCACAGCTCACCAGGCTTTCTGGCAGCAGGGTTCAACATACCAACTCTAGTCTGGAGATATTCTAGAAATGAAGATAGGATATATTCAAGGTCATATGGCTCCCCTAGACTTATTTTAATTCTAATCAGCTTCACCCTGAACTTACTGTGGTAGTTACATAATCTCATGTCAACTTGACATGAGTGAAGGAGTGCAGTCTAGCCTGTCATCAAGTCGTAGCCTGATTCATCCTTGTGGGTATGGCCTTCTCATAAGGATTCTGAGAACCTCCTCTCTTCCTCCCTGGAGGTGGAACACACTCTCTCTCTGCTACATATTCCTGTTGACAAGCCACATGGAACCATGCTGATGGCAGCCAGGGCCCTGGAGATGCTTCCACTACTATCGGACTCACCAAACATTTCACCCACCAGCCTGTGATCTTCCTGCACTTGACATCATTGCATGCACTGCATGATTCTAAAATGGAATTTGTGGACTACTATCAGACATATGGGCTAATATCAGACTAATGGACCTGATCTGGACTTGGCTGGGATTTTTTCTCAATATGCAATTGCTCTTTGATATAATGCTTTCTTTTATACACATCTGAGGGTCTCTGGATTTGTTTCTCTAGTCATTCGGGCCTAACACACTTACAGTGACCAGGGGATGGTCTGCCCCACAGTCAGGCTCAGACTTCATTTCAGCTACTAGTATTAAGCTTCTGCATTGTCTCTTCCCATAGATTTAGTCAATTTAATTTCTGAGTAGCCTATCTGGTGAGATCCATATATACAATTTCTGTTTATGTTGTTGAAAAAATGCATTTTCAATGAAGAAATCATTGGGCCCGCAAAATTCTATCATACCTTCTCCAGCTTAATTTCTATCACCGTGTCCATATTTTCCAGCTAAGGACTCCCTCCTCTGGGACTTGTTGTAGTGTAGGGGGTTTTATGTTAGCCTGATAACCTCATGGTCAACAGTTCAAAATCATCAGCTTCTCTGTAGGATTAAGGTAAGGTTTTCTACTCCCATAAAGATTTACATTCTCAGAAACACACAGACAAAGTTCTACCCTGTTTTATAGGGTTGCCGTGAGCCAGCGTTGACTCAATGGCTGTGAGGGTTTTTTTGTTGTTGTTTCTAATCAGAGAGAGGGGTAATAATTCAAGGAAATATAATAAAATTTAAGAATATATATACATAGAGTTGCATGAAAACAAACCAAAAGAAAACAGCAACAAAGATTAGATGTAGGAGAAACATATGCATGCACTCACAACTATCCCTAGGACAGAGCATCTCTTTTAAATGAAGAAAATAAAAATGATTTAAGACTGGAAATAAAGCCCTCCTCCTAATGATTTGACAGTGTGAGACCTTGCCTCCGGCAGGCCCAAGGAAAAACAAAAGGAAACACATGGAACTCTGAGTGCCAAAACTTATCTAAGTCAGAATCGTAGGGTCTAAAAAATGCAAGTAATGTTTCAAAGGTTATGTAATAGAAAAGAACGTGTCACCTCACCAAGTGGGAACCCAGGAGGAAGAATACAATCTGAATAGCACAATGCCTCCTGGATGGGGCCACTGGAACGTAAGTTGCCAAATAAATACAGTGCTATCTAACACTGCAGCAAGCATGACAGAATGAAAATGGACAGAATGAAGACTCGAGTTTTCATCAAGTCTAAGGGAATTATGAGACCAACGCCAGAAAAACATCACTAGAGTTCTGTCCATTCACAACTTAAATACATAGCCTATCATTAAAACCAAAATTGAAATAGATGTGTAGTAGAATTTTTTTCTGAATTAAACCAATGTGTATTAAATTAGCTGTAATCTTTCATTTCCTGATTATTCTGAAAGAGAAACTATATCCCAAAGTAAACGAGTTTCCAAGGAAATTCTAAGTAGAAGATCATAGGTTGTTGCTGCAATCAATCAACATTCTGAGCACTTTCTAAACAATTAT
>NW_022111368.1:6133545-6134625 GCF_000313985.2 Echinops telfairi
GGGCCACTCACTGTATCTCTGGATCCCTGGAGCTCTGGGCTGAGTCTTTGGCCATCCCAAATGTGTGTTCCCTTTAAAGTTAATTCCAGCCTCAGTAACAACAACTACTATCTTTTTGACCTAATGGAGAGGCGAGGCTAACCTGGGACATGATGGACAGTTCAATCCACTAATTCAGAGCCAAAAGATACAGTGGATCTCCCCAAAAGAAGGGAACCAACTCACTTATCCCCTTCTGGATGCATTAGGAGGGTGTTGATCGAAATGTGTGCACCTTCTTTTGAATCAGTTGTGGGTCACCTCCAGAGAACCACAAGAATGATTTCCATGAGGTCATTTCTTCTTCATCAGTCTCTCAGATCTTTGTCCACAAACAGTGGTAAAAAAGCACAAAGGACAGAAAGCCCTCTAAAGGGGGGTGGGGGGGAGGGCAGCACACAAGACAGCCAACTCACATAGTTTCCATGTCACAATCCCCACAGCCTAACATTCCGTTCTCGTCGATGAGGAAACAATATAATGCACAGTCCTGTCACCATAGCTATTAATAACTTGGGTGGCTTCCAGAACCACAGGAGCACAGGGGAATATTCTGTTCTTGGTAATCGCATCAATGTTCAGATGTTTACTCTGTGAGATTGTACCTCCATGTCTCTTGTCTGCCATGGGTTTGGGTTCTGAATTTCCAGTCACACAAAAGCCCTGATTAGATGGCGATAAGGCATTAAGTAGGACTGACTTTTAAAAGGGGACTTAGAAAACCACAAAGAACTCCAAGTTCCAAAACACTCGATTAGCACTTTCCAGTCCAATTTTAGAAAACCCGTGGGGAAAATGTAAACTGGAGTGGGTTGGGAACATTTTTTCCCCATCAAAGTATAGTGGTGATTGTAAATAGGAGTGGTTATCTAACCCCCTTAATAGTAACCAAGATTAAGAGACACTAGCCTTCACTGTTTACAGCAAATCTTGATTAAATATAAACAAGCAAATGGGACTGAGAAAAAAATAAAAGAAAATGTTTGGGGTTTGTTTGTTTTTTTAATCCTTTCCACAGTCTCCAGGGATTTTTTTTATCCA
>NW_022111368.1:6136315-6143966 GCF_000313985.2 Echinops telfairi
GCCTCTGAGTCCTTCCAAGATATGGTAGCAGCAATGATAGACAGTGATATGGGAAACAAATAAGGTCAGAAATAAAGATTGCCTGAGCCTACTTTCTTGAGAGAGGTTTTTAAACCACAGTTGAGGAAAGAGGGACTGAGGCAGACTCTACAAGTGAGAAGATGGAACTAGAAAACCAAAATAATTACAATGAATAGGACAGGATATCAAAGCAGAGAGCTGTGCAAACAGACATAAACACTGGAGCATCCATCAATATAGCATCCATTACAATGATAATTATATGCATAGAAGAAAAATGCCCACTGTTGGGGAAAGAATTACCTGAAAGATTAAAGGTAGCATTGTCTATCAATGACAAAAGAATAGTGCCTGTTTTCATGAAATAGTTTAGAAAATTCCATGATTCAGAGTGTATTGGGTAGAATGCATAGAAGAATTATGCCCAAGGAGAGGGGAGTAATTAGCCTAGACTGAGCATTAATGAAATCCTGCCTAACAAATCTTGAAGGAAGAATCAAACTAGCTCCCCAAAAAATGCAACTGCATTACAGAACTATGCTCAATAAATTTTATAAGAATTCCAAAATATAAAACACCAGATGGATAAAACTTATAATATGTGGCATCCAATTAAAAATTACTAGTCAAAAAAATATGATCCCTTATAAGGAGAAAATTAACTGATGCTGTGTCAGAAATGACACATATGTAAGAATTAGCAGATGAGTTTTTAATTTTTATATATTTATACAATTATTAATGTATATATGTGTATGTGTGTGTATATAGTAAAAGAGATATGTGAAAGATAAAAGAGAACCAAATTCTAATTTCAGGAATGAAACATCAAAATATCTGATCAAAAAATGCATTGGACAGGGGATAATCACATATTAAACATTCTGTTAATTCATTTAAAGGCATAAAAATAAAAGCCATTTATAATGGAATATAAAGAGAAAAGAGTACCCATGAGATGTGAAACAACTTCCAGCAGTATAAATCACATCGAATTTGTGTTAGTCTGTTTAGACAAGAGAAACAAATTCATAGAGATTCATATGTATATAAAAGAGATTTTGTATAAAGGGTAATTGTACATTATGAAAGCATCCAACCCAGTCTAGTCCAAACCCATAAGTCCGATATTAGGCCATATGTCTGATATCAATCTATATAGACCTCTTCAGACTCATGAAACACATGCAATGATGTTGAGTGCAGGATGATCACAGGCCAGTGTGTTGAAAGTCTTTGGATCTAGTGGCAGTGTAAGCATCTCAGTGCTGGCAGGGGTGTCCACATGACTTCTCCAGGTTTCAGGGCTGCATCAGGGTAGGTCCATGAAGTTTCTCCTCAAGGATGTCTTGTGGGGAGTCAACCTTGTGTCTTGTCAGTAGAGCATCTCCAAGGATGTGAGCCAAGAGAGAGAGTGAGAGAGAGAGAGAGGTGTCTCCCACCTCCAAAGAAGAAAGACAGGTTTTCCCAAAGTTCTCAGGACAAGGCTATGCCCACACAGAGGTGTCATTGGCTATGATCCAGTTGATAGGCTAGACTCCACCCCTTCACTCTTAGTCTTAAAATTGACAAATGATTATATAACTACCACAGAATTATAGTTCCCAGAGGAGAGAAGCAGAAAGAAAAATATTTGAAGATATAAAGGTTAAAATTTCTCCACCTTTTGTGAAAACGAAACACCCATAGATAACAAGAACTTCAACATAGTCACAGCACAGCAAACATAATGAAAACTACACCAAATTCCATTTCACATAAGGAGGAATAAAAAGTAAAATTAATACCAACCAGATAAGGATACACTGTAGAAAGAGAAAAGAAATGATAGCATGTTTAAGCATTAATAGCTTCATAGTAAATACTTCTCTTCAAGTCTGTTTCTTTTAGTAGAGTTTCTTAAAACATTAAGAAGTAATGACCCCAGGAAGTTGGGGAGAGGAGGGAAAGAAGGGCGAACCAATCAAAATGATCAACACATAACCACACCCCCATCAGGGGAATGAACAACAGAAACCATGAGGAGCGGGAGATAGCGGTCAGTGTGAGATTTGAAAATAATAATAAGTTATAATTTATCAAGGGGTCATGAGGGTGGGGGGAAGGGGAGGGAAAAAGAGGAGCTGACACCAAGGGCTCAATAGAAAGTAAATTTAGAAAATAATGATGGCAACATATCATAAATACTCGAGTATAAGCTAACCTGAATACTAGCCGAAGCACCTAATTTTACCACAAAAACTGCATTTAAAATGTGCTGAAAAACCTGGCTTATACATGAGTATAAATAGTATGTAAAAATATGCTTGATACAATTGATGTATGGATTGTTATGAGTTGTAAGAGCCCCCAATAAATTGATCGTTTAATTTTAAAAGCCAAAACTTTATTTAAAAAAAAAGAAAAGGCCTGTCACTAGGGCCATTAACTTGATGATCTCCTTCAGTAAGATCACAGACAACAGATGAAATCAAAATAACAATGAGATATCACCTGATCCCAGAATTAATAGGACAGTTCATTACAACAGAAAACAATAAACACCAGAGAGCATATAGTGAGATTGGAACCCTTATTCACCCATTGGACTCAGAAAGGTGCAAAAATCTGAGGAAATTAGTGTAGCACTGCCTCAAAAAGTTGATCTGCAATAAAAAGAAATTTTCAGAATGCTGCTTAGAGTAATAAAGCATATGAGAGAAGCAATGCAGAAGAAGGCTGCAGTGATAGAAGAGATGAAGTCCACGAACCAAAAGGAAATACAAGAACGAATGGATGAATTAACATAAGCAAAACACAAGATCATGGACCTCACCAACAGACTAGAAGAGGTAGAGAAAGTACCAAGGATCTTGAGGACAATCAGGCAGACTTCAGCAAATGGAAAGACAGTCAAACAAGTTAATCAAAGAGCCAGAAGTAAACCTGAGAACAATGACAGATGCTGTGAATAGGAGCAATATTCAAATAATTTGTCTTCCAGAACAAGACACAATGAAGAAATCAACAGCTAAATTAGCAAGGGACTTCCTGGAAGTAAATTTCCCCACCTTAATGAATGAAGAGCAGGCATTCTTACAGGAAGCAGAGAAGACACCAGTTAGACTAAACCACAGGAAAAACTCACCAAGGCACATAATAGTTAAATTATCTAACTTTGAGGAAAAAGAGAAAATTTTAAAGACAGCAAGAGAAAAACAGATGTTCACATGCAATGGTGCTCAGGTAGGAATATGCTCAGACCTATCAGCAGATACCACAAAGAGGAGGAGAGAGTGGAGTAACATCTTCTGAATGCTGAAAGAAAAAAAATGCCAACCTGAAAATTCTCTATCCTCCCAAACTATCTATTAAGAGATGGTGAGGTAAGAGTCTTCCCAGACAAAAAACAAAACAAAACAAGGAATACGCCATAAGACACCAAACCCTGCAGAAAATCCTTGCCAACTCCCTGTGGCCAGAAGAGCAACATCCACCAAGCACAAGCTGGAGACCACCATAAAGAGCACCAAAAACAATTACCAAGATAACATTGCCTCAGAGGAAAAGAAGTCAAGAATGAAGCCCCACACATAAACACAGCATACTGATATAAAAAGAGATAGGAAAACACCCAAAGCAAAAGTATAAGCCAACAGCAATGAATCCACAGATGGTGTTAATACCCAGTTTCCCCGAAAGTAAGACATCCCCCCAAAATAAGACCTACTTACAGTTTTGCCTCTCGCTGAAATATAAGACACCCCCTAAAAATAAGACCTCCCTGCAAATAAGGCCCCCAAAGCTACCATAACTCTGGACTCTGGACCATAGCAGTGGGCGCCGCCGTGCAGCTCACTGTTGGCCACTGTGTAGCCAGAGCAGACAGGAAGTGTGAGGTCTCTTTTAATAAAACAATAAATGTGTACCATATTCTTCTTCATGGAAAAATATGACATCCCCTGAAAATAAGACCTAGCACATCTTTGGGAGCAAAAATTAATATAAGACACTGTCTTATTTTCAGGGAAACGGGGTAACTCTGAATATCAACGGCCCAACCACACCCAGTAAAAGACAAAGGTTAACAGACTGGCTCAGAAAACATATCCCATCAATTTGTTGCCTGCAAGAGACACAGCTTAACTGGCAAACAAAAACAGAATAAGAATGGAAGGCTGATGGAAACATATATCAGGCAAACAGAAAATTTTAAAAAGCACAGGTTTCAATCCTAATTTCTAACAAAATTGATGTCAAGGTGCAAACCATAACAAGAGTCAAGGATGGGCACTATATAAAGGATCAGTAGACCAGTAAGCATAATAAATATATACATGTGTAACAAGAGCCCTGCAAAAATTATCAAACTATTCAAAAGATGTAAAAAGAAATCACATATTCATCAATCATAGTGGGTCACTTTAATACCCCTCTGTCAGAGAAAAATAGATCAATGGGAAAGAAGCTCATCAAGGAGGCTACAGAGCCAAACATTACAATAAGGTAACTGGGTGTGATAGACATTTATAAAGTTCTCCATCCAAATGCAAAATAATTTACATTCTTTATGAGTGCACATGGCTCATTTTCAAAAATAGACCACATGCTGGGCCAGAAGGCAAGCCTGAGTAAATTCAAACACATAAAGATCACTCAGCCATCCCTATCAGAAAAGCACACCGTAAAGCTAGAGATCAAGAAAAGGACAACAAGTAAAACAAGGGAAAACAATTGGAGGATGAATTATGATCTTCTGTGACACAAATGGGTACTGGCCATATTAGAGAGGAATTTAGAAAGTTTCTAGAAACTAATAAGAATAAGAATACTATGTACCCAAACCTATGGGATACAGAAAAATCAGTTATCAAAGGAAATTTGATAGCGATTAATGCATATAGGAAAATGGAAGAGAGACTTATGACAGACACGTTATCACTAAACCACCAAGTAGAACAGAATCAACAGAACAACCCCTCCAACAGCAAAAGAAAAGAAATAATAAAAATCAGAGCAGAGTTAAATGAGTGGGAAGACAAGAGAACAATGCAAAGAATCAATGGAGTAAAAACCTGGTTCTTTGAAAGGATCAATAGACTTGACAGACTGGTAGCAAGAACAAATTGAAATATCCAGGGATATATATAACAAAAAAAATAAAAGACTTATTCAAGGAAAACTACAGAACCCTATTGCAGGAAATCAAACACAACCTCTATAAAATGGAAGAATATCCCATACTCATGGATCAGAACACTCAATATAGTAAAGATATCAATCTTGCCCAAGTTACTATATAAGTTTAACACTATCCCAATTCAAATATCAACAACCTTTTTCAAAAAAGAATTGGAAAAACTGACCACCAATTTTAAATTGAGAACGAAGAAGCCCAGAATTAGCAGAGAACTCCTCACAAAGAAGGACAAAGTTGGAGGGCTTGCCTTACCTGAGTTTCACGCCTTCTATACAGCCACAGTGGTCAAAACAGTGGAGTACTGGAATAATGACACATACTCAGACCAATGGAAAAGAACAGAAAACTCAGAAATAAAGCCTTCAGCATATAGTCAACTGATTTTCGACAAGGGCCCCAAAAACATCAAGTGGGAGGTGGATGCTTTCTTTAGCAAGTGGTGCTAGAAACAATGGATATCCACTCATAGAAACTCAAGGTGGATCATAGATCTAGAAGGAAAACCCCAAACTATCAGGACCATCAACTAAGGAATCAGGACAAACCTAAGAACATTGGAACAAGGAATACATAAGCTAACTGTAATAGGGAAGTGTACACACACAGGTGAAGTTGAAATTGGTAAATGGGATATACTAAGGATAAAACACCTGTGTGTGTCAAAAGACTTCATCAAGAGAGTAACAAGAGAATCCACAGACACGGAGAAGAATTTTAGCAATGACACAACAGAGGGTTTATTACTAAAGTCTACAATATCTTCCTAGACTGAAAAACAAAGCAGTTAACCCCCTGAGAAAGTGGGCAAATGACCTGAACAGAAGTTTCATTAGGGAAGGGATCCCAATGGCAAATGAACATATGAAAAAATGCGCCTGATCATTAGCCCTCAGAGAAATGAAAATTAAAACACCTATGAGATAACATCTGACATCCTTGAAGATAGCCCCAATCAGAAAACCAGAGAGCAACAAATGTTGGTGGGATGTGGTGAGATAGGAACTATTCCCCACATCTGGTGGTCATTCAGCTACGTACAGCCACTGTGGAAAGCCATCTGGTGATATTTAAAGCAAATGTAAATTGAGTTACCTTATAACCCAGCAATCCTTCTATGGGGCATATACCAGACAAAGTAAGAAATAGACCAAGACCAGTCATTTGGACTCCAATTCACAATCACAAAGAATGAGAGGTAACCTAAATTTCCATCAATAGACAAGTGGATTAGAAAACTCTGGCACATACACACAATGGAGAATAACACATCATTAAAAAGCATGGATGATCACATGAAGCATATGTCTCATGGGAAGAGTTGGAGGAAATTATGCTAAGTGAAGTCAGCCAATCACAAAAGGACAAGTACAACATGAGTCCACTGAGACTAGTATAATCAGCACAGTAGGTATAGAATAAAAGCCACTTATCTCACATGTTAAGGGCTGACGTACAGGCAATTGGACAGCAGACAGACCAAATGAAATGATGTACATGTCATTCCAACACAAAGAATTGGAAGGGGGAGAGGGGATGGGAGGGTAAAAAAGAGGGAGATAATGGCACTGGGGGATAAGGGCACTAATCCACCCTGGGGGTGGGAATTGTTTATGTCTCCACAGAAATGGGAATGTGAGTGTGCAAACCCCACCACGGCATGCCAAACTTTGAGGGCAACATAACCACATGGAGCAACTCATGAACAGAAGAGTCTACAGTGCCAGCACCAATGAGAGTCAAACTGACACCCCACACCACACCACCACCACTAGAAGTATGTGCTACAGAGGATAACTCTAAACCTACAGGTTGGGGAGAAGGGTCAGCTTGCTGCACCCATACAGAAGCAAACCAAGAAGGAAAAAGAGAGATTGAGGGACTAGACACAAAGCCCTGAGGACAATGTCCCTGCATGGAGCTGCTAAAGCACAGAGCGGTCTGTAGGGTCCACAACAGCTTGAGACATGGTGTCCCTTTGATAGAGCATACCGAGGCAGAGGACAATACCGGGGACACACGGCAGGGAGTGAGTCCAGTCTGACCACCCCCACAATGTAGCGAAGCAAGAAGGGAATATAACAGATTGGCAACAGGAGCAAATCAACACCATAAAACCCCTAAGGAGCCCCCAAAATAGACTTCAGTATAGGAGGGGCAGTTCTCAGAACCCCCAGGACCAGTGGGGAGATAGTCATAATGGTCAGCAGATGACCTGGAATTATGTATTCTTTTTCTCTTTTTTTGTTAGTTTCTTTTCTTTTTTCTCTTTGGTCTTTTCTCTTTTTAGTCAATGATTGGTCTTCTTTTTGTTTTGTCTCTGTTATTGTTGTTTTGTCTACCAATATAAGATAGGCACAGGAGTAGATGGACATGGGGCCTCCACTCAAGCACTTACTAATTGCAAGAACACATTATTCTATTAAATTGGCATTTCAGGATGCACACCCTCCC
>NW_022111368.1:6145501-6159864 GCF_000313985.2 Echinops telfairi
GATCAAAAGAAGAATAATAATAATTTATAATCGATCAAGCGAGGGAGGGGGGAGGGAAGGAAAAAAGAGGAGTTGATACCTAGGTCTTAAGCAGAAAGTAAATGTTTAGAAAATGATGATGGCAGCATCTGTACACATATACTTGATAAAATTAATGTGTGGAATGTTATAAGAGATGTAGGAACCCCCAAAAATAACTTGAAAAATATCACACAACTTAACAATCCCTCTATTTTGCATATATCCAAGAGAAAAAAGAACGGTGACACAAATAGATAGATGTACACCCATATTCACAGCAGCACCCTTCACCATAACCAAAAGATAAGAGCAACCTAAATTCTCATCAGTGGAAAAACAGGGTAAATAAACTTTGGTATGGAAAATAAACATATGATGGCACAATACACAATGTAAAAAAAAAGATAAATTTGCAAAATACCTCCTAGCACGGCTAAACCTAGATGACATTGTGCTGAGGAAAAATATTCAACCAAATGACAAATAATATATTCTTATTATATCCACTATTGTAAAAAGTCAAGAAAAGTTTTTCAAACTAAAAGAAACCCTCTTTGATGGTTACAAAGGGAGGTTGATGGGAAGGGAGGTTATTGTCTAGAGAGTAGACAAGTGTTAGCTTGGGCAAGGTGGAAGGCAATATACAATAAGAGTGTGGTAGTTACATAATCTGTTGTCCGTTTTAGATGATTACGAATGAAGGAGTGGAGGCTAGCCTCTCAATCTGATCATGGCCAATGAGTCTTCTGTGTGAGCAGCCTCCTCCTGAGGATTCTGGGAAATCCTGTATTTCCTCCTTGGAGGCAGGAGTTGCTCTCTCTCTTGGCTCACTCCCTGAGAGATATCCCTGAGAAGGAGCCACATGGACTTACCCCGATGAAGCCCTGGGAGATGGAGAAGCCACGTGGAAACCCCTGCCAGCGCTGAGATGCTTACAATGCCACTGGATCCACAGGACTTCCCACCAACTGGCCTGTGATCTTCCTGCATTCGGCATCATTGCATGCGTTTCATGAGTCTGAAGAGGACTTTATAAATTGGTATCGGACATATGGGCTAACATCAGACTTATGGACTTGATCTGGACTGGACTGTGATGTTTTCTCAATATTCAACTGCTCTCATATATAAAGCTCTTTCTCATACACATGAGTCTCTATGGATTTGTTTCTCTAGTCTACCCAGACTAACACAAAGAGGAAGCTAGTGAAGAATGATAGTGGCAGGGGAATCATCCAAATTTAGATGAGTTAAAAGCAACAGAAGCAAGTACTGTTAAACACAAACCCTGAAACAGCTGTGATCTATGAGTAAATACTAGTATAGACCTGCAGGAGGTAGTTAGGGAGTTTACCCATGCATATGTAAAAGTTGAAAAGAATATATTTGTATAATGTGTATTTATTTTTGCTTCAAATATACCCTTTATTGTGGTGAAGCATATAGGGGGCAAAATAATTTAAACTTCTATATAACCAGAAATCTAAAAGGATTGAGTTGCTGGGCCTGGGGGTGGGGGAGCTTGAAATCATAGTCTCAGTGGCGAGCAATGTCAATTGACATAGCATAGTGCACAGAGATAATGTTCATACCTCCTACTTTGGTGAGTAGCAACATGAGTCTTAGAAGTTAGTGAGGGGCCACTTAGGTAGAACTATTGATCTGTCCCAGCACAGAAGACCCAAGAATGTTGACAATCTAAAGACCCACATACACAATGAGTCCAATGGACTGGTGGACCAAGCAAACCTCAATCTCCACAACCTGGAGAAGAGAAGGATTAGACGACCTATGGCTATCATAACCGACTGCTCTGCAGGGGAGTCACAATAGATGGGCCTGAAGACAGTAGAAGAAAGTTTTAAACAAAACAAAACCATCATTAATGATACCCTGTTTATTGTTCACATAGAGACTGGCGGATCCCACAAGAATATGGTCCTAAGTGTCTGAAATATGAGAGTAATCAACCATCTAAGACTCAAAGGACAATATTAACCCAAGGATAAAGCTAAGAGGATAAGGAAAGAGGAAGGAAAGGCAGGAAAGGGAAGCACAGGGAGGCATTGAAATAAGTGACCATGACTGTTAGGTTTTATGTCACCATGATGGGCCAGGATTCTCCCATATGATCCAACACAGGGTGGCCAGCTCCTTGATGTGATCTTCTGGGAAGCAGCCAAGCAGTTGTCGGGAGAATATTGTTATTGTTGTCAGGAGCCATCACGTCAGTTCCAACCCATAGAGACCCTGTGCACCATGGCACAAAACGTGCCTGGTCTGTGCCACCCTCACAAGTGTTCCTATGTTCGGGTGCACTGTTGCAGCCACTGAGCCAATCCATCTTGTTGAGGGCCTTCCTCTTTGCCACTGCCCACGACTTTACCAAGCACCATCTCCTTCTCCGGGGACTGGTCTGTCCTGAAAACATGTTCAAAGTACTTGGGATGAAGTCTTGCCATCCTTGCATCTAAGGAGCATTCTGGCTGTATTTCTTCCAAGACAGATCTGTTGGCTCTTTTGGCAGTCCTTGGTACTTTTATATTCTTTGCTAGCACCACAATTCAAGCACATCAATTCTTCTTTCTTATTCAATGCAGTGTGGCTTTACTTCTACCTTCTGAATCTTGCACAAACACTAAAATGGAATCGTGCGGGAAATGGAATACAAAGAAACATAGAACTTCAGAGGATTGAAATCAATGTTAGTTTCTTACTATGCCTGAGTTTCAAGTCCATCATGTGGATTCCCTTCCAGAGAAGCTGATCCCTTTGAGAAGGACTGAAAAGGAAAGGTGATGGGCATGGTCTAAATCACACATCTGCAAAGTTTTACAGAATGTTCGTATTAATCATCTTTTCTATCTACATGTTGCATTCACTGGTCCATTAACCCCAATTTTTCCCAACCTCAATACTCCTGTGGCATGGAAAGACGGAGGCACACTATAGAGTAAGTTGCAATTTTTCTACATTTTACATTGTTGTGTGCTGTCAAGTCAACTGTGAAACATAATCACCCAATGGATAGAGGGGAACTGCCCCACAGAGTTTGCTGAGCTGTGAGATTTAGGGACAAAGACCACCACATCTTTCTCCCACAGAACTGCTGGTGGCGTTCAACCGCTGGCCTTTCATTTAATAACTGATCATTTAAACGTTGTGCCACCAGGGCTCCTTTATCTGCTAGATGTTGACACATCATCCCAGGGAAAATGTTTGACTGACTTAGTGAAGACTGAAAATCCAGCAGGGCTGAGACAGCAACTTTCAATCCTATTGTTTGAGCCAATGCCAAATTGACTTTGATTCCTTTACGTAGGGAACCAATGATGTATATTCAAGGCAGTATCAGGCATTATGCAGATCAATACTGCTAAGTGTTCATGATCAAGAATCCCCTGAACAACACCAGAAACTTTGCACTGCTAGTTTGAAGAAGCTAATTTGTTTGTTCCAAGTTCCTTGAATTAACACTGGTATTATTTTCCAAGGAAACTTTACTCTTAACAGTTCACAAGGGCATTTTAAAGCTCATTGCAATACATCAAATGAGTGCAACACATTAGAGGCATTTTAATTAAATGAACAGATATAACAAGAAAAGTCAGGAAACAGAATCATCAGGATTTGTTTCTTCTCTTACATCAGTTTTACAAAGAAACCCAAATCACGTAGAAGGTGCGATGGAAATTCAATCAGAAGGCTCACTTAATACTGAAAGAAGTATTCCTCTAGGGAAATAGTTTCCAAATTGTTTGCCTTGTGTTGAATATGTAATTTGTGGTTCAATTAAGGGTTCAATACAATGATCAAGTGCTACCTCTTCAAAACCTAATTATCTATTTCTTTTTAAAAAGGAAAAAAAGAAAGACAAATTTCATTTTGAAAGAAAAATATGTAAGGTCTTCTCATGAAAACTATAAATTATAACTCTAAATATTTTTCCACCTTCTACTAAAGTGCCCAAAGTAAAACTTAATTTACTCAGTTTGGTAAAAAAAAATATTGAATGCCAATACCAATGCTGTTACTTTAGAAAATCAATAGCTTTTCCAAATTAAGACTTCAGGGAGGACACTGAAGCTCTGTCTTCAGAATTCTCTAGGTTATCTTTGTGCCTCACTCTCAAGAGCTTCAGGACTGGAAACAAGACCCAACGTCTCCTGGGAACAATAATTGGATCGATATAACTTGTTAGATCAGGAATAAGAAAAATACACTCTTCAGACCCCTTGATATGGAAGGTTCCTGAAGTTGCTAAATTGAAGTTTGGGGTATTTGCATTAAGTTTTTAAAGGTCTTCTGTTATTAAAAAATATTATCTTCTTAAATCAAGTAAAGAAATTCGAAGATGTTCAGAAAGCAATGAAGGTATGAGGGGTCAGTTCTACTTGAGACATCATGGCGATCAATTAATAGATCAATTTCACCCTCTATGATTCTTAGGGCAGAATTAATTCTTCATATGGGTTAGATAAAAAATAAAAGTAAAACCCACTGCTGTTGAATCAATTCCCACTTACAGCAGCCCCGTAGGACACTAAGTCTCTAGGATTTCTCTTTGGGAGCCAACAGCGTCCTCTTTCTCCCAAGGAACAGCTGGTGGATTTGACTTGGGGGTTAATACACTAGAGATTGACCTCCGGTGCCACATGCATGTGTTGTTCTGCTACAAGAGTGCATTTTCAAACAGTATCTTTCCCTTGTTTGGGGCCATTAATAGCAAGGATGGGTCTGCTCAAATTTAGCCAGTGTAAAAAAGAGTTAACATTTGATTAAAAAAACAAATGAAGTACAAAGAGAAGTGTAGATTTAAACGAGAGATACAATGAATCGGGGGAAGTGGGAGGGAATAAGTGTTCTGATAATAACATAGCTTTGTTTTTTGGTCATTGTTCATTTGTATTATGAAAAATGATAATCATATATAAATTAAATAGATTTGTAAAACAAAATACTCATGTATCCATTTCCCAGCTTTAAAAATTACCATCCACACCACTCACTGTTTCTCTTTATTATGTTGAAAAGCCTAGTCATTTTACCATTTATAAGTATTTCCCTTCATATCACTAAAATAGATGAAAAATCCATCACAATATTACAACTAAGATGAATATTCTATATCATAAAATATCCACTAATATTCAAATTTCCAATTATCTCATAAATGTCATGATACTTATAGTTTATTTGAATCATCATTTAAATGAGGTCCACAGTTGTGATTGGTTGACATATCTTTTAAATTGTTTAGGATGTATACCTCCTAATTTTATTTGTCTATTGTCTTATAAACTATATCTTGCAGAGACCAAATTATTTGCCCTTTAAGATTTTCTTTTATTTGGAACACTATTTTTGTAAAGTAGTATACACAAGTTGGCACGTAATCTTAACCATAACTACTAGTCGCCGTTATAGTCGTATGCTGTATAGTCATATTCTGGACAATGAGTAGGCAGAATGATGTCACTTCCCAGAAGGCTATGAAAACCTCCTATATACCATGTGTGCTTTCTCTTTCCCACGTGTATAAGAGAACAGGATTCTGTATGGAATATAATTCCATATCAATCTGGCATCCAAGTGAGAAACAAATCTTTGAATTATGCCAATGAAGATTTTGTTGTTTGCTACCACTGCAGTCTAGCATAGCTTATTCTAACCAATCCTGGGATCCTTAGAAAAAAATGTCAATACATCTTTTGAAGTTGGCAGGAGAGGATGGAGGGCTAAATGGGGAGCTAATAACAATGAATAAAAGAAGAAAATGTTCTGAAATTGATTATGGTGATGATTATACAAATCTTCTTAATAAAATTGAAAGATTAAATTATACATGAAGTATAAGCCAATAAAACTATTTTTTTAAATGAATCAAAATGATTTTTGGAATTAGTTGAGACATTTAAGCTTTAGAATTAGTATTTTCTTCTGGAAAATGCTAAAGCACATACATTTTATCACCTTTATTTTAGAGTTTACATATTTCTGGTCATGATTATTTTGAAAAGTGACAAAATAGGTACTAGAGACTACAGTTACATAAGGGTGATGTCAAAGCAATGTTGAAGGAAACACTTTTGCCAAATCTTTAATTTAAAAGTAACTTATTTTTAGTATTGAAAAGTTTTCAACCAAATATACTATCACATTGCAATGTCGTTGTTGTTTCTGCTGTTGTCAAGTTGGCTCTGAATTACAGCAACCCTGTGCTCCACAGAATGAGACACCACCCAGTCCTGAGCCATCCTGACCATCGTTCTGTTTCAGCCAGTCTTGCCGTCGCCGTATCAAGCCACGTTGTCAGGGCTCTTTCTCTTTGTTCTGTTCCTCTGTTTTACTGAGCAGGATGTCCTTCTGCAGGGACTGGTCTCTCCTGATAACATGTCCAAGGAATCTAAGACTATATTTCTCTCCATCCTTGATTCTAAGGAGCATTCTGGCTGAACTTCTTCCAAGACAGATGTCTTGGACGTCAGATAGAGATTGACTGAAAGCAGAAAATGCCAGAAATATGTTTACTTGCGTTACATTGACTGTGCAATAAAGCGTTTGACTGTGTGGATTATCACAAACTCTGGACAGCCTTGAGAAGAATGGGAATAAACTTTGGAATAAGCAGCCAAAAGTATACCTTTCATTAGAAGAGTTTGTTCAGAAATCACAATGAAGCAAAAGCATAGAAATAGTCCATTGTGAATCCCTTCCAGGAGCAGCAAGAACATGGCTGTAGCCCTGAGCAAAAGTCTCATCCCCGATGAGGGTCCTCTGGGACACCTGGAGTTCCCTTTGGGGCCGGCTTTTAAAGCGTCAATTCTGATGCCAGCAGGGTCTATCCCCATACCTTACTCCATAGTATCAAATGCAAACCTGTGTCTGCTCTTTTTTGCTGGTTGTTAAAAAGACAAGCACTCTAGATGGAAAGAGAATGTGGACCGTGGTTAAACGATACAACATAGTATCACCAAAACGTACAGGTAGAGATTATACTTGCATTTTTTTTATTAATCCAATGACGGCATTAGACTGTGAAGAAAGAAAAGGTGTCACACAAAAAGCCCTACTTACTAACTCACTGCCATTGAGTCAATTCCAACTCATTGTCACTCTATGGGGCAGAGTAGAGGTGCCCATGTGGGTTTCCAAGGCCTTACATCTTGATGGGAACAGACCATTTCATCGTGCTCCCACAGATATGTAAGTAGGGTCGCTTAAGGAGGCCTGAGAGTGTAGAGGCTTGCCCCTTGGGTTGCTAACCACTGCCAATCTTGTGGTAAGCAGCCCACGCTGGATCCACTGCCCCATCAGGGCTCTCTAAGTGACTGAATGTCTTGTATAAAGAGCTAGAACATCATCATTTACACAGTCAGTGATGCCCAATGCTTTGATTCCTGAATTTGCATCCCCCTCCCCTCTTTTCCTTTGAATGGACGTGATTCTTTCTTAACATTTTATTTATTTATTAAATCATTTTATTGGGGGCTCATACATCTCATCACAATCCATACATACATCACTTGTATAAAGCACATTTGTACATTCCTTACCCTCATCATTCTCAAAATATTTGCTCTCCATGTAAGCCCCTGGCATCAGCTCCTCATTTTTTCCCTTCCCTCCCCGCTATCCCCTCCCTCATGAACCCTTGATAATTTATAAATTATTATTTTGTCATATCTTACACTGTCCGACGTCTCCCTTCACCCACTTTTCTGTTGTCCGTCCCCCAGAGAGGAGGTTATATGTAGATCCTTATAATCAGTTCCCCCTTTCTACCCCACCCTCCCTCCACCCTCACGGTATCGCCACTCACACCACTGGTCCTGAAGGGATCATCCATCCTAGATTGCCTGTGTTTCCAGTTCCTATCTGTACCAGTGTCCATCCTCTGGTCTAGCCAGATTTGTAAGGTAGAATTGGGATATTGATAGTTGCGGGGGGAGGAATCATTTAGGAACTAGAGGAAAATTGTATGTTTCATTGTTGCTGCACTGCACCCTGACTGGCTCATCTCCTCCCCATAACCCTTCTGTAAGGGGATGTCCAGTTGCCTACAGGTGGGCTTTGGGTCCCCACTCCGCACTCCCCCTCATTCACAATGATATGATTTTTTGTTCTTTGATTCCTGATACTTGATCCCTTCTACACCTCGTGACCATACAGGCTGGTGTACTTCTTGAATGGACATGATTTTAACACAACTTGAACATGCTAAATAAATGGAATTATGATATAACTCATTTAAAAATTCATGGGACTTAGGAAAACTTGTTGCCATTGAATTGATCCCAACTAATGGTGACCTTATTTGCAGAGGTAGAACTGCCCCTGTGGTTTCCAAGAATATAACCTTTTTTTTTAAGGATCATTTTATTGGAGTATCTTAAAGCTCTTATAACAATCCATACATCAATAGTTTCAAGCATATTTATACATTTGTAGCCATCAATATTGTCTAAACATTTGCTTTCTATTTGAGCCCATGGAAGCAGCTCCTCTTTTTTCCCTCCCCCGCTTCCCACCTTCTTGATCCCTTGATAAATGATAAACTATTATTATTTTTATATCTTACACTGACTGCTGTCTCCCTTTCCCCACGGTTTCTTCCCCCCTCCTCTCCATTTCCCCCCTACCGTCCTGGTATGGCTACACCCATTCCTGTTCCGCAGGGTTTACCTGACCTGGCTAAGACTATCACTCTGTACAGGAGTAGAAAGGTTCCCCATTCTCCATCGGAGTGGCACGTGCTTTCAGAGCGTTGACTTTTAAAATGTAGAGGACCCAAATGATAGGTAGATAATTAAAATAGGAAGACGGTGTCTTTGAAGGTTTCTGCAAATATTGTCTCTACTGTTTTCAGCTGGTCAAATCCCTTACACTGTGTGCAACATCAGTTACCTAATTTATAAAATCCCTACATTACGAATGGAGGATAATCCTACTCCCATGTAGAGTCACGGTGCCATTTTCAAAGTCTGGGGACTGAGGTGCACGGCATCTTCAGCTGCCTCATCTACATGTGAAAACTGCAGAAGAATTGATGCATTTGAATTGAGTGTCGATGAAGAATATCAAAAGTATCATGGATTGCAAAAAGAACAAACAAATCTGTCTTGGAGGAAGTACTGCAAGAATGCTCCCTAGAAGTGATAATGGTGAGATTGGTCTCACATGCTTAGAACATGTTATCAGGAGCGACCCAGCAGTGGGAAAGGCCATCATGCTTGGGACAGCTGAAGGTCAGTGAGATGGAGGACGACCCTCCAGGAGATGCGTCGTCAACACAGTGGCTACCACAATAGTCTCACATATAACAATTGTGAGGATGGCGCAAGAATTGGCTGTGTTTCACTCGGTTGCACACAGGGTCGCTATGGATTGGCATAGACTCGACAGCAGCTAACAAGAACAAGTTCAAAGTTGGCGTGTCATACTTAACAGATGCTGTCACGTTGATTCGGCCTCAAGGCAACACCGTGTGGGCCCGAGTAGAAGTGTGCTCTGGTTTTTGTTTTGTATTGTTTTCTGTTTTAAGAACCATGAGATTTTCCAGGGCTGATTTTGCAGAAGCCTGCAACCAGGGCTTTTTCTGAAGCTGTATCTCGGCAGACTCAAACCCCAAGTTCCCTTAGTAGCTGAGTGCATTAGCCATTTGCACCATCCAGAGACAGCATGCTGTAAACAGTAAGGGGTTGTGTTATACAGAATGCTCCAATGGATCTCTTGTCCTTCCAAAGGTCTTAGAAAATCTAAATTAGAAATAGTTGGGGTCTTTTTTGGGTAACTTTTAATTCTGGAAATATAGACAAACAAACCCACAATAATCTATTTATTAAGTTATTGATGTAAACTTTTTTCTAGTGAAAAACACGACTTATTTTAAGTAAGTCAGCAATGCTTAAGTTGCTTCATAGCTAACTTAAATGCGAAAACTAGCTCTAAGACTACATTCCAAATCTAATCTATTCAAGGTGGCAAGGAACATATGAATTTTAATTGTTTGATACTATTTGCAAAAGTAAATACAGTATGTTACTAAGTACATTCTAACGAAAATTCACTGGATTTTCCTAGCAAAACAAATCCAAACCAAAACCATTGCTGTCCAGTCGAGGCCAACTCTCATCAGCACTACAGGACAGATTCCATTGGCAGACCGCCTCATTTTTGCTACCACGGAGTGGCTCCTAGTTAGAACTGATCATCTTGTGGCTAGCAATCCAAGCTGTGTGAGGAAAAGGGGGACATTTAAAATCATATGGACCCGAGCATACCCCTGGCATGCCTGCGAGACAAACATATAAAATGTCTCAGAAAAAATAGTAGAAACTAACATTTTCATTATAGCAAGAAATTTGTAGGATAGAAACACTGACAAATGGCATTCAGAAATGACACTGCAAAGTTATTTTATCTCTCATTCTTAGCTAAGTCATTTAACCTTTACTTTTGCTTTCTAGTGATGTTTCTCCCTAGAAAATGAATGTAAGGGTGCAGTGGATAAAAGTGTGAGTGAGTGTGTGTGTGTATGTAAAATATATATCTGCTAAGTCAAAGTTGCTGGCTTAAAAATTCCAGCCACTCTAACTCTGCAGGAGAAAATTGAATATATATATATAAACTCAATATATCTGTGTGAATATAAGTATCAAGTTTATAAAGAGAAAAATACACATTTACAAAGTGTTATTTGATGCCCACTAAAATAAACTCTAAATATAAAGGGCACCGATACATAAATTATACAGTATTTTTAAAGTGCTAATAGCAATAAATATGAACTTTCTCCTTTGAAAGCAACACAAATTTAATTCAGTGATTATGCAGAAGCATTTAGGTAAATACTCATGTACACTACAGTGAAGAGTATATGTAAAAGTAAATGATGTGTGCTTAAGTAATTCAGTTATGACAGAGAATGTAATTTAATGTACTATTATTAGATTAGTTTAAATAAGACATGCCTTAATATTTTTAAATGTGAATGATAAAGTCGATCCTTGTAGAAAAGTGTTCAGATGAAAATTTAGTTTTCCCAAAGTGTTTTGCACTTGTTTACTTATTTGTGCATTTGACTGTGTCGCAGTTCTGGTGTGGACAGTGTACAGGTGTGGGTGGCACTGGAGGACCACTGAGCTTGTCTGACCCCAAGTTTGAAGGCGCTAAGGCAAACTGAGAAAAACTCAAAACTGCATGCAATCTCTTGACACCCAAATTCAGATACCAAAAAATAAAAATAAATAAACCCAGCATGGGATTATGTCCAAAAGCATCTTAGTGGTTCCTGGGTTAAGGGAAGAAAACATGTGTAACATTTCTAAATATGGTGATGGAGCATGAACTATGTAAGGAACCCATCATGACCACTGACAAGTATGTATTATGTAAAACACTGTCCTAGAAAGGGAGTGACATACAATAAAAATGTCAGCAACCCCAAACCTGATTTTGGCGTCACCTTGGACTTTTCTGCCTATTTCCACATAGGTAATAATTTTCTCTCTAATGACACTGAACGTCCACATTGGCACATAACTCCACGATAGGTTATCTGAGCGCAAATACTTCCAATTGCTCAGAGGGAGGAAGCCAAAAGCATGTCATGTAACCTAACTCTCTGGAATGTCAATGGTATACGTGACTCACCTGACAGGTTTTACCTCAGTCCATTCAGAGAAATTCTTTCTATGTATCACTGCCCCAAAGGGAGGCTTTTCTTGTTTAAAATTGAATGAACTTTTCAGCTTGCTTCTTAGCAGCAGGTATCAAAACTATAGACTATGGGATAATCTATAATGTGCTCTGTTCCTGTAGATCAGTTGTGCTCAACCTGGGGGTTGCGACCCCTTTCACAGGGGACACCTAAGATCATATTTATGATGGTTTTAGGAACCGAGACACCGCTCCTCTGTCTCTAGGCGGGTCCGCCCACTTGCTGATACGCCCACGGGCGGGGTCACCACACATGAGGAACTGTATTAAAGGGCATTAGGAAGGTTGAAAACCACTGTGAAGAGTAGATCATAAAGGATTCGCTGAAGATAGTAAATGTTGGCACCCTGGTGTCCTGGGTTACTTATGGTCCGACAACCACAAGGTAAGCAGGTAGAAACTACCACTGCTCCACGGGGAAATAGGAAGCTTTCTACTCCAGTAAAGATTTCCAGTCTTAGAAATCCCCAGGGGCAGTTCTGCTCTGTCCCATAGCGTGTCTTTGAATGAGACAATGAGTGAGATAGCAGACTACAGAACTGAAAAGGATATGGCACTAAGAAGATGAAGTCCTGCATTTCAGACTGTGCCCTCACATTTCCCACTCGGGGAATCTTGTAATCTCACTCATTTCCTTCTGCATTAAAATCAGCCAAAATAATGATTTCATTCCCCATTGCATATTTACGTGAGAATCAAAGGAAATAAATTATATGAACATACTTATTAAAGTGTAATTATAACAATGGCTACCATATTTCTATCATATTAGAAACAGAATTTTCTGAAAAAGAAAAGGTAAATTGAAGGCATAAAAAAATAAAACTAGAGTCACAGGATAAAACAAAAATAATTAATAGTAATAAAACTAACCAAGTGAAATTATAAGCTATGTCAGAAAGAGGTAAAAACAAACAAACAAAAATCCACAAAAAATCTTAATGGGAAAAAATTGTATCAATTAACAATTAACAAAGACAACAAAAAACACGAGTCACAATATTAATCTGTTAAAGTAGATTATAAAGCAAAATCTATCATTAGAAACAACAAAAAGTACATTACATAATGAACAATGAGATGCTATAACAAGAAGATATAACCATAAAAAACATGTATGCACCCAATGAAGACCCTCAAAATGTGAAACAAACTCTTACAAACTTGAAGAAAGACATATATTATAATAGTAAGAAAATTAATACACCACTCTCCAGGAAGGACAGATGATCATGAAGAAATTCAATAAGAACAAGAAAACTAAACACAATAAACAATCTTGACTTCTTAAACATACACAGAACACTCTCCTGAATAACAGCAAAGTATGCATCTTTTTCCAGTGGGTATGGAAAATACTCTAGAATGAAGCCTATATTAGGCCACAAAGCCAGTCTTAAAACATTAATATTACAAACCAGTTTCTCAGTTCACAACACTGTAAAATTTAAAAACAAAACGGGAAAAGAAAAAGAAAAAAAGTCAAATACATAGTAACTGAACAACATCCCACTTAAAAAAATTGGGTAATCAATGAAATAAAGAATGAGATTAAAATATTCCTTGAAACAAATGAACGGAGTCCTGGTGGCATAGTGGTTATACATTGGACTGCTAACCACAAGGTTAGCAGTTCAAAACCTCCAGGCACTCTATATTAGAAATATGAGACTTTCCATTCTTGTAAAGAGGTACACTCTCAGAATCCTACAAAGGGAAGTTAGTTCTACTCTGCTTGTAATAGAGTCGCTATAAGTCAGGATTAACTTTATGGCAATGAATTTTGTTTGGTGCTGGTTGAAATATTTGAACGAAACATTTGGGTTTGTTTGAAACATGAGGATGAAAGGACAACATACCAAAACCCTTGGGACAAAACAAGCAGTACTCAGAGCAATTTGCAGCAATAAACTTGCATATAAAAAATGAAGATAGAATTAAAATCAACACATTAACCCAGCATTGTCCACTATCAGAATAAGAGCAACAAAATAAATCTGTCATTAGAGGCAAAAGGGGAAAAATAAATAATAATTGCTATTTAGTTCTGAAATCTGACAAGGTATTATTTAGTCTAGTTTCCCTGTTTTTTTGCTGAAAGACTAATTTAGTACCAAAACAAAAATAAATGAAATGTAAAACAGAAAAACAATAGAAAGACTCAACAAAACAGGAATGTGTTCTTTGAAAGGATTAACAAAATTGACAAATTACTGACAAACTTAAAGAAGAAAAAGAAAGAGAAGCTGCAAATATTTAAAATTAGAGATGAAAGGGTAATCTCAGAGCAGTTCCAAATGAAATAAAAATATATACTCATGTGCACACTCATGTTCATTGCAACACTATTTACAATAGCAAGAAGATAGAAAAATCCTAAATGTCCATCAAGAGAACAACGGACAAAGAAACTTAGATAAATCATATGCATCATTAAGAATAACAATGAATTCACAAAGCTCTTCATTATATGGATACATCTAGAGAATATTATGGTGAGTGAAATTAGTCACAAAAGAACAAATATTGGGCTTGAAGGTAATCAAGCGGCCATCAAGCTCAGAAGCAACAAAGCCCACATGGAAAAAGCACACCAGCCTATGCAACCACGAGGTGTCGAA
>NW_022111368.1:6160980-6203495 GCF_000313985.2 Echinops telfairi
ATACACACACATATCATAAAATGGAATACTATTCAACATTAAAAAGGAGCTAACTATTTAAATAACAGTGAATTTTCCTAACATGTTAATGTAAGGTAGTTGAGAGGCGCCAGAGACCAAATTAGTTGAATTAGAGCAAACAGGCTTTACTGGGGAGAAAAACCCAGCCTGGGCACAGTCCTACGATCCATAGTGTCCAGGCCAAGGGAGTCGCACCCCAGGCTACAGGGGTGGTGCTTATATGGCCAGGGAACATGTGACTGGGCTGTGAAGTAGGCAGGGATTGGGAGACACAGGTATGTCCGGGTTTCTGGAATGTAAAGTGTCTTCCTGGTTCTGGGTGTATTCGTGCCGAGTGCAGAGCGGTGGGTCGAGAACAAAGCAGGCACTGAGCCAAACGGGCCGTGAACAAAACAGGCCTTGAGTAAAAAAAAGAAAAAAACTTGCAAAGCTGTTGACAGGTTACATAACCAGCTCTGGTCAGCTCCGCAGGTCTGTGTGGGAGATTCAAGGCCACTTGCTGCTAGTTGTTTCGGCCAGCTCTGGTCAGCTCCGCACGGGTGGGGGAGATTCAAGGTCACTTGCTGCTAGAAGCCGGACTGGTATTGATCCGGTCATACAGTTAACATTATGCTAAGTAAAAGAAGTCAGGCACACATATCCACACAAAACCACACAGAATTCCATTTATACAAAATATTTAGAAAAGGCCAATTGATACAGATGGAAAGCAGATCAACATTTGTCTCGTTTTATGGTTGGGGTGGGGAGGAGGGCTTGATAACAAAGGACCATGAAGAAAGTTTCTGGAGTGAGAGAAATACTCTAAAACCAGATTATGGCAATGGTAGAAACATGTCTATAAGTTCACCAAAAAACCAGTGAGCCACTTACAATGGGTAAATTTTATTGTGTAAACTATACCACATGAAAGCTGTTTAGAAAAAACGAGTTTCCCTGCCTTCAAAGTGCTAGTGGATCGCGCCTCAGTTTCTTTCTGCCATGGTTCAGTCTTACACTGCCTTGTATTTCTGAAATCTGACAAGAAATTATTTAGTCGAGTTTTCCTGTTTTTGCAGACAGACTAATTCAGTACCAGTAACTATATTTTGGACAGAATCAGAAGTTCCATTAGGGACCTTAGGAGAAGCATTTGCAGTAATAGCAGAGGAAGCAGAAATGAGTGTGCAGTGGTTTGGTGGTGAATGGAAAGCAATGAATCAGCACATACAAGCTCCTCTTGGACAAAGCGAAAGAGATGGAATAGTGACTTAAACAGAGATCTCTCCCCCACTTATTGCTGTTGCTCATTTGTAACAATTGAGACAGCAGCTTTAGTTTGTAAAGTACTAAGAACAGAGTCTGGCTCATAGTCAATTGCTAATGTATATTTTGACTCAGTAGCACAGAACACTAGATTTATAATAGTAATAAAATGATGTGTGCATTTTTTTTTGTTTAATTACTTTCTCTCAGACTATAAGCTCTGTATAAATTTGAAATTGGACCTGCTTCCTTCACTTCGGCACCTCCATCAATTAAACCAATTTCTGGCCCATTGTAGGGATGCTCAAAAAAAAACTCCTGAGTGAACAGAGAAAGAAATGAAAGAAAATGATGGAAGAACAGTCTATCGCATATGCTAAAAATCTAGTCCGTTGATATGATTATAATATTCGTCTGTAATAGGTGATGAAAATGTTATTTCTATGTCAAATCATATATAAAACTGATTTTATTTGTTTCTTTGTGAACGGAGTCCTGACGATGGAACATGATTCCTTTGGTAAAACTTTTGTCATTTTGTGAACTCTGAAGAACGTAAAGCAGACACCAGCCGGTTCCACTGTGAGAAATTGGAGTAGATAATGCCAATCATATGACAGAACCTTATTTCAGAATAAGGTTACTTTAGAAACCTGTCTTCAAAGACATCAGCCGCTCCACTCAATCAAGTAAAATCACAGTGAGCGCTTTCTTCAGGCATATTAACTGCACACATCAGAAAGGGAGAGTTTAGACTCATCAGGAAACCTTGGAATGCTGTTGTTGGGTGTCCGACCCAAAAGGACGCGATGCCTTTCAAAAACAAAACCCTGCCTGGAGCTGGGCCACGCTCACAATGCTTCCAGTGTCGCAGCCACGGTGTCAATCCATTTTGCTGAGGGCCTTGTTCGCTTTTGTTGTCCTTCTACCTGTTAGCATAATTTTATTTAATCTCATAGTAATTATTTATTTCAAACAATAGGAGTCCAATAATGTCATTTCAGAATAGCTGCATCGATATTATCTGTGATAATATTTCAAATGAAGAACAGAATCCATTCCAACCCACAGCAACACATGGGATATCTTCACGGAAACAGATAACCTCCCCCTCCTCCCTTGGTGTGGCTGGTAGGTTTGAGCCACCAACCTTAGGATTAGCAGTTAAAACTAATTTAAAATTTTTCTCCATTGCATTTACTTATTGACTCTTAATGTATAATCCACTAGGGAAATAATCAGCTAAGTAATAGGCGAATAACAGCCTAACAGTATCTGGAAGGGTTGCCCTCTGATGTGGTTATACCTCTAGCTTAATACACAGGACTATTATTTCATTTCCTACTAAATTTTTTTAAATTGCCTTTTCTAAATTTAGTTGTGCTTATTATTGCATAAAGTATTTTTATGGCTTTTCATACAAATTCACAAAGCAAGGTATAGCTAAGGAAGACCAGCTTCTATATCTGTCTCTGCCATCTATTCCCCTGTAGGTGCTATCTTTTAAAAGTCACAAGGAAAAGCCACATTTATATATAGATAAATATGTATTTAAAATCGTACACATATATAAATATACTCATTTTGTCTTCATCCTCTTATATATTCTGGACACCATATCACTGTGGCATATAGGAGCATTTCTCTTTTCCATGTGTACAGATGTACTATACAGCACTGTGGAGATGTACAATAGTATTCAGCTAGACCCCCTACCATAGGGTTGGTTGTTTGACCGCACCAGCCACCATATCACCTAAAGGGTGAGTTAATTAAAAATTTGACCAACAGAACAGGATAATTTTTACATTGATAGTTTTATCTGGTCTTCAAATGATGTTATAAATATCCAAATGGCCTTTGGAAGGGAAAAAAAAACCTACCGCTCCCTGCTTTTTATACGCTGAAAGACTCAATTCCTGCAAAGAGATCATTGCAATTTAGTTAGAGAAATAGATAATAGGAAGAACTACTATTCCATTTCCCAGATCCTTTTTTAATCTCCATAAGACCCTTCTCCTGGTTATCATTTTCATAATCATGTTTACAGATAAGGAAATGTTTCCACAAACTTTTAAATCCACTTCGTCTGCTTTTTTCTTTAAATAGTCCAAAAGTACAAGTATAAGCAGTTCTTAATTCGCCTTTGACCCGGTGGAAAATAAGTGACAGCATCCTTAGTCACAGAGAGGCTGTACTTCTTCACTCTAGGCAGGCCACAATGCAAGCTAACAATAGAGGATTTGGCATTTTGATAGCATCTTAGGAGCCTAGCAAAGTGACGTCTCATTTATGTGGAAAGAAAGGGCTGCACTGTGTCAAGTGTTTTCAGCAGGACTGTGACAGTATCATGAGATGGTACCTCGGGATACTGAAGAGAATGAGCTGTCCCACTCTCTTCTTGTGTAGAAAGTGGCCAAACACGCAGAAGAGAGAAGGTCCTGGAGAAACCATGATCAGGACCCACTCTGAACTCCAATCAAGTTATTGACTCCAGAGGAAGCACTAAATTATGAATAAAATCTAATGACAGGAAACCAGGCCCACTTATCTGAACTCTATCTGGAAGCTGTACAGAAATCATTCTGGGTTATTGAACAATGAAATCCAGAAAGACAGATTTGACCATAATGTGAGGAGAGACAGAAATGCCTTTAGTCTTTAATTCATTCCAAAAACCAAGATCTCCTTAGTAAAACAGGAATGACGTAGGGTAATGCCTGAGACAACAGTCCTTTCATGCTCACCAGTTCGATTTATTTACTCTCCTCAAGAATTCTGACAAGGATGGGAGTGCTCTATGTAGAAGTGGTGAAAACCCACAACATATCCTTTCACAAATCTGTATTTTGACATTCACATATGTTTCTTTGATGCTTACATATCTTTCTCTGAATCCAAATAACAATGAGAATGCAGATCAACTTTCCAGGACAGTGAATCCAGGGCCAGATCTGAAACCCTGGTTCTTTTACCTGCGTAATGGATGTCGCACTATCAGCTGGGATGCCCACGCGGGCGGTGACTTCCCTGCTCATCAACTTTGACCAAATATCAACAAGCAATACTGGATCTGTCTGGTTTTAATTTAACCACACAAAGTTGCTCACCTCTGAACTCCAGTTTCCCCACATCTATGATAGATAGGCCTTGGTATTCTCTGAGAACTTGCCATCTCACTATGTCACAAAGATATTATTGATTCTCTTCTCTTTCCTTCAAAATAAATAAATACATAAAAATCTTTGTACAAGTTCAGTCTCCTATAAAGTTTAAACTTTGTGGCTTGTTCTTCAGTTTGGCATGATTAACAAATCAGTGAATGATTTTCAGAGGATTAATCACGGCCTTTTCCAGTTCCCGTGGGAAAATGAGATCGTTATGTAGAAGAAAGTCTTCCAATTTTGACATGAGGATTTTTTAGAGCTTAGTAAGCCACCTGTGATAAAGTGCTTCATTGAAGAGATCCTATTACCTTATTGCAAAAATACATACCTTACTAGTACATGTAAACTGCCATACAAATACTTCCTGAATGCAATTCCACAGATGTGACACGGTGTCATCATTCATTTTTTTGGTCTGTTTGTGCAACTATATTGTTTGAAATAATCAAGCAATTCATCAAAGGAACAGCCTACTTGGGAAGCACAGTGCTTTCTTGGTGTTAATGAAAGAAATGACATTTCTATTTACCATTTGTCAGCTTTAAACTGTCAATAAATGTTTTTAATGATTTTCAAATTTTGAGATGTGAATCACTTGTAAGAATGTGCAATTTTAAAGATTGATGGAGAGGGTGTTTCTTCCTTAAGCATTCAGCTTTGATAATTATCAATGGAGCTATTCATTATGCCTCAGAAGATAAATACATGATAAATAGAATGCCTCTTATTGGTTGCAATTTTCTAAATTGGTGACAAATGTCTGTTTCTTTGATAAGCAATCACGTGTGTTAATAATAGTTGTAAAGCTTTTCAGTGCTGTAGATTGATCATAGACCTGCACAAAGAGAATAATCTAATCTCTAGATCAAACTTATTTCTATTCTCAAAGCAGACATAGCAAAGGTCAGAGTTATGTTAGTGTTTCCAACTACCCTACTGAGACATGGTCCTCTGATTGATGACTGCTAATAGGGGTCAAATATGCCCTCCTGCCATTAGTTCCACCCCTGCAAAGGAAGTTGCTCTCACTCTACCACCCAGAAACCCAGCTGGAAACCGGAATCCAAAGAATGTGTTTGGGATATCAAAGAACTCTCACTCACCCAGCGGATCCACCCTGGGATTCCAATCTGGTGACTTTAGAAGAGCATCTAATTACTCATTAGTGAGGGACCATAATCTGCTTAAGAACTTGTTTACTAGTTAACAGAGGGTGGGGAGCCAAGCTTCAGATGTCTGTGTCCACTGAATATCAAAAATAAGATCAACATAGCTGGAATGATCACAGCAACCCTGGATATTTGAGTTGGAAGAAATCAGGAGATCATCACCTTTTGATTTTCCAAATGTGCTCTCAGAAGAGGTCCCTCAAAAGCTGCCTTGGGAAATCCCCCTGGCAGAGAGCCCCATTCATAGCTCACGGCATGGGCTTGTCATTCCATGGTGTTCAGTGAGTGATGTTGAGTTGAAATATTACAACTTGGATAGACTTCCTTTGCTGTCAGATTATCTATTTCTGAAGAGATAGACCTGTACTTCAGTCAGTGTAACGTTACTATGCTTCCCACTGTGATGTGGGGGAAAAATGTCTCTCTCCCTAACATAACCATTAACCACACCGAGAAAGATACACAGAGAAACACACACACACACACACACACACACACACACACACACACGTAATTCCATTCCCAATCATAGCAGCACACAGGGAGCTCTAACATTTCCCACATACTTTATTTGTAATCACCCACCTGAAGGACCCTGTGTTCTCCTGGTCCTGGCACGGGAGCGATGTTGATGTCAGGTGGTTTGTGCCAATGACGTTGCTTTAATGGAAATGGCATCCAGCACATGGTTCAAAAGCCATGGCATAAAACATATTCCCCAAATAAACATGTGCTAGCGCCTTTTCAGATTGTGCATTTAAAAAAAAAATCCACTTCAGCAGTAGAGTCGCTGGTTCGGAACAGTAGTTCATTAGGGCATAATAATGCATCCACCCATCCCACTTCCCTGCACTTGCTAATTTTATACAATGAGGATGAGACCATGTTGTCTAGGGAACCAGATAAGAGGAAGGGGGGTTAGGAACTCAGACTTTTATTCTGGCTCAGAAGCTAATTTCTCCATGACCTTAGCCAACTCCTATAAATTGTTCCTATCTGGAAAGGGAAGCTAATGGACACTGGATAGTTGTGGGCTTAATCAGCCAGCTCAGCTGAGATTCAGAGTACTTTGAGCCCCTATGGAATGGGCTAGGGAAGGACAAAAAAGGTCCCCACTTTATTTGAGATGCTCCTGGACCACACCAAAGACTAGCCTGAGCATCTATTTGGTGGCAAACCAACATTTGTTAATTAACTAGTATTAGGAAGTCATGATGGCAAGCAGGGGTTAATGAAATGATTGAACTTGCTGAAATTGGCCCAGGAAGGTGTAAACAGGAGCTTCTATTGTTCCCAGAGATTTTACCCTAACCCCAAACACCTCATTTGTGTATACTTCCTAGCCTTTCAAAGATCTCTGAGAAACATGAAGCAGATAGTTGAGAGCATTAGCAATTTTTATTTTAATGGAAAGCACAATCCAATTCTTACTATTGTCAGAAACAAAGTTTCTGGGGGGAAAACCAGTAAGAAAGAAAGAACAAGCAAATGGAAGCGAACAGTTTAATTACTACATCTTCTGTAATCCCGTGGTGCAAGTGCTCCCAGCTGAAGGTGGCTGTTGTATGCATGGGTACATACACTGAGCCACATCCAGAGTCTCACGGAAACACAGAGTATCATTTGGGGGAGTATCCCAGAGGAGTCCTCGGACAACCCCAGAAAGAAAGAAATGAGAAATAAGTCAAACAGAATGAAATGCATGGCCAGAAATTTTCCCAGCAGGGCTCTGCTTTGCAAGATCCATTTGGGGAAGGTAGGGCAAGAAGGGAATGAGATTCTATTCTTTTTCCTCAAAGTGTCTTGTGATGGCAAGTATTTTAAAGAACTAGAAGTAGGTGGAAGCTGTGTTGATAAAGATTCAAGGGCAGCTTTATGATGCTGCCTTCCACCTCTTGCCCTCCACTTCTTACCCCTAGCAGAAACCAAAGTTATTTATCATTTTCAAGTATGTCTGTATTTATCTCTCTCCCTCTATCTACAAAGAGTCACATTAAGCAGGGAAATTTTTTTTACGATTTTTGCCCTTCATAGAAGATTTATCAAAAGTATTATATTCTAGTAATAGGGTAACAGCATCCTTTTAGAGTGAGCGTTGTTCTTTATAACCCGCCATTCTAAAGATGAACGATGGACTCCTAATGGATTAATCTTGAGAAATTCAGACACATGCATGTGTGTGTGTGTGTGTGTGTGTGTGTGTGTGTTTCTGCTCTGGATTTACATCGATGATGCTCAGGAGAAAATAAAATCATCTCTCAGGATTAGTATCACCTGGAATAAAAAACACAGGCTTTTGGTTTTCTGTTCTTTTCTCTTTGGTCTTGGAATTTCTGTGCCCTGGGCTGCCAACGCCTGCCAGGGTGTTTTATTGTCCGTCATTGGGTGGCGGGTGTGGGAGGTGCACCTCCTTACTTAAGGTAATTGAGGCCTTGCCCTGACCAGCTTTGAAGGAGCCTTTTATTGTCTCAGGATGTAAAGCACCCTGGGGAGAGATTCCTGAGCCAGACAGATGACTTTCCAAGGGAAGATCAGAAGTCACATTTACTGGGGTCCCTCCTTCTTTCCAGCTAACAAGACCAGAGATTAACATTTTAAATACTTTAAAATCTCAATCTCTAAAAAGGAGTTCCAACTTCAGATGAGCATGTCAATGGAACCAGTGTGACAAATTAAACCCAACCGTCCAATATCCAATAAACGAGTGATTTTAAGATTTCTTATTTTCCTCTGTCTTTTTCTGCAGCATCTTTCCCCCTAGGTCTTCTCTCTTTTATAATTTTTAGTCATCCTTTCTCTGCTCGCTTATCTCTCTCTGTTTTCTCATTCCCTCCCCCCAGTCATCACGTGTCTCTCCTGCCCCATCTGCCCCATCTCCGCATGTCTGCCCCATCACCCTTCTCATTCATCACCTATCTGCTGCGGAAGGACAACAGGGGAAAAGGAAAGACAGACGGAAAGTTACCCACCTCTCTTCACAGGAAGTACAACGTTCAGGAGTCACACCCACGCCTCTTTCACAGGCACCTCCCTCCGGATCACACCGGTATGTCTGACAGGAAGGCCCCGGCTCCTCAGTCTCCTCTCTCTGGTTGGCAGGCAGAGAGCTAGCTGGCCCCCTAAATCCATATTATATAGCCAGCAATGTGTCGCTTAAAACCCCACAACACATTCACGGTGTGTTGTTTCCAGTGACCAGGCACGGGGCTCTTCTCTCCAGGTTCTTTGAATAACGTATCCGGAGTACACAAGACAGAGTTCTCACCTCTAAGGAGCGCTCTGGCATTCTGCCTGTATCTCTTCCAAGACAGATTGGTTTGTTCTTCTGGAAGGCCATAGTACTTCCAAGATGCTTTGCCAACACCGTAATCCAAAGGCATCGATTCTTTTCCAGTCCCCTCCCCCACCCAATAACTGATCCTCATTAACCCTACATTTCTTGTCTCAGGGAAGGCTCACGTCTGTCTGTGTCACACATGAAGGTGACTGCAGAGATGTTGAATGAAAGACCTGTGCCCAAATAGTATCTATTAGTTAATAAAAGTGTTTAGCCAGGTACATATTAGTTTATTCAGCTGTCAAACTGAAACGATATTGGTACTACTTTCCCAATGTGCTTCAAACACAATGGGCTCCAATAGACACTAGCTAACCTTATTACTAGCGGCTCAACCAGTCCCTGCATGGGAAGGGAATAAGAGGACTGAATGTTCGCTCAATGGCTATACTAAGTATTTTCTCAGGCCTTTACAACCCTAATATCTTATTGTTATTTTTATCTATAGTCTAAAATAAATCCATCCATTCATCCTACAAACATTGCCTGAATTCCTAATACCAGAAGAGCCATAGTAACAGATCTTAATCATTGTTCTCTGTTACTATGCTTCTGATGCCAAAATGTTTGGGGATCCAGAGAAGCACAACATATATTAGGACAGCGGGAAAGGATCTCTCACTTATATAGGGACAGCACTATATAGGGAATACTAAGGGAGTGGGACTCGTATCATCAATCAGTCAAGATTGAATTGATTGCTGGAAATAGCTGTGCTCAAACCAGTCCCACCTACCATCCATATGACTGTTGAGATTAGAGTCAGATACACAATATCTGATTAAATCTAAATATTAGATACCCACTGTATATATAAATTAATGTATCATATGTAATATTTGCATCATATTTATACTAAAAAATGTTGTATGTATGAAATGTAAGGAACCCTGGTACCCTGGCCCTTAACTGCCACTAACCACTCTAAGGACAAAAAAATTTTTTGTCAATTTGTTGCTAGAACAATTTTAGCCTAGGAAGCAATCTTAAACTGTAACTAACTGAGCATCTTGTTGTTGTATTTACTTAATTTGACAATTCAAGATATCCAGAGAACAGAGGTGGACCAATGGACCAAAGCTTTGCTTTTACGTAAGTGACATCTGTCCTTTTTCTAGACAATGTACTTAGGGGTAGCCCCTATCCTTCTCTCAGTGGAGGCGTGCGTGTGTTTCTGCCGAAAGAGTGTCACTAGATCTTCCAGAATGAGACAGAATGGGAAGAAATATCTAGTGATCTACTTCCAAAAGCCAATCCATACAAAAAGCACAATAATCCTCAATGGTCCATTCACTTTCTGCTTGAGGATGCCATGCGTTAAGGCAGCTAGCTAGGTAACAAGTGAGAAAGTATTCACCTTCGTCTGTAAAGTGGAAAGGAAGAGTGGTAGGCCATCTATTGGTAGGGAAGGTAGCTGATTGGGTGTCATAATACTTCAAAAACCATGAATTTGAAGCAATTACCATCAGACGCCTGGAACCTCATCCCAGAAGTATGTGTTGAGTCATAAATCAAATCAGCAAACATCAATGTGGGTATTGCAGCAATGAATAGTGTTCCTGGTATATGTCTAACTACCAGGAATTTTCTTTTCTTTTTTTAACTGGTTGCCTAGAGACATTTTGCTTTCTGTTGCTTTTCCCTTTTTAAAAAAATTTTTTAACAACATTAATTGTCTCAGAAGAAGGAAGCACGTTACTGTTTGGCTTATCACCTTTGCACAACAGAATGGATGTGAGAGAAATAGAGGATTTGAAAGGGGATACCTTTCTAAAGTCCAGCTAAGTGAGCCTTCCCTAAATCAGCATAGTCAGAACAAGTCGGAGCTTAGTTACATAGGATCTTGCTTGGTCTCATGACGAAAGGCTAAATTGAGATCACAGCCCAGTTCATAACCACTGCGCCACCAGGGCTCCAGAAGGTCGGAAGGCTACATTTAGCAAGAACAACTCTGAGCAAACGTCCTTGTTTGAAGGTGATAGCTCTCAAGGACTGTCTAGTTGCAAGGTGGTCTCCCTTACTGATTGACCACAAGAGATTTCATGTTGAAAACATTGAATTCGTCAACAGTTTGAAAGTGTAAAATCTGGTAAACCTCTCAGTGAGCAAAAGTGAAACTTTCCACAGGTGGTCTCTCTCCTTGGGAGGAGAGAGAGGGAAGGCTGGGCAGATGGGTCGCTCTCTGTAATAAGCAGTTCCGTTTTCTAAGCCCTTCCCTTCAACCCTCCCAACACACCCACTTACCTTTCAGGCCCTGTGTGGTTTGCTAGAAGTCTACCTATTGCTAAATTAAATTCTTTCTGGAGAAGAGCATGCGAAACCAAACATGACAATCTTGCCTTTTAATTTGCTCATCAAAGAGCAAGAACTGGATGAACATTAGCTCTAGCAATTAGCTCTCAGCTATTTTTCTTGAACTGTCCTTCCCAGTACTGTGTCTCAGCGATGGCTTCATCAGCAGCTCACCCTGCAGTCTCCCATGATCAAGCTCCATCTGGTCTCAGCACCGTGACGGTGCTCACTAAAGCTACTGGCTCACGGTGAGTGAGATGAACAAAAACAGGTAAGTGTTTCAGAGGTGCAATCTCACTTTGTATGGATTCATTCTTATGTGGCAGAAGTCTGCGGTTTCTATCGTGGCTTCGCGATACCGTGAAGGATCCCTGATCCATCTATCCTGTGGCAATTTACTGTTAGCGTGTCATTTTCTTGTTCATGATTACCTGATGGCTCCAAGATTTGTATTCCTCTGTAAACTGTGCATCTGCCTCCTAGGTAGAAACAAGGAAGAGGAAAAACAGCAAATCCTGAGTCCTTTAAAATCTCTTGAAAATTCTGCCCAGTCACTGAGATTGAATGACCAGGACTGTGTCACATGTCCACCTCCAGTTGCAAGATGGGCATAATGTCTACTCAAATGAAAGATAGTTCTCTTAGGAAAATAGGAGAAAATAGATAGACACTTATGGCCATTGGATCAGTTCTGAAACACAGGAACCTTTTAGGGCAGAGTAGAACTGCCCTGTGGAGTTTCAGAGAATAAATCTTCACAGGCGCAGAACGCTTCATCTTTCTCCCAAGGACAATAACCCTGACCTTGTGGATAGTAGCACAATGCATATAGTCCACTATTGTCACCCAGAGCCCTTAGTTGAATATTGGGAAAGCAAACTTTCAGTAGTTACACATTTATTTATGTTTTAACATTTTAATGAATTCAAATGTTATCTAATTTGGCTACTTGGAAGCATGGGACACAGTTTTCTCTCTTTATCTTGATGTCATCCCTTGCCGTGTCTTGTGTTAGGCAAGGTTGACTAGAGAAACAAATCCAGTGATATGCATATATGTGTAAGAAAAGGTTTATATCAAGCAGTAATTATATATCAAGAAGACATCCCAACTCAGTCCAACTCAAGTCCATACGTGTGACATTAGTCCATAAGCTCCTCTTCACACTCACGCAGCGACATGCAATGGTGCAGAATGCAGGAAGATCGCTGGCTAGAGGTTACAGAGCCCTGCGGATCCAAGTGCTGTGGGAACCTGGCAGGACTCCTGCAGCTGTCGGGGTGGCCAGCAAGCAGGAAGGTGAAGGCAGAGAGAGGAGAAGTTTCCACGTCCCTCCTTATGAGAAGGTCACGCCCACAAAGAGGGTCCATCAGGCTGTGACCTGATTGACAGGTTGAATTCCAACCCTATCTTCAAGTTGACATAAAATTAGATAACTACCACACCTTTCTTGGCACAGTATTGATCTGGTTTTATTTCTCCCTATTTCTTTTTTCTCTTTTAGATGCTTACCTAGCGGTATCTGACAATTTTCAGAGGATGTTTCTGAATATTCCGTGCTTTCTTTTCTTACTTGGAAACTGCACTCTTCGAATATATGTGTCTATCTCAGGAACTCCACATTTCCATGTGCTTTGATATTTTGTCTCAAAGTCAGTGTTTCTAAGATCTCCCCTTAGCCTGCAACCTGAGGCATTTTTCAGTGTCCCCCTTTCATTGAATGCCACACATATCTATCAGTTCTGCAAGTCAAACAGCCGTTGAATTGATGTTAAATAGAGGGGAAGTTCAGAGACAGGTTGTTTCTGGCAGTATTCTCCAAAATAAAGGGAAAGTTTACAGAGAGGTCTTCTGTTGTCTTGGCTTTGGGTGATAGATTTCTGTTGCAATTCTGCAGTGATTGAACAATATTATTAGATGCCATCAAATCAGTTCCAACACATCTCGCCCTTATGTACAGTGGGACAAAATACTGCCCAGTCCTGTGCTGTCCTCACAATTGTTCTCATGTTTGAGCCAATTGTTGCTGTTTTAATCCACCTTGTTGAAGGCCTTCCTCTTTGTCACTGCCCCTTTACTTTACCCAGCATGATGTACTTCTCCAGGGACTAGCCCCCTGACAACAATACCCAAAGTACAGGAGACGAAGTCTTGACATTTTCGCTTCCAAGTAGCATTCTTGCCGTACTTCTTCCAAGGTCGATTTGTTCTTTCTTTTGGCAGGCCATAGTACTTTCTATATTCTTGGCCACCACCATGATCCAAATACATTGATTCTTCTTTGGTCTTCCTTATTCAATGTCCAACTTTCACATGCATATGAGGTGATCAGAAATATCATGGCTTGAGTCAGGTACACCTTAGTCCTCCAAGTAACATCCATCTTTTCAACACATTTAAAGAAGTCTTGTGTAGCAGATTTACCCAATGCAAGGCATTATTTGACCTCATGACTACTGCTTCCATGTACATTGCTTATGCATCCAAGCAAGACTAAATCCTTGACAACTTCCATTTTCTCTCCAAATATAGGGTGTTACCTATTGTTACCTATTGATACTTGAGCCTTGTGAGGATTTTGGTTTTCTTCTCACTGAGTTGTAATCCACACTGAAGACTGAAATCCCTTGATCTTCATCAGTAAGTTGCTTCAAGTTCTCTTCACTTTCAGTAAGCAACTTTATGCCACATGCATATCACAGGCTGTTAATTAGCCTCCCTCCAATCCTGATGCCACATTCTTCTTCATATACTCCAGCCCCTTTGAGTATTTAGCTCAGCATGCAGATGGAAAATATACCGTAGGCCAATTGACAAATACACGTCCTGATTTTAAACCATGTAGTATGTTCTTGTTCTGTTTTCACAATTGTCTCTTGACTCATGCCTTCAGTCAAAATCCATGTGAAATCAGCAAGGACATCCCTTATTTCATGTCCTCTTCTGAATCCAACCTGAATCTATGGCAGCTCCCTGTCAATGTACTGCTGCAACCATTGTTGGATGATATTCGGCAATATTTTACTTGCATGTGATATTAATGATGTCTGTTGCCCCCCCCCCACTTTTTTTTTTGTTGGAATGAGTACAAATAAGAATCTCTTGCCATTATTTGGCCAAGTAACTATCATTCCGAATGTCCTGGTGTAGATTAATAAGCATTTCCAGTGCTTCATCAGCTTGTTGAAACATTTCAACCAAGTCTTCCATCACTTTTTGGAGCCTTTTTGACTAGTACTTTCAGTGCAGTTTGTACTTCTTCCTTGAGTACCATTGGTTCTTGAGCATATGAGACCTCTTGAAATGCACTTTTAACTATAATATTTTACTTTGTCTTCTTGGATTGCCCTTTGAAATGTTCTGATCAGCTTTTTTACTGCATCATCTCTTCAATTTGCCTTAGCAAGTCTAACATTAAGTGTAAATTAACTCTCAACAATTCCTTTGACATCTGCATTTGCTGCAATTGTTGTTGAATGATCTTCAGAAAAATTTTACTTGAATGTGATACTAACGATGTTACTCGATAATTTTCTCAGTCTGGTGGGTCATCTTTCTCTGGAATGAGTACAAATATGAATCTCTTATAGTTGGTCAACTATTTATCTTTCAAATTTCCTGGCATAGACAAACTTGTTGAACATTTCAATGGAAATTTCATTAATTCCTGGATCCTCATTTTGGTTTATTGACTAATGATTTCTTTGGCCAATCTTGTCTTTCTTTACTTTCTTTCTAGTGACCTTTTGCTTTCTCCGTGTATGATGTTCTTGATGCCATCCTCACCGCTCATGAGGTCTTCTGTCATTAGTGTTCAATGTATCAAATCTGTTCTTGAATTTCAGGTTAAATATACTAAAGTTTCTATTTTTGGTCTTGTGGTTTTGTTTTAATTTTCATCAGATTCAAACTGAACTTACATATCAGCAATTGATGGCCTGTCCCGCAGTTGACCACTGGTCTTATTTTAACTGCTGATACCGACCTCCATTTTCTCTTCCCACAAATGTAGTCAATTTGATTTCTGTGTATTTCATCAGGGGAAATCCATAGGCATAATCTTTTTTAGTGTTGTTAAAAAGGGCATTTGTAAGAACAAGTCACTGGTTTTGCAAAATTCTGTCATTTGATCTCCAGCTTTGTTTCTATCGCCGAGATCTTATTTTCCAATTACTCTTACTCTTTTGTTTCCTACTCTTGCATTAAAATAGGTAATAATTATCAATGCACCTTGAATGCACATTCAATTGATTTCAGAGTGAAGACACTGGTAAAACCCTTCAATTTGTGCATTATCAGTTTTAGTGGTTGATGCATGAATCTGAATAGTAATTGTGTGGACTGGATTTTCTTTTATTTGCATACATATTATCCTATCACAGACCGCACTGTACTTCAAGATAGGTATTGACATGTCCTTTTTTTATTATGAATACAATGCCATTTCCCTTGAATCTGTCATGCATAGCATGGTAAACAATATGATCTTCAGATTCAAAATGCCCAGTACGAGCCCATATCAGTTCACTAGCACCCAGAATTGATCTTTATGCATTCCATTTCATTTTAAAACTTCCAATTTTCCCAGATTCCTACTTCATGTATCAATGTTCTGAATATTAATGTTTGCAGGTGTTTCTTCAGCAAATGGAAGTCCCAAGGACTTTTCTCCCACAGAGTTCACTCCATCCATATCTTTATGGCTGATTCTCCTTTGAGAAGGCAGATCTTCCTCAGGCATATTTTGAGGGACTTCTTACCTGAAGGGTTCAGGAGTTGGCCCCTGACAATATTCTGCTTCTGGCCATGAGGTTTTCCGTATCTGACAATATTTGGATGCTATCTGTAAGGCTTTCAGTTCTTAATTTCTCTGAAGTGGACAACCTGTTCCTTCTTCATAACCTGCTCTTAGTTTGGAAGGTCTGATGAAACCCATTCACTCTGGATGGCCCTGCAGGTATTGAAACACTAGTGACATAGCTCCCAGAACCACAGCAACACAGCAGCCACCACAGTATTACAAACTGGCCATTTTAAGAAAATAACACTCTCTTCACTACTCTACTTATATACATTGTAGTTTCCCTCCATTTTATTTCTCCAACACCTCTTAGCGGAAATGATTGGTTTCTTCAAAAGCAAACCCTATTATGCCACCTTTAAGTTTTTAAATACCTTTCTATTACCTCAGGATATGACTAACATCCTAACTTGTTCTGACAACCTTTGCAGTCCCCACCCTGCTGAGTTTTTGTCCAGGATCATTTCCCAGAATCCCTTATGACTTAATTCTAATCCTTCTCATCATTATATTTACATCACATCCCACACTTCAGTTCTTAGCTTCCACCTATCTGACTTTGCTCTGTTTTGTTTAAAGCACGATCTTGTATTGTTTAAAATTTAACTTTCTGGAGTATTTTTATTGTTTTTCTTCTTTGGCTTTTGCTTAATGATGAATCCCTATAAGAATATTCTCCTCACTAAACTCTCCCTCACGCCTCACTGTGTCTTGGAAATAATATTATTCTGTGTATATCTGTTATAGTATCAGATATCATGTACCTGTGGTTAAGAAATAGTCAATAACTTAATGGCAGAGTTTTATAATTATAGTATTAGTGGTAGGATAGATTAAAATTATAGCTTTAAACTTGCTGACTACTACATTTCATCAAAGATAGGGCACACATTTTTTGACATCTCCAGAATCAATCTTTTAATCCACGAATCATATATTGTTTACAGACACATTTTTAGAAAGAGATGGCTGTGATAATTAAAGAAATATGAAGCACAAAAAGCACCAAAAACTGCAGTGTTTGGTGCATAGTAATTGCTCAAGAAAGGTTAACTATAATCATATAGAGGATAACAAATAAAACATGCTGATCTCTACTTGTGTGATTTATTTTTATTCCTAATATTTTCCATGAAAAATATTTTTTTGTTTGTATTTCTTCTTTCACAACCATTTCTTCTTTCCCTAAGTATTCCTAGAATAACTCCATTATACAATACACCATCTATGTAGTCAATAAATATTATTGTAATATATAAATGTCATAAAATTTAAAATGATCTAAAATGTTTCTAAAAGCACTTTTTAAAACATGAAATATTTTAATTACCTTTTTCCTCCAATACTATTAGATTTGGTGTATACATTATGTATTTTTCTTTTCAACTGTTTTATTGTTAAATATTATAAACTGAATAAAATGGTGGTTTGGAGAAGCTGTTTGAGATGAAGTAAACAATTTCACAATCAAAAATAGGAATGATCAATATAACTTAATAGAAGCTTCATTCCTAATATATGTTAAGGGTATATTAGTGGCAAAATTGCCCAGTCACTTGCCCCTGCAATCCTAACAAGATTTAGTGGGCTGAGCTGCTAACTCTAAGGTCTATGGTTCCAACCCACTTGCCATTCCGTGAGAGAAAGATGAGGCTGTCTGCTCCCATAAAGATCTGAAGTCTTGAAAGTCAAATGAACAGTTCTTCTCTGTCCTAGAGGATCTCTCTGAGATAGATTTAGCTCCACAGTTCTGAGTTTGATTTTTTGTTTAACCCAGTCTTCTCGCGCGCGCGTGCGCGCGCACACACACGCACACACACACACACACCTGAAAAACATTTATATCTCCATGTTACCTACTAGATAGTGAAGAGCTGGGTATTGAAAATTAAGAGGGTAATAAATCTTGCCGATAACTGAAATGTTAGCAGAGAGAGATTGAAGGAAGTCCTGGCAATATGTTTCTGAAAACCCCGACGCTGTGGGGCAGACTTTTACAGAAACACATATGAGATAGCCATGAATTGGGGTCAGCATAAATCAAAGTCTAACTCGATGGTAACTGGTAAGGCCCCACTAATTTCTTAGCAGTCTTTTCTTGATAATTATGAAATTGGTGAAATTTGGGTGGAAATAGACCATGTTGGGGGTGGTGAAATTGTATTCCATGTAAAGCTGATGCTGAAAAAAGCCGTGTTTTCGGCGTGTGGGGAAAGACAAAAGAAGGATCACTGCGTCACAAAAAACCTCAGAGCGCTCACAGGCCTCACCGATTTCCCTCTGAGACGCCCTCTTCTCCTTCAGAGCCAAAGACGGAGTTCCCATGCGGTGGTCCCAAACGCCCCGACTGCACATAGGCCGTGCTCTTTTTGTGGGCCTGACAATCCAACAAAATTTGAATATCAGTATCTTGTAACTCAGCAATTCCACTGGTGGAATAGATCTAAGGAATAAAATGATAAGTGTATGTATAAGACATTGAATATGTATTATATATAATGTATAGTATATATCATAGATATTGAAAATATAATATAATATATATTAAACAATATAGTATGTGTTGTATATATTGAAAATGTATTATATTTACACATGCATACAGATATATGTATATTTATGTATATAAATATATATACTTATTTGAAAGGATTGATTTGAATATATACCGTGTATATGAATATACATATACATATATGTGTATGAGGAGTACACAGAAATAATGGAATTTATTTTCGAAGCTATATATTTAAAATTTTTTACAAAGCAACCTTATCACCTTCATAGTATTCTCCATTACACTTAATACAATTGTCAAATCTGTGATTCCTTTCTTGGAAACATTTTCAAACTCATCTGTTTGGATGGCTGACAGCACCTCCCTCAGTTTTTCCTTCGTGTCTTCTAAGTCATCAAATTGCTGTCCTTTCATGTCCCTCTTTATTTGCATAAACAAAAAGAAGTTCCATGGAGCGAGGTCAAGTGAGTAAGGTGTGTAGGGCAAGAGAGGCATGCTGTTGTTTTTTGTTTTTTTTTTTTGGCCAAAAGATGGCTCAGTGAGCAAATACATTGTTGTAGTGGCAAAACCAGCCCTCTCCCCCCACCCCCACCGGTCTGCCACAAATTAGGCATTTTTGTTGCACACTATTACACAATCTTTTCAGAACCTTTAACTAGAAAGCTTGATTTGCAGTCTGGCCTATTGGACTGAACGCCAAATGTACTATGAGTCGACACTTTCATCCATTCAGGAAATCGATGTCCAGAATGAGGCTAGTCTTGAATCGCCATTTCACCTTTTTTTTTTTCATTTCACCTTTTTTGAAATGAGAAAACTACACATACACTTGAGTTTCTCTCAGCACTGTCCTTATAAGTTGTATTCAACATCACAACAGTTTCTGTGGCATTTTTTCCAAGCAGGAAACAAAATTTCACAGCCAAATGCTGTTCTCTTAAATTGGCCATCACGAAAACCAAGGGTTGAATGAAACTGCTTTCGAGAAAAAAATTCACTGTGACCACAGAGAGCCTTCCCAGGTTACACCACTGGGTGCACTAACTCAGAGAGCATGGCTCTATGTTCGCGTAGTGGGAAAAATCACATACTACAAAAGCTCCGCTCCACCCAGCACAATTCCAGGTTTTGGGAGGTACCCCCGTGTCTATAGAGTATATATATAGCATTCCTTTCAAATAAGAACTATCAAAAATATCACATAAGAACTATCAAAAACCATATTGGCCATTAGTACCAACAATGAAAACAAACAAACAAAACCATTGCCACCAAGGTGCTGTGACTCAGCAGGGCTATACAGGGTTTCCAAAGCTGCAAATCGTTCAGTGGGACACAACCTCATCTTTCTCCCGCAAAGGAGCTGGGGGTTTTGAACAGCCAAGCTTTGGGTTAGCAATCCAATGCTTACCTGACAGCACCACCAATACTCCTTATGGAGGTCATTAAATAAATTATTTCAGACACATAAAAACACTACTAGGTATAAGTCAAAAACGTAGACACATGTATATTTACTGATATGGAAAACATATAAAGCAGTAAGTAATTTTTCAAAAATATTGTATATAAAATTTACATACATGGAGAAAACTCTCAAATCATCAAAAGTTCATAGTCATTATTGCTAAGAGATTACTGATGAATTTGCCCTCTTTATAACTCCTCATATGGTCAACATTTTTATATTAGTTATCACTTTATAATTTAATAAGTTACTTTAACTTTGGAAAATGTAGGCTCTACCTTCACTATTTTTCCCTCTCATTAAGTCATTACCCAAGCTGTCTATGGCTCAAAGGGAATGTGAGCCCCAGTCACAAGGCTGACAGATGAGTGGCGAATTACAGCATCTCTCTCTCTCTGCCATCACGTCAATGTAGTGTGTATGAAAACACAATGTCTTTGATAATTACCAGATGTTGTTGTTGTTTTACTAATTAATGAAGGTGCTAGAGAGATGGTTTCCTCAGTCCTGGTAACCCAAGACCAAGGGATGCATTCATTAATAGTAGTATAACAAAACAAGACTCTGCTATTTATGTGGAAGATGATTGGTTTCTTGCATACATTTTCATAGTTTTGGAAAACCTATTCTTCATTGGTTTCTGCATTTTCTTCATTTCAGAGGTTGTTGCTATCAATTGAAGAGCAAAAAAACCCCAAACAAACCCACCTTCACATCAAAAGATATTGTAAACAACACAACAAAACAAACAAATGCACTACCTTCCAGTTAATCCTGACCTACAGTGACCTTGTTTGACAGAGTAGGACTGCCTGGGGTGGGGTGGAGGTAGGGGTGGGGTGGTCTGAGGCTGTAAATCTTTATTGAAGCAGAAAGCTGGATCTTTCTCCCATGGAGAGGCTGGTGGGTTTGAACTGCTGACCTTGTAATCAACAGTCCAATGCGTAACCCACTACAGCACCAGGACTCCTAGAAAGGCATTTTAGGAATCCGATATTACAATCATTCCTGCAGGTGGTTCCAGCTTCTGTCTCACTGATAGGCTGCCAAGACCCACTGTGACTTAGATAAACCCCCCTCCCCCACTATATATAACATCCGGAGAAGAACCCACTGAGCCATATACTCTAACACGTAGTAATGATAGCTTCCTAATAAAAGCTGGATAGTCTAATTCTTGAGATCTTTTCAACAGTGTTTCTCCTTGACATTTGGTTATTTGTTTGTTTTTGTTAGAAAGACCGACTTGTTCTTGTGCCATGGAATTTTCTAACATCCTGCCACCAACATCTGCACAGAATAGAATGCTTTGCAGGATCAGAGGGAAAAGGCTTCCCTCTGCAAGGAATGAGAAAGATAGTAGTGTTTCTGTTTGGAGCCACAGAATGTGTAAAAGAAAGTGCCAATTAAACCATATCAATAAACCATTGTGATGGGCCAATGTTTCAGCATAAGAGGGACTCTGAGGCCATGTAACAAAGGTGAATGAATCTATAATATGACTTCCATCTCCTATTTTACCAGCATCTGCCACAGAACACAGCACCATTCTTTCCGTATCCTATATCCTCCTGTGTATAATGATCAGAAATTATGTATTGAAATCATATTTATTTATTTTATGTCTCCTCCCTGAGACTATATGAACTCTACAAAAGCAGAGAGGGTGGCTGGTATATTCACCAATAAATATTCTATGTTTGTCACACAGTAAATGTTAAACAAGCAGAGTGGAAGGAAATACGGAGAAAGGGGAGAAAGAGGGACAAGAGAGGGCGGAAGGGAAGAAGGAAGAGGGGGAGCTACTCGGATGGAGGCAGAAAGGGCAGAATCGGTGTACTCTTTAAGAATACTTCCTCTTGCCCTGCCCCGAGATTGCTGTTTGAAGGCATCATGCCATTCGGTATAGCGGAGAGTAAAGCTGTCAATCTGTGTCAGTGAATTGAGCATGTTCTTCAGTGCTCACTGGATTAACAACAGATTAACACTGATATCATAGTGAAAAAGCATGCACGTGTAGGCATGCTCATACATAAGTTATTGCTGAACTGACTTTATGAAAAGGAAGTGTTCTGCTCCATTCTGGTAGCGAGTTATTTTTGTCACCGAATCTTCTAGACTCCAGGCGCATTTGTAGAACAGGAGTCCATGGCTGTCAGAGCACAGCACGAGGAGCAGTAGTTTGGCGTGCTGTGGCAGCCTGCCTATTTCAGTTGGATGCCCTGCAGGTTCAAATCCAATGCACTTGATACACATCGATTCTAGGGCAATGGACAGGCTTAGTTATGCTGGTCCATAGAGGGCTATTTCATATACAGTGATGTCTTTTCTAAGGGTGCTACTTGAAATTTAACATTATATGTCTTGCATTAATGCACACTTATGACAATTAATGACTGTCTATTATTTCTTGTTTCTTAAGGCAGGGGAAGGATTTGTTAAATCCCTATGAAATCATTTAATTCCACTAATTTAGTTCTAGCTTTTTCTCCTTAGGATACCTGGTGGCATAGTGAGTTATAAGTTGGCTGCTAACCGTAAGATCAGCAGTTCCATCCCATAGAGAGATGAGGCTTTCTGCTCCCATGACCATTTACAGCTTCAGAGACGCACAGGGCCATTCTTGTTGCAGGAGTACCCCACAGATGGGTGCATACCCTGGCCCAGTTAGGAATCATGAGACAGGGAGCCAAGGTTACTGTGCAAGTAAGAAGATGCGTTCAAGGGAGAAGTACCTTGCAATGTGGCAAGCCCTTGAGGCAACGCAGGGCAAGGCCATACAGAACAAAGAAAGAGGAAAGGTGTTAAGGGAGTTTAGACCAGAAGAATTTATTGTTTATTCATGAAAGGAGGTGGAGAATTCTGGGAATTGAGTCTACATGGGAATTGGGTGCCAGAGCAAGAGGTGTTCAAAATTGAAGTTTAAGATAAAGACTTCTGGGCAGGATGACATTACTTATTATGGGATGGTATGCATGCATTGGGCTGCTTGTTCTTGTTCAGGTTCAAGTCCTAGTGCCTTTTTGTTCCTGGGTTCAACTAAAGGTTACAAGTGTCCAGTCTGCTCCAGACACTATGGTCCAATGAGTCAATGCTGCCAGCAAAGGCATGGAACTGAGAACTTTTGTTGTTACTGGGTAAAGAAGGATTCTTTTTGTGAAGGAAGGAGGGACTGTAAAGACAAGACCTATCATACTGTGTGACACGTTAACCTTGTAACTGGATGTGAGGTGTGACTGAATCCATCCGTGTGTTGGCTTGGAGAAAGTCCTCAAAGTCACTTGAACTTGAAATACGAAAGTGGAAGAATCCAGCCTCTTTCCTCCTCTGTCGCATTCTGCTCTGCCTATAAGGTGGCTGTGAGTTGGAGCCCATTTGGTGACAAGTCGTTTGTGTTTGGATAACTTACAAGGGCCTTGTCGACACCACTTTAGGAAAAGGGTCTAAAGATCCCTGAAACAAATGTTTATGACATAGTCCCAAGTAACTTCACTTAGTATCCCTAAAAACAAGTATATTTGCATTCATATTTCCTTACACTGAATTTTATAATATTTTATTAAATTACACAAGTGAACAACTGCCATTAAAAAAACGTGCAGGCAGAAACACCCGTTGCTGGGGTAAGCCTGGAGGGAGCCGAAGTGCTTGAGCATACACGGAAAGGCCAGCAGGGCCAAGCACTTCTCTTCGTGTGGGTGGTTGTAAGATCAGAAGGAGGAGGGAGACTGTATTAAGTGAGGTTGCTGATGAAAGTTTGTACCATAGTTTAATTCCCCACTGCAAGGAGAAAATGCCCTGGTCTTGGTGACAAAGATATGTGGCTTACTATGTGACCAATACCGGAGCCCTGGTGGCATAAGGGTTACATGCTGTGCTGTGAGCTGCAAGGTCGGCAGTTTAAAACCACCAGCGCTCCGGGGAGGAAGATGCTCCTTTCTACTCCCATGGACAGTGTTGGTGCCGCGAGTTAAATTGACAGGGGCAGGTCTCCCTCGTCCTGTAGGGCTGCTCTGAGCTGGAATTAACTCAATGACAGTCGAGTTTTGCGTTTTGCTTTATCTTACCAATAGCTCCCCGGTAAAACAGTAAATTGGATTCTTGCTTATGTATCAGTCTATTCAGTGCAGATGATCTTATCCATCCATTTCTGTATTTACTGATAAAATAGGGAACTCACAAAGTCCAAAATAGGGAAGGGGATCATTTTTCTCTCCCTTTTGTTTCTGGATCCCCCGTGGGGCAGTGGTTACATGTTGGCCTGTGATCCTCAAGTGCACGGGGCGAGACGCCCAGCTGCTCCACTTTAGAAATGCAATGCTTTCCACTCCATAATCGGTCTTGGAAACACAGGACAGCTCGACCCTGTCCTGTAGGGATGCTACCAGTTGGCCTTGATTATAAGGCGATGAGTTGGGTTGGGTTTTGTCTTCCAGCGACCAACCCCCCCACAACTCAACAACGAAAAACATTGTCGTCAGCTCTTTCTGTCTTTATGTGCTAGCAAATTAAAGTAGGAGAGCCCCCTGAACACCTGAGCCATGGCTCCTAGATGGGGATGCTCCTGAAAGAGGTACATCGTCGAAGACCACCTTAGGGTCCATTGCCCTCCTTGAACTCCATGACACGCTTTTATAGCCTCCATTTCTTTGTTTTATTCCTTATGAATATAATAAGTAGGAAACAAAACACGAAAGATTAGATGAAGCTGTTTATAGTAGACTATTAACTGGTACATTTAAAATGTGGTAAATCCAACTTTAACTAGATAGTTCTCATGATTAGAAGGAACATGCTAAAAAATGAAGATGAAAAAGAATGAGCACATTAAAACAGCATGCCCGCCCCAAAGCAGCCCTCCGCTGGCCGTGTCCAGAAGGTCACATTTGTGGTAAAGTGCCCCTCCAATGCTCTCGGTGCCAAGGTTCAGAGGACACATTCCAGGGGACAAAACTTCACAGAATCAGGAAGGATGTTAAAATTCCTCAGGTAGCAATACCACCTTTAGACCCGCACACAGAGTCATACACACACACACACACACACACATTTATGACCACAAAAGTAGCTCTGTCACACACTAACCAGTGTGTGGGAGCCAGCCATAGCTTGCTCACTGCCTTAAATATTTGTTCTCATGACTAACACTGGGCAAGCCCAAAGAAATACTTTTGGACATCTCTTGCCCTAATGCCCTTAAAACAAACAAAAAGTGTATTGGATGCAAACACAAGCATTTGTGTTGAGATAGTATCGTGCTAGAGAGATGCGCAGCACAGGGGCAGTGAAGGGTTTCGGTAGGGCAGCAGAGAGAAGACAGGTGAACCTCTCACATCACCACGAGAGTGTGGATACGATAGATCTATGAGGAACAAAGTCTCCCTTTCCAGGAGTCTTGAAAGATCCATTTTCTTATTGCCACCTCCCCACACCCCCTCCTACCCCCAAGTCACTTTGTAGTTTTGAAGATGGTCATAAATAGTGCAGTACACAAAACACTATCAGATGATGGCTGAGGAATATTTTGCACTATCAAATAGTTTACTATAGTAGATGCTTTACTATTTTCTTTACGTCATATATATTTGCTTCATTGTTGTTGTTGTTGTTACTGTTAGGTACGTTTGAGTTGATATTGACTCTTAGAGGCCTCCACTTAGAGACTGTGTAGAACTACGGCACAGGTCATTCTAGGCTGGAATTTTCTTAGGACATGTCGGCCGTTTGTTCTCGTGTGGAGCTGCTTGGCGGGGGATGCCTTGTCAACCTTTCAGTTAGCAGTTAGCAAGTGCTTAAACGTCCTGGGTGTTGCTGTGGGCCAGCAAGTCCTTTCCAATTCCTGGTGACCCAATGAAAAGAGTAGAAATGCCCATCCCCCACTTGGATGGCCAAGGCTGTGAACTGTAGGGAAGCAGTTTGCCACATCCCTTTTTTCTCCAAGTAGCAAATATACTCTAATCAAGGCTTTGAGCCATACTCTTCCCATTACTGTGAACAGTCCAGTTTACCAAGAGTTTTTAAATTTGATTGTGCTTCAGTTTCCTTTTGTCAATCCTGGTTGAACTGCCTGAAAAGTGTTTTGTTCACTCTCTAGTCTCAAACTTATATTCTGCAAATGGATAACCTGGAGCAATAATATATATATATATAAAAGATTTTTAATAATATATATTATTAAAATATATATATATAATATTATTAAAAGTCTTTAATGATAGCCCATGTTCCATCCACATCCCCAAAGCATCATTTATTGTTCATTATGCAATTTAACCCCTTCTGTCTTTAAGTTTAAAAGTTTCCAAAATTAATTTGGCATATGTCCATTTGTCATTAGAAAAATAATCTCTCTGAGGACCTGATGCAGGGGCTTAAATGGAGAGCAAATGTTTTGAGAATGATGAGGGCAATGAATGTACAAATGTGCTTTACACATTTGTATGTATGTATGGATTGTGATAAGAGTTGTATGAGCCCTAATAAAATGATTAAACAAAAGAAAAGAAAAATAATCTCTCATTTCATTCTCAGCTCATACTTCACAGAGAGATTTTTGGGGCCTATTAAGATTTCTGGAGCAGCAGTTATGCAAGGTCAGCAATTGGAAACCCTTAGCCGGTCCTAGGGCAAAAGATGAGGTTTTCTGCTCCCATAACGGGTGACCATCTTGGATACTCGCAGGGGCAGTGCTGTACCATAGGGTTGCTATGAGGCTGCATCGACTTGACAGCCATGAGGTCAGTTTCTACCCTACTGTGTACATCGTTCCGTTTTATTAGACACTTCAGTACAGGTTTCCTTAACTATTTCCTGAAGCCTTGGTAGACAGTATCAGGATACAAAGTATTTAAACAAATTTACTTTTCTCTAAAAATTCTTCCAGTTAGGCATCTCTTATTACATCTTTAATAAGTAATTAGAGTGGGTTTACAGCCCCCTTTTTAGTAGACAATCTTTGTTTTAGAAATCTGATCACTTTCCCCCACCTCACTGTGTGATGATGGTTCATAGCTGTAAGTCAGAGTGCAAGTCAGCATCTTCACAATGGCCACTTTGCCTGAACGTTTACTGTATGCCGCAGCCATCAGTTCTCAGCAAATCAGCTAACAGAACAATCAAGTCAAGAGAGTCAGTGCCTACAGTTACAGAACAAATCTGACATAAATCAATGTGTTTCTCCGAAGTTTTATACATTTTTAAAAATGTACAGACCTGTCTTCCTTTCATTTTTTTCCTGAGTGTCAACAGATGTGTCTTACCATCTGTGTTCAACGACTATTTCCTAGGCTTGACCAGCTTATTCTATTGCCAACAACCTCTTCCAAAGAGCATAATCATTTTTCTAGATTCTTTCTAATTTTGGGCCAAGTTTTAAGAAAAGGTAAGGTATCATTTACCAATTATGATCTGATTTGGTTTAAAATGTGCAACTAATTGAAAAAAATGGATTAAAAAACTTATGGAACCCTAAGGATTCAAATAATGCAAACCAACAACGTCTAACAGTAACTAATTTAACATGTACAATGACAATTGTTTGTCTAATTTCACCTTAAGCATTCTGAAACAACAAACTCATCTAATGATTTTTGGCACATATCTTATTCTTAAAATAGTCTCTAAAGTCAGTTGAAATATCCATTTACTCAAAGTCATACGTAGGCTCTCAAGGACTTGTTTGAATCTTCTTAAATTTCAACTAGAACTAGTGTATAAGCAATTGATGTTCTGTTCCACAATTGAGCCCAAGCCTTGTTCTGACTAATGATATTGAATTTCTCTATTATCTCTTTTGACAGATGAAGTTGATTCGATTCATCTTGATGGCATAGTGGGTTATGCATTGGTTGCTCAGCACAGTGTTCAGCAGTTGAAAAACACTAGTTGGTCCTCCGGAGTGGAGGCCAGGAAAGACTTACAGCCTTGACCTCACAGGGACAGTTCTACTCTGTCCTATTGGGTCACTGAGTCAGAATCGGATTGGTAGCTCCGAGTTTGATGTTCAGTTTTACTTATTCCCTTTGCTCAGATCCACATGTATACTTTCCGATTATGCTGCTGAAAAAGTTATTTGCCATAATCATCCATTGGGCTTGCACCATTTTGTGATCTGCACCTTCATTTCCATCACAAAGCCATGTCTTTTAATTGATCCTTTTCTTTTGTTATTATCAACATTTGCATTTCAATTGCCAGTAATTACCAAAGCATATTGAGGGCATATTCAATCAATTTCAGATTCCCAAAAGGCTGAAAAATCTTAAATTTCTTCATATTTTGGCCTTAATGGTTGGTGCCTAAATTTGAACGATAGTCATATTAACAGGTCTTGGTTGTGGGCATATGGATATTGTTTTATTAATGACAGTGTTGTTCCTCAGGATATTTCTCGAAAAGGGTCTTTTTGACAATTTGCTCTTCTTCAATTTGTCATTAGAGGCATGGCTGAACATATGAATTTTTGCTTCAAAATATCAATCCATTTCAACTCACTACTGCTTCTCAACCCATTGACAGCCATTGACGCATAGCAACCAAATAGGACAGGGCAGAGCTGCCCCTGTGAATTTCTGAGCCAGCAAGTCTTTTATGGGTTAAGAAAACCTTGCCTTTCTCCCCACTAATGCCTAGGATATTTTTATGCATTGCATTGAATTTTTGGCAACTGCTGATTTTTCTGGATTCGTACTCAGTATATTCCATGTTCTCAATATTGAGGGATAGTTGTAGTTACTTATTCTCCTTTTGCGGCATCATGCATCAGCAAATGAAAGTCTCAAACACTTTGCTCCATTACACTGAAGATTCTCCATCATTAAGATTGACTCTTTTTTGAGGAAGCTCCAGCTGGTCAGGGTTGATGTGCCTTCCAGTCTGAGGAGCTCAACTTTTGACGCTGTATCTAACAGGATGAGGCTGCTGTTTATAAGTAGCTCCTCGGGTCCTTCTCCAAGTCAGTCTTGAAGGTCCAAGTTAACCTGTTTATCAAGGAGACCCTGCTGGCATTTAAAATGATCAGTGGCCTAGCTCCTCGCATCACAGCAACACACAAACCACTGTAGTGTGACAAACTGACTCAGGAGTGGTAGCCACTCTCATGACACTTTTGGCTGACTATTAACTTGAGGGCAGTGAGTACGGAGTTTAGGTTTTAATAATACATTACATTTCTGAAAATTTTGAAACTTTGATTAACACGGTAACAGTATGTATTAACAGGCTCAGAGCTATGAATCCTCTGTATATTGGGGAAAAGTTTAATTCCTGTGATTTTACATTCTCCGACTTCGTTGGTTTTCTCCATCTGAAGTCCCATTTTAGAACATTCGTGTACATTTACCCAGCACTTTCTGAAGACAGATCTCACCTCACAGCAATGCCATCAAGTTGTATTCAGTGAAATAGTGTCTATCACAATTTCAAATAATTAATTTTCTTTCCACTAGCTGCCGTGTTTGCTAACATTTTGAATCGTGAGATAAATAACAAATTTAAGCAAATAAATACAAATAATGTGTGATAATACATTTGAATCAAGATGAGTGCTTGAATGGAATAACCTAAAAATTATGCTCTATTTTCTATTTCTTGGATTTAAAGAGCACACTATTAAAATGCGAGTGATAAACATTTAAAATGTTTACACTCACCTGAAAATTCTTCATCCAGATGAAGGTTTGTTAAAACACATTATAAGCTTAACTAGCGCTTTCTGACTGAGTGTTGTCCATCACCTAGTGTTTCACATATCGTAGGCCAGCACATTTCACATTACACTAACAAAGGTCAGGCAGATAGTAGAAATAGGGAACTGTGGCCTGTGAACATCTCCTATTAAAAACAGTCATCACCTATATAGCAGCAGTGGTGCAAAGTCACATGCTGAGCCAGTGAACTGTTCCCTGACCACCCATGTTCCAGAGAACCATTCAGCATACAGGGCCATAGGAGCAAAGCTAAGGGAAATGGTCCAGTGATCTTGTTTACAATCTAAAACTTTTGTTGAAATATAAATAGGTAGTCCCTTTTATTCACAAATAAACATAGGTAATGACAACATTGAGGAGCTTTGGTAGAGGAATGGTTATGACTTGGCTTACTCACTGCGAGGTGAGCAGTCCAAACCTACCAGCCACTCTGAGGGAGAAAGACAGAGCTTTCTACTCCCATGAAGAGTTCCAGTCTCCGAAACCCACAGGGGCACGTGGACTCTGTCTGAGAGCATTGCGAGGAGTCAGCCAGGACTCGATCGCAGCAAGTTGAGTTGAATTTTGAATGACAAAATCAGCTATGCATTCAATTTTGTATTTAATGAAATTTCGATATGTAACTTTTAAAATATTTACGCATACAACATGTGGACCGTCATAAGTACATTTACCTGGGAACCTGCAAGCCAATCTAGGAAAGAAGAAATATGTATAACTGCTTTCAGTTTTTATGTTAGAAGCCTCTCGACTCTCTCTTTGTTAACGCTAACTCTATTCCCCCTCCCAAGGGTATTTTCTTTGTAAGTGACATGAGATTCCTAAAATGTAAGCACCGTTCAAAGAGTTAAACCTTAAATGGTAAGAAAAACATTACTGGGCCAGATATATCTGATATATCTATTGAGATAGGTTTTTTCCCTGTGGAGGGCATTTCTTATATTTATAAATTTGGAGTGTCCACACTGACACACAGAAACAAAAGGAACTGGCACAAGCCGGGTACCATTTCCCTCTGTTTCAGTGGTTCTCAACCTTCCTAATGCCGTGACCCTTTAATACAGTTCCTCATATTGTGGTGACCCCCCAGTAATAAAATTATTTTCATTTCTATCTACTTCATAACTGTAATTTTGCTACTGTTATGGATTGGGTGACCCCTGTGAAAAGGTTGTTCAACTCCTGAAGGAGCTGCAACCCACAGGTTGAGAACCACCGCTCTATTTGAGCATCGGGTCATGTTTGTACACTATTCTATTTTATCTGGACACTGAAACAGTGCCATTCATCACCGTTCTTAAATTGCTGCTCATCAAATGCCAGTCCTATGTTCCTCATTTACATCTGTGCCTCACCCAGGGCAGGTTGAGCTTCCCATGAAAAAGGATGGACTTCAGACCCGGATCAGGTTGGTGAGCAAGTGGTTGGAAACAACCTGGTCTAGCCTGGCCTTCTTCCAAACTGCAATTCTTTGAGTCCTGGGAATTTGCCATCACTCTGTGTACCAGGTCTGAAGAGCTCATCTGAGTCGAAGAGCAATTCCAAGAGAGCCCTTCAAGCTGAAACAAAAAGCAGGGAAACAGCTAACCTCATTTATTTTTGGAAGCTGAACTTAGCTCCAAACAGTTGAGAGTCAATTCCAAGAAAAGGAATATAATCACATCGTGGTGGGCAGAGGGTGAGAAGAGGGAATGAAATTCCTGCCCTGAGTTATTATAAACCCTAACTGATCTGATCTCAGTGTAGAGCCTACTTAGAAATAGGTGTCTTTGTTCCCTAGTGTATCCACTATGAACTTCTGATTTTTATTCATTTTTACCTGTCCAGCTAACATTATCTCTTTGGATTCTATATATTTCTAAAGAACAGATTTTACTTACTCCTCTCACTGATCAAATACTTTCCAGTTATTGAGTTCATTCATATGAGACATAGAGGAAGCAGAAACTGTGTGTTTGCCCTTGCATCTGGAAAATGAGTCAGAGCTCATATTAGACATGATTGCCCTTATTACCGGGATGTGACTTGTCAGCCCGCCCTCAGAGGTATTTATCATTAAGGAGTTGCAAGGAAATTGTGCAGAAGAATAAAAGATCCGTATTCTAATCATTTAAATAAGGAGGAAATAACACCAAACACTTTATCGAGATTCTGATGACAAGAAGGAGAGGAACTTTAGGCAGAACTTGTAGCACAGGATGATTTATTGGGTATGATTTTGAAAAGCATACAATCAATAATGGGCATGTCTCACTTGTTTTCCTAGTTAAACTCTAGGCCAGATGTCAACAAACTGAAGCCTAGGGTCATATCTAGCCTCTGTCTGCTCTTGTAAGTGAAATGTATTGAAACATAGCAACGCTTGTTTGTTTACCTATCGTCTGTGATTGCTTTCACACTACAATGGCAGAGTTGGATACTTGTGACAGAAAACGTATGGCCTGAAAAATCTTAAAATATTTACTCTCTGGCCCTTAACAGGGGGGAAATGGTTTTCATCCTCTATGGTGGAGAAAATTAAAAGCCCATATGATTTGAAGTGATTCATTGTGATGTACTGTAATTGTGGTCAAAACTTGTACGGCTGGCTTTAAGAAGTTTGTGGGAGCGCTCCATTATCTTTTCATTTCATTTTCCACAATCTTTGGAGGCCCCGTGGTATGTTCTTTGGAGTAGCCTACACCTGGATTGAAAGCCCGATTTATTTATTAATTCAACAAATGTTGATTGTATGATCATTCTATGTCAGATGCTGTCTGGATGGTGAAGATGCATGAACAGACATGATCTCCATGCTCAAGCACATTTTTTGGTTGTTGTTGTTGTTGTCCCATCAATGGACTACTTGGGAAAATTCATTTCTCTCTAGAGCTGTAAATAAGAGGAACAGCTAAGTGATCCAGTCATAAGAGGGACCTATAGGTGGTGTAAATGGTTAACATACTTAGCTGCATAGCTGTTAACCAAAATGTTGACGATGCGAGTCCACCCACATTGTCTTGAAAGAAAAGCTTGACAAATTTCCTAAAAAGCAGCCATGAAAACCCTATGAAGCAGTTCTCTGATACATGTGGGGTCACTGTGAGTTGAGGTTGGTGTGGTGACAACTGTTATACTAAGACTTAACTTGTGGAGGTGGAGGTCCTATGAAGATTACAAGAGATGATATATAAAATTACTTAGAATGAAGAAGCAATTCAACAAATGTTAAATATTCTCTCTCTCAGGTGGATGGAAATTTGTTTTTATTATTACAAAATCAACTCATTGAACATATCATTTACTTTGGGCCAGTTTTTCAAGCTTTTGATAGTTATATAATGTGGTGTCAACTTGAGACTATTAAGAGTGAAGGGGTGGAGTTTAGCCTGTCAATTAGGTTGCAGCTTGATGAGCTCATTTGGAAGTGTTACATAGATAAATAGCTCACTGGAAGCCAGACCCACTCTTCTCGGCTTTGTCTTTGTCCAGATGGAGCTATGCTGATGGAGTTGAAGGAGCCATGTGGAGATCCACACCAGCGCTGAGATGTTTCCCCTGCTACTGGATCCACAAGACTTCCCACCCACTGGCCTATGAGCTTCCTGCATTTGATGTCATTGCATGTGTTCTGTGAGTCTGAAGAGGAATTTATAAACTGATATCAGACATATAGTCTAATATCAGGCTTATGGACTTGATCTGCAATGGGCTGAGATGTTTTCTTAATATATAATTACTCTTTTATATAAAGCTCTTTCTTACATATATATGAGTGTCTCTGGCTTTGTTTCTCTAGTCTACCCAGACTAACACAAAACCCATCTAATAGTATTTCAGAGATAAATCTTGGGATGTGAAGTAGGAAATGGTGGGTTGGATCTAGCCTGTGGAAACTTTGGATGTTGTGCTAAGGAGCTTGGACCTCGTGAATAAAGGGTCAATGAAGAACTCAAAGGATAATATTGAGATGATCTGATGACAATCAGATCCATATTTTGAAAGAAAACTGTAACTCATTTTAGAGAATGAGTTTAATATGATCATCTAATTTTATAGAAGAGAACTAGGCTATCAAAAGGTGATTACTGAATGAGCTAGACATAGGCTGAATAACCTATAGTCTCATGTCTGTAAACAAATAACATTTTTAAAAAATGCCTCTTCGGTCAAACTGATCACATTTCAAATGATCAATAGCCAATGTGCTAGTAGCAACTGTTTTGGCTAGCACAAATATATGATACTGCCATCATTGGTTTGAATTTTTTAAGCCTGGACTATGGAGTTAAATCAGTAATAAAAATAATCTGACTCACAGAATCTTATGGTATTGACTGAACATGATGTACCTCAATTGTGTTAGACGGGCTTCTCTAGAGAAACAACAGCAGCGTACTTATGATTAAGTATAGGTTTATATAACAACAGGTTTATATAATGAGAAGGAACGCAACAGCTAATTAGTCCACACAGCAGTTCAGAGGGCTTAGTTCAACTCACTTTTGTGGGAGAGTTAATATATGAGGGGGTACCCCCAAGAAATGGAATTGTGCAGGGCGGAGCAGAGCTTTTGTAGCATGCATGTTTCCTACCGGGTGAGCATCCAGCAACTTGCTCTGAGCTAGTGTACCCAGTGGCATCAGCTGGCAAGGTTCTCTCTGGTCACAGTGAAATTTTTCATAAAAGCAGTTTCACTCGAACCTCATTCTCTGTGTTTGTCTATTTAAGAGAAAAGCATGTAGCTATGAAATTTTGTTTTCTGATCAGGAAAAATGCCACAGAAACTGTTGTGATGTTGAACACAGCTTAGGAAGACAGCACTAAGGGAAAACCTAAAGTTTACAAGTGGTTTACTCATTTCAAAAAAGGTGAAATGTTGAGCGATGACAAACCTCGTTTGGGATGTCCATCAACTTCCCGAATGGATGAAAATGTTGACTCGTAGTGCATGTGGAGTTTGTTCCACCAGTTCAGACTGTTAATCAAGCTTTCTATTTAGAGGCTCTGAAAAGATTGTCTAACAGTGTGTGACAAAAAAGGCCTGATTGTGGCAGGTGGGGGACTGGTTTTGCCACCACAACAATGCACCTGCTCATAAGCCATCTCAGTGCACCAGTTTTTGGCAAAAAACCCTGCATGCCTCTCTTGTGCCATGCACCTTAGTCACCTGACTGTAGCCCATGCAACTTTTTGGTTTCCCCTAACGAAGAGGGACATGAAAGGACAGCGATTTGACAGCATGAAGAGGTGAAGAAAAAAAGATGGAGGTGCTGTCAGCGATCCAAGCATATGGGTTTGAAAATGTTTCCAAGAATGGTATTGCAGATTTGGCAAATGTATGAAGTGTATTGAAGAGTTCTTTAAAGGTGATAAGCTTGTTTTGTTAAAAATTTAAATACATCGGTTTGAAAAAAATGTCCATTTTTATGGGTACCCCCTCATACAGAAGATCCTTTAACTCAAACCAACCACTGGTCCAAGGTCAAGGAAGCAGGCAGCAGAATCTGCCCTCAGGCAAGACGAGCAGGGTCAGCCCTGAGACAGCAGATATGGCAGAGTGGGACAGCATCAGCAGGAAGATGAGAAGTGGAGGCATAGCAGAGGCCAGTAGCATGGCAGCATAGCAAAGCAGGTCCTGATTGAGCCTCAAGTTCTACCAATGCTTGGCATAGCAACAAGATGCAAGAGTTGGCTGGTCCCACAGGTAGCACAGCACATGGTTGAGGCAAAGGACTAGCTCAGGCAGCAGCATGCTGGTCTGATCACCAGGAAGAAAGAGAGAAGGAGGCTGGTCTCTGAAAGTCATTTATCTCAGTTGCTCTCCAATCAAGCTGAGGCTTGATTGACAGGCTAAATTCCATCCACATGTTCCTATGGGAGCCATGTTGGTACAGAAAACATAACTATCACAGATGGAAAGCCCACTTGATTCTTCCTTGATCTGGACTCTAGGCCATGGGAACGTAAGTATAATTTGTCTCACTAAAACAAAGAGTCATGACCCTCAAGCAATCCCCATACTTGACCAGTTTACAGAGCCAGCACTCCTTGAATGCAGGAGAGCTTGAGACCCCTTAAGGAAAGCCCCCACCATGCTGTCAAAATTTTATTTGGTTAATTGTTGTTCTAATCTTTTCCAAAGGAACCCACAGCTTGTTGTTGGTATGACCCTGGACTGGAAAAAAGAGAAAATAATCCGATTTTTTAGGGAATTCCTGGATGTTGACTGTGAACTCACACTAATTCCAGAAGCTGAAAAATATCACTGTTGTTCACCAGTTAACATAGGAGCTTGGGAAGGTCAGGTGATCAGCAGAGTGTTTGAGTTTGAGCCTCTCTTACCACAGGTTAATTGGCTCCTCAGACCTTTCCCATGGTTATTTCTACAGTTGCACAAAACACAATTAGTATAGACACACTCAGTAAAATGGCAGAATTAGATATTTCTGACAATTGGATACTGCGGTCTACAGTTTGGGAAACACACACCTTAATATTCTGTTAATTATTTAGGCCCAAAGTGGGTGTTCAATGCTTCTAAGCTCATATATTTTTTAGTATCAACAGAAGGAGGATTTCAGATTCAAGAAACATGGACATTACTCTTCTCTACGAGGCCTAAGGTTTGAGTTCAAATCCTACATCATGTAATTGCTGGGGGTGGTCCAATGACAAGGTTTTGCCTTTACTTTACGGCTAAGATTGAATGCTAAATCCAGGCCTCTGCATTTGCTGCTGGCACGGGCACCAGCTTAAACCACTACGGTTGGTTCTAGAACAATCACTATCCAAGAAAACAGTTGTGAAGACTTCCTACATCTGAGTTTCAATGTATTTTTTCCCCCAAAGCAATAACAACACATATATACCAATGGTAGTATATTTTTGTGGAGGTTCTGTGAGCCAGCACTAGGCACCAGACCGTAAAGCCCTGTGCACAGAAAGGTAACCTCTGGGACTCAACAGTCATGGCAGCAGAAGTCTAGTGGTAAGAGAAGAAGCTAGGCGAAGCACCGGGGAGACTCTAGAATGAGTCCAGAGTCAACTGCTAATCGCAAGTTGTTAGTTTGCCCACTTTCAGAAGTTCCACAGAAGAAAGAACTGGCGAATGATTTCCATGAATATTATAGTCAAGGGACACTTGAAACATCACTACCTAGTAATGCAGAGGCTTGCCAAGGACGAGGGGCTAAATTGAAAGCAGCTGGGAACACGACCACCAACAGTCATCCATCAAAAGTCCAGGCAATGTGGCCACAAAATTGTTAATGCTTATAGAAAATATAGGCATGTGCAAATTTCTGGCACTTCACTTTATTGCACTACAAAAGGAGTGCTGGTGGTGGCGGAGTTAGTGATTATGCATTGAACTGCTAGCTGCAAGGTCAGCAGTTCAAAACCACAAGTTGCTCCACTGGAGACAGATGAAGCTTTCTACTCTCATAAAGTTTTAAATATTGTTCTGCTATCTTTTCGATTTGTCTTTTAGTGTTTCACTTTGTTATTGTTGTTAGTTAAAAAAAATGTTTTCCTGTCTATAAAGTCCAGGATAGATGAATCTATAGTGACAGAATGAGTGAATGGCTCCTTGGAAGAATAGCAGGGCAGGTTGGAGGCAAATGAACTCACCACAAGAGAATAAGTATGAAAAAAAAAATGTTCTGAAGCTGATGGTGGTGACGATTGTACAACACTTCTTCATATGATTGATTATTAAATTGTGTGCTGTATGAATTATATGCCCCCAAATGTGTTAAAAAGAATAGGAAATATAATATGAAAAAATATGTACAGTTTTTGAAACCCACAGGGGCAGTTCTACCCTACATGACAGGGTGACTATGAATCAGATTTGATTTGATGGCACTAAGATGAGATGATTGTGGCAACACTGGTTTGAGACCGTCTAGCTGTAGAATTTCTCAGCAGTATGTACACACCAGGATGTTCAAATCTCACAATATTTCAGAGTTCTTCAGAATATAATTGCACACTTACTAGACCACAGTATAGTGGGAAAACAACTTCTCTTTGCCCTCAGAAATCAAACACATCCATGTGACTTGCTTTATCGTGATGGTCCGGAATAGAACCCCAGTATCTCTGAGGGATGCCTGCATACACATTCGTTTTATAACAAAAAGCTGGTGAGATGTGATATATATGAATGTTTTATCTTTATTCTCCTCCACTCTGAAGGACAGTGCATTATTCAAATGAGCAATTCATAATTTTTCTTTGGAATATAATGAAGCTGCTAAATTGGGATGAATTGCTCAGGGCAGAATGGCTGAAAATGATCCCATCGTCATTAGCAGGCTACTCTTGCTTTTTATTATTATTATTGTTTCATGGATGAAGAAAAGGACCTCATTTATTCTGCCACTATCTTTATCATTTCTCTCATGGAAATTTATTGGTTTAAAATAGTTTTATCCATTAAACAGACTTTCTGGATAATTTGCATGGCTTAGCGTCAGGTGGAATGAATGTTATCTTCATCTTTTGTACAAGTGTGCACTTAAACTGTGCATATAGTCTAAAAGATCTTCATCGACTCTAATCTTGGTGAAATTGCTGGCACTTCCCTCTTGCGGGCTGGATTAGTAGTGGGCAATGGAGCACTCAAGAGAGCTGGTGATGGAGTGGTGGATTGTTGACAACACACTGTGGATGCCCACAAAGACCTTCTAGTCCTGAGTCCTCCCTTTGTCAGGAAATAACTCACTATTTGGTCTTAAGAGAGAAGAGGAGCCTTACATGTTGTTGGTGATTGGGCATCACTTTGGTAAGGTAATATGTGTTCATCTGGGTGGCAAAAGTTTGACAGAATTGGAAATGGAATATAACTGCAACCTGGACATCAGGCTTTGGCTTCCAGCAGTGTGTGGGACATGGGAATTGAGGGCTGGTTGTACAGCAATTCTTCTCTTGTGTGATGAGAATTGATGTTGTGTGCCTCCCCAAGGAGAATCCCCTGCATCTGTTCCAGCTCTGCTTGGGGAGTCATGAGAGGCTTGGTTGTTGAAGTGATGGTGCAAGTACCAGAAAGAACCATATGCACCACCATTTTGCAAACATCTGTGGCCAAAAGCAATATGTTTAATTATCACCAGATGAAAGTCTTAACCAGCTATTCAGGTTCAACTGAACGAATACTCCTACAAGTCTACAGGAAGTCTGTCAGCATCCGTATTTTTCCTCAAGGCTGGTTCCAGCCAAAGGTCTGCATTCATCTTAGGCCTCATGAGGAGATTTAGTCTGAATTGGTTTTCCTAGGAAACATGAATTCTCATGAGTCCAAGGTTTCCAATCTGCTGGATTTATTTTCTGCTCACATTTGTCTTATCTTTAATCTGAATGAAGTGCATGATGAGCTTTTTCGCTGGAAATGCCAGGTCAGTTTCTGAAACCCTGAAAAGGTGGTATTTGTTAAATAGAAAGTCTCTTATGAAAGATAATCCATCCATTATACAACCACGCACCCACTTTCACTCATTAACATGGTGAAGTTTCAAAGACCAAGGCGGTATGTGAAAATCATACTGTGAATAAATGGAGGATGACTACATCAGATCACAAAATGAAAGATGGATCTATCATTATAGAACTGCCAAAGTCCATCGTCCACAACTGCCAAACCACTGAGAATCACGACACAAAACCTTGACTACCACAACCAGCATCACACTTGCCTCATATATTGTGCTTAATATTTCCCCACAAATATTGTGAAGGTGCAGCATAGTTACATAATAGATTTCTTACTATTACAGTAATACTCCCCGAGGAGAAAGAGGAGGCTTCTTTCTCCCATTGAGTTACAGTCTCAGAAACCCTTAGGGGCTGTTCTACTCTGGCCTCTCAGGTCTCTATGAGCTACCAGTGACCCAATGGCAGAAAATGTTGGTATTGTTTTGAGTAAATGACAACTATTAGATATGGAGACAGCTAATAAGTGAGGAGTAAGTGTATTTCTATGAGTGCTGTATTTACAAACATAATGTGGAACCATATATTTCTGTAAATAAAAGCTCACTGGTCTAATAAGGACAGCCGAAGACTGAATGATTTTCCACATAGAGTCTATATAGAAATATGTCCTAGACATCTACCAGTCACCCTCATTCCTTTTCATCACCATCCTCCATAGAACTAGACCCACATTCATAGATGTACTTTGCCCCTATTTTGGTAAAAGCCATTAGAGTTTTATGATATCCTGAACAGTTACAGTCATAAGATTTTTAAAATGCATTTTAGCTCAATTAAAGCAAGGTTATATGTACTAATATAACTAATATGTATAAAATATAAATATTTCTATAATAAAGCTCCAGAAATATGGAATGCATCTTTCCTCTCCCTTTTGATCTAGTTAGGTGGGAAAAATTACTGTGTTAACATCTTAATTAAAATAATATTATTACTTTAGCAAAACAACAAAAAAGCATTTGACATACTCAAGTGGTAATCACATTAAAAAAAGATTACTCTCCATTAGTCTTCCTGATTGTACTAAGCCATCTGTGCTTGTAAAAATAATAATAAACAATGAATTTCATATGCCATATGTACTCGGTTGTTTAATAACAATTAAGCAATAATCCCGAAGCAATCACTTGTTAACCGTGATAATTGCTTAAAAGTAATTATTTTTATAAATCATAATCAATTATTTAAAACATTAACAATATTTTCTTAATTTTTTTGCATTTAAAATCACAGCGTCATAGCTTGTCTCATTAGCTGTGCTGGCAAATTAGGAATTCTGTTGTCTTAAAGACAGATTTTACATGAATCAAAATTCCAGTTATGGTCAATCAGATTTATAATATGTGTTTATAGGTTTTTAAAAAATGAGACTGCTATAAATACCTTATCATCCTTATTATTAAAAATAAATAGCTCTAATAAAACTTCTAGGGAAATATAAAAGCAGAGTGATCAATATTGTAAGAAAATAACTTTTAGAGTAACAGAGCATTATGATGTGTGCAGGAATATGATGATAGGGAGAAGAAGAAAACAAGATTTGGGGGAAAAATGCCCACAAAATATCGACAGGCAGTTATCATAGTTGTGTAGTTTCTAAATGCATTAGTACTGATTTTAGCTTTTGAGAACTTTTCAAGTCATTTCAATGTATAAATACTGAAGTGTTGATTTTCATATAATAAAGATGTGAATAAATAAACCGTACATAATGAAGCAATAAAACAATTTGGAGCATGCATCGTTCATAGTCGTTTTTAATATGGAAAAATGCATTGGGCTAAATGATTCTTTCTGAATTTCATATTCAAGGAGTAAAACACTTGGTTCCATCTCTTTCTCACGATTCCTATAATGACAAATAAATACAGAGTAGAATATGTTTAACAGCCTCTAAATCGGTGCTACTCAACTGGGGCAGTTCGCGCACCCGCAGCCCGGCTGGGATAGTTTGGAGCATTGGAAGGCATTTTTGCCTGTTACTTCTGAGAGTTGTTGCTGCTGGCATCGATTAGATGAGGACGAGGCATGTTGCTAAACACCTTGATGTGCGCAGAGCGGTTTCCTCTAACCAAGAAGAAGCTGACACGAAGCGTCAACAATGCTAAGCTTATGAAGCCCTGATCTAGCTTGCCTCGTTTTCTGTCAAAAAGCATCTACAAAGGAACAAACACATTTCAATTTTAATTGAAGTTTCTCCAAGTGAGAGGAAAATGAGCTTTCCCTCCATTTCGACCAGAGGGACTAGCAGGTATTCCCAGAAACAAGACACTGTGCTCCCAAGCGTTGGCAGCAAAGGACAACAACAAACACCACCACCACCAATACTTCCGCCCTCCGTCCCTTTACCTTTCATCAAGAAAAGAAAGGGATTTATTTTGAAACATGAGATAACCCCCCCAAATTCAAAGTGAGGGCTGTATTAAGAGGAAGGTGCCGAGTTCCCAGAAGGATACTGATGACCAGCCGCTGAAATGCCTTGATACAAGAACCTGACCTCCATTGCTGCTGCCCATGCTAGCACATCTGGTGCTAGGAACTACACTGTCTCCACGGAGAAGCGAGGGCGTGTGCAGAGGCTGCCTGTTCACTTCACTCACAGGCATCACTCACAGGCATGAGGAGGATTCCACTCCATTCATGGGCACCACCGCTACAGAAGAAAAATGCCTCCCATCTGAAGATGCCACTAGCAGCCATCTAGTCGATTCTAACAAACAGAGATGGCCTGTGTGTCAGATTAAAATTATAGTCCATAGTATATTTGATGGCTGTATTTTAAGAAGTGTATTCATAACCACACAGCCACCCACTCCAGGGGGACAAATCACAGAAACCACAGGGGAAGGGAGATAGCAGTCGGTATAAGATATGAAAATAATAATTTATAATTTAATCAAGGTGTCACGAGGGTGGAGGTGGGGAGAGAGGGAAACAAGAGGAGCTGATACCAAGGGCTCAAAAGAAAGTAAATATCCCTATCATCCTATATAAATATATTGACATATGTATATGCCTTTATTTAGACCTCTATAAATGCCCTTTGCCTCCTAGTTCTTTCCTCTATTTCCTTTTACTTTACTCTTGTTCCACTATCATGCTCAGCCTTCATTTGGTTTTCAGTAATTTCGGTTACATTGCTCTTGATCAATCCCTATGAGGCTTCTCAAGCTCTGCTTGCCACTAATTTTGGATCACTTGTTGTTCCCCTGTCCCTGGGTTGGTCAACACCACCTCCTTTCCTCCGTTTCCACCTTTCCCATGTCCCCCCGGAACCATTGATCCCACTGTTTTCTCCTCCAGACTGTTTATC
>NW_022111368.1:6205337-6207286 GCF_000313985.2 Echinops telfairi
TTCTCAGGCCCGTGTAAAAGAGTGAAACTGCTCCCTAAGGTTTCCTAAGCTGTCATTGGTAGGGAACTCACCAGGCTTTTCTTTAACAGAACATCTGAGTGGGTTTGAACTCCCAACCTTTCAATTAGCAGTTAAGCGCTTAACTCTTGAGCTACCATGACTCTTTTTTCCTGCTCCCTCTGCAGGATATTGGATCAACAGACTTGCTATTGTTTTGGGAAACAGCAGAGCCATAATAATGGAATTCCAGGATATTAGAATCAGAGGAGGTAGAAGAAATTATTTACTCTGCCTTCACCCCCTCATTTTCTTCATCCAGTTTAGATCTCTTCGTTGTTAATGCTATGTGTTGACTTGGCAGACATTTTTAATCACCATGATCTCATGCGAGCAGCCAATCTATTGAAAGGGAAGTCTCCTTGGGATGTGGCCTACCTCTAGTATTTAAATGAAGGTTCTGGCAATGCTTTCTCCCTCTCCATCCTGCACGCCTCCTGTTGCCTGGTCTCTGGTGCTGGAGATATAAGTCAGCAGGGGTCTCCTGTCTGCCAACTGCTCTGTAGGTTCTGGGTTCCTCAGCCCCTGTCAACTTGTGAGCTAGCAGAGGTCATCAACCTGACCCCCAGATTAGAGGGCTTGCCAAACCCAACAGTTGCATAAGCCATTTCCTTGAATAAATCTCGATGTATTTCTATCCCTATCACTGGTTTTTGTCCCGTAGAGAGCCCTAATGCCATGGTGGCTGTGCATTGGGAGGGTCAGCAGTTTGAAACCACCACCAGCCTCTCCCAGAGAGAAGAGCAGAGCTTTATCTATTTCCCTAAAGAGTTACACCCTCAGAAACTCCCAGGGGCAGTTCTATCCTGTCCTATAGAGTCACTGTGAATCGCATCCAGTCAATGACAGTTAGGGTTTTGTTGTTGTTGTTGTTGTTGTTGAAAACCCAGAGTATGAAAGTCTCCTAGTTTTTATCATTCATTTATTCATTCATTCATTTCATAAATATTTACTGAATACCTAACTGGAGCCAAACATTATTCCAGAGGAGAGTATATTAGAAGATACTTCAGTGAATGAGTCAAAGTGATAAAAATGCCTGTACCTATGTTCAGCTTTAGGAAGAGAAATAAAAATAAATATATAAATAAGCTACAAGCATCGTTAGCTATCCATATCAAAGAACAAAACAACTAGATGCAAGCATTTGTATCTCCTATTATCCAAATTCTTGTTGCTTACTCTCTGAAAGTTAGGCATCACAGAAATTCAGATAATATATTATCGCCTGCTTTTCAAACTCAGGAGTTCCACTCAGGAATCAAAAATCATTGGCAAGTAAAGAGAACTTTTATAGCAATTGTAAGATGGTACTAGATGCTAAGGAGTAAAACCAATGAGAGGGTAAAAGTCATGAGGAGGCAGGCATGACAAATGTGGAGAGCCTCCCTGAACTGGCGATGTTTGGCAGAAGCTTCAAGTAGAGAGAGAAACCAGTGTGGCAGGGTAAAGGGGTGGGTGAAGGAGTATGCGGCTCATTTGAAGGACATTAAGGATGTTGGTGAAACTTAGCATTGAGGAGAGTGATAGATGGGACCAGAGAAGTATCAGAAGTCCAGTTATGAAAGGCTCTATAGGCATATTCTAAGAACTTTGGCATTTACTCAGAGATAAATGGAGACTCATTGTAGGACACGGAGGAAAGCGATATGGGCTGAGGTATTGCAAAAGGGCCCCTGTGATAAGGATGTACTCTAGACAGGGAAGGTGGGTAGCTGGGACAACAGATAGGAGGCTATTCAGAAATCTTTATAGACCAGGGTGGTTCAATGAGATATTGAGGCCATGTTCTGGACATTTGAAGAAGGAGTCAAATTCATTTCCTGATGAGTTAAAACTGAGACTTTGGGGAAAGGAAAAGAAAAAACAGGTCAAGAATAACTGTCATATAT
>NW_022111368.1:6207398-6208589 GCF_000313985.2 Echinops telfairi
AAATTTGAGATGCCTATTAAATATCCTCAAAGCATCGCTGAGTTCTTTCTAGATGCCCTGTGAGTCTAAATTAATATCCATTGATATTTCTTGACAAACAATTAGATGACTAAAAATCAGAAACCGCAGCCCTGGGAGGTTATTGGATATTTGTAAGATGGAGGGAATCTGGGAAGAAAAAGAGATCAACAACTCGAGATAAATAAGAAGCAACTTAGGAAATCAGTGTATCCAACAAGATAATTATTGAAAAGTGGGAGTAAAAAAGTTGGAGGGCCTAAGTTTAAGTGTGCTTAATTTATACATGTATTCATTAGTCATAGAACTACAGAAATAGCCTGTGGTGTGCTAGTAAATATTTACTAATGGACCCAAAAGAAGCCCTGCTTTACAGCAGTTGCAAATATCTGCATTATAATTAATTCCTCTGTGGCTAGTCTTAATCTACTCACATGACATCACTGAATGAGGAATCAGGAAAAAATGTGCACAATTTATTCTCATAAGCTAGTCAAAGCTGGCGCCAGCACACCACCAGCCTAGGTCACTGCTATGTTGGTTGTATGGAACTTCTGCATGCAAGTGATTAAGATGCATGGCAGCTACCAGAAAGGTGAGGGACCAGAGTCTGCCCAGTGGTGGCTTGGATAAAAGGCCTAGCAGTCTACTACTGAAAAAGTAAACACACACACAAGGGTACCACAGCTCAGAATGGACTCCATAGTAATGGGTATTGAGTCAAGGATTTGAATATGTCATTTATTAAAGATGGTTCCACCGATTTGTGAGGGAAAAAGAAAAAAAAAAAAACAGAAAAAGAATGGCTAAGAAGGTGTGCCAGCGTGTGATTTCAAAGCCCCCACCCACTCCTCCCAGTGAGTTGCTTCAGCCTATTTCCATAAGGAAATCTGGAGTAAAAAACACAAGTATGCTTTACAGGCATAGCAATTCTCACATAGCAAGTGCTCTATTGATGGCACCTAGTTTGGATACCATTTTGCCTCTTCTGTTGCATATACCGAGGAAACAGTGACTTCCTTCCTGAGCAGATGAAGGCGGAGGAAGCAGAGATGTCATTACAAAGACAAACTCTACCGTGCATTCTCGAAGGTAATAGGTAATAGAGCTCACCTAGAACACAAACACACACCTTCCTCGCTTCTTCCTCTCTTCCCTCTTGCTGACTCACTC
>NW_022111368.1:6208830-6209991 GCF_000313985.2 Echinops telfairi
CCCTCACCTAAAAACCGAACCTGCTGCCACTGAATCCAGTCTGACTCCTAGAAACCCCATAGAATAAAGGAGACCTGTTCGCTAGGATTTGCAAAGCTGTAAATCTTTGTGGGAGGAGAGAGCCTCATCTTCTCCACTTATAGAGTTGGCTGACCTTAGTTAGCAGCACAATGTGCAATCCACTATGCCACTGGGCCTCTCCTAGAAGACTAACATTGCGGGGAGTTAACAGTGTTAGTCTGAGTAAACTAGAGAAACAAATCCATAGACACTCATATATGTATAAGAGAGAGTTTTATATTAAGGGTAAGTGTCCATTAAGAAAGCATCCCAACCCAGTGCTGTCCTAGCCCATAAGTCCAACATGAGCCCATATGTCTGACATCGATCTATAAAGTCCTCTCAATGTCACATAACACACACAATCATGCCAACTGCAGGAGGAAAGCCAAATCAGTGAACGTGCAAGCACCTTAATGCTTGTAGGGGTCTCCACGCGGCTGCTCCAGCACCCAGTGCTGCATGGGGTAGGTCCATGCTGCTTCTCCTCAGGGATGTCTCACAGGAAGTGAGGCTTGTCAGCTGAAGCAGAGAACTAGATAAGGCAGCTGCACCCTGGTCCGACCATCAGAGAGCGAGAGACCAAATAACAAAAAGGGCGATGCTCACTGAGCCATTTATCTCTCTGCCCTTCATTTAATCCCACATGTGTTTATCAGCCAGGTTGGCACAATAAACCTTAACTATCTCGGAAGAGATAGCAAGACAAGTGTTTAGCTGCAACAATGGCTTTCAATCCCAGCTGCACATTGGGATCACCTGCGAAGCCTTAAAATAATACAGATGTAGATACTGCCACCAAGAATTGGGATTTGATTTTTTGTTTTGCAGATATTGGTTATTTTTGAAGTTCTTTGGTGATTCTTTTGCACAGTGTTGAGAATTAGAATAAGGGAATGCAAGACTGTATTTTTTTGTGATGTAAGCAGCTTTTAAAAAAAATCATTTTATTAGGGGCTCATACAACTCTTATCACAATCCATACACACATCAATTGTGTAAAGCGCATTTGTACATTCATTGTCCTCATCATTCTCAAAACATTTGCTCTCCACTTAAACCCCTGGCATTGGATCCTCATTTGTCCCCTCCCTCCCCGCT
>NW_022111368.1:6210477-6211745 GCF_000313985.2 Echinops telfairi
CTTGTGGTTGCATACAAGACTGTATTTTTATAGAACTAAAATGGTCCAGCATTGTTAGAATACCAAGTGTTGTGTGTATAACATATGCATATATTTTCAGTATTTTGAATATATATACATATACATAAATCATGACATGCGAAGTTTTTATTTATATAAATATTTGACTATACATAAGCATATACATATATGAATACTAACACACAAGGTATTTCATTTTATATATAATGAATTATATATATTTATATATGATGAATTATATAGATTTATATATGATGGATTATATCTATTTTTCTATGTGTAATGAATTATACATATAGATAATGAAATACCTTGTGTGTGTGTCAGTATTTTATGTGTTATATTCGAGTATGTCCTAATCTGCTGCATTTAGTGCATTAATCAGTTTGGGCAATGCGACATCTATATAGATACAACAAAGGTATTTCAAAATCTAATTCAATTGCTGCTTCTTTCAAAAGGCGATTCTCTTATTCAGCACTCATTAAATGCTTCTTCTCATAAATCTGGTAATATTTATAGTCCGTTAAGTGCTTGACTATCTACTAAATTGTGTTATTCTCTAATTACTTTTTGCCCATAAATCTCCTCCTCCAGGTCAGAAGTTCTTCCCAGGAAGGATGATGTTGCCGTCTTTTTCTGGCATCCTCCATGGTGGACCCCTCATGGAACAAAGGGGTTCCCTCTGGTTTCTGAGGTCAGTAAGTGCCGACAGATTGAAAATCTACAGAGTAGTTCATGGTCATCACTAAAGTCTGTAATTCGGCATATTATATTCATGGAAGGTGTTAGCAACGTTTTAGAAAGAGGACAGTGATTTTTAAAAAATCATTTTATTGGGGGCTCTTACAGCTCTTATCATAATCTGTACATACATACATCCATTGTGTCAAGCACATTTGTACATGTGTTGCCATCATCATTTTCTTTTTCTTTTAAAAAAAATCATTTTATTGGGGGCTCATACAACTCTTATCACAATCCATGCATACATCCATTGTGTCAAGCACATTTGTATATTTGTTGTCATCATTATCTCAAAATATTTTCTTTCTACTTGAGCCCTTGGTATCAGCTTCTCATTTTTTCCACGCCCTCCCCAATCCTCCCTGCCTCATGAACCCTTGATAATTTATAACTTATTATTATTCTATCATGTCTTACACTGTCTGATGTCTCCCTTCACCCACTTTTCTGTTGTCCATCCCCCAGGGAGGGGGTTATATGTAGATCATTGTGCTAGGTTG
>NW_022111368.1:6212651-6213781 GCF_000313985.2 Echinops telfairi
ACACTTAAGTAGAGGTCTGAACAATACATAAAGAATATGGGGAATCAAATTACTCAATACAGTTACCTCTTGACACTTTTTTAGAGATTTCACTTGATAGCAGAAAAGCATAATAAAGGCTTATCAATATCTGGGAGAAAAGCATCTATGAGTAACTAGCCACATATATGAACCAATCCAATCAATCAATCCAAATGTGCCCAAAGGGCCTTGGTGAAGTGATGCCATTGTAAAGGCCTGAAATGCCAGACAAGAGGACAACTGGACACCCATCATTTCCCAACTGTGTCGCTGCTTTCTATAGAGCTAATAATGTGTGTCTTGATGGTGGTAGACTTGGTGCAGTAAGAGATTGCACTGAAGGAAGAGGCAAACCATACAACTTCCTCACACCGTCCAAGGCAAAAAACTAAACTCACCGCCACCGAATCTGTTCCCACTCTGAGTGATTGAGAGGAAGAGTAGAACCGTGCCTATGAATAGGTAACTAGTGGTTTTGAACGGATGACTTTGGGGTTAGCAGCTAAATTTTTAACCCACTATGCCATTGAGGATCCCTGGAACTGCTAGAGGACAGAAAAAGTCTGCCCTATAGGGTTCTTGTGAATCAAAGGCAAAAGCTAGAGGTTTCAGTTGTTATATATACACATACGTGTGTCTGTGTGTATACATATATGTGTCATAACATAGATACATGTATATGTACAGGACTCATTATGACTCAATATGCATCAGAGGAGAACAACATCCCATAAGTTTTCAGTGGCTGATATTTTTAGAAATAGTTCACCAGTTCTCTCCTCCAAGGTATTTCTGGTTGAACTGAAATATGCAACCTTTCAGTTAGAAGTCAAAATATACTATTTGTACCACTCAGGGCCTCTATAAATCAAAACCAAAGCAAATCCACTGCCATGGAGTCGATGCTGACTCATAGTGACCTGGACGTAGGACAGGGTAGAACTGCCCCAGTGACTTTCCAAGACTAAGTCTTTACAGGAGAAGAAAGCCTTATGTTTTTCTCCTGAAGACAGCTGGTGTTTTCAAACTGACCTTGCAGTTAGCAGCCCAACTTGTAACCACTACACAAGCAGGGATCCTGAAAGCTTCTATAAGATGTTTACAATCCC
>NW_022111368.1:6216125-6218124 GCF_000313985.2 Echinops telfairi
TTGGTGCAGTAAGAGATTGCACTGAAGGAAGAGGCAAACCATACAACTTCCTCCAATGAAGTAAATATTGTGCTAACTTAATTGCTAACTTTGGAAAAAGCCCCATTCTCGGGCATGTTTACCCAGGAGTCAAAATTGCACACATCTCTCTAATTAACTAAACTTTCCCACCCCCTCTGTATAACACAAGACTGCCGAGAAGAAAACAAATGGAAAGACCAGATCATATGAGAGAAAAATCCTGGACTGCATTCAGGCTACCGTGTGAGAAATTCTTCCACATTATTTCCTGGAAGTATTTTCAGAGTTTTAATCAATAATCGTGGGCTCTATCCTTTACCAAGTGTCCCTGAGTGAAGCAAATACTTACCTCACTCGGCTCCTAACTGAAAAAATGGGGGTGGGGTTGAAGTCTACTCACAGGTGCCTTGGAAGAAAGGCCTGGAGATACCCCACTGAAAACTCAGCCACTGAAAATCTCTGGTGCCCATGGAGGTCCATAAGTCGCTGTTGGATGAATGCAACTGGACAGTTTGCTGGTTCTTTACAAATGTCATCATTTAACACAGAAAACTAGGCTCATGGCCACTGAGTTGATGCTGACTCATAGCAACCCTACCAGGAAGGGTACAAGGGCATCTAAGCATTTCCCAGAATGAAAAACTTTAAGGGAGTAGAAAGCCTGGTCTTTCTCCTAAGGCACCACAGATGGTTTCAAACCACTACTTTTGCAGTTAGCAGTGCAACAACTAGTAACCACTATACCACCAGAGCTCCCAACCTTCTCAAAAACAATCACAAATACTGAAACCCCGAGAGGCTGAGTAACTTGTTCAGTTGCCTCTTCCAAGAAGCTTCCTCCTCTGACATCCCAGACCTGGAGTAGATTGTTTTGCCCAGAACCCTAATCACTGCAATATTCACACCACACTGGAATGATTGATCATTTTGCACTGTAATGGACCTGTGGCTGGCAGCAGCAATTGTTTGCTGCTGATCCAAAGGCTGGCCATTCGAGCCCAAGCAGGAGCCCCATAGTAAGTGTTACAGCCAAGAGGACCCTGTGGAGCTCAACTGAACTCTGTCACACATGGGGTCCTTGATAGTTGGAATCTGTTCAATGATAGTGGCTTTTAAAAATTTTTAATGCTTCTATTTAAGTCTTTCTTGAGATTTTCAAGGATTGATCATTATATCCCTAATACATGCATCCAGATCTTGTGAATTACAGATCCAGGTTCATTGACTTTGAATCGTGGCTTTGGTTGTTCAGTTATCTCCATGGATAAAGGACTCTCATATCTTTTTCCTTGAATGCATCCCAAGTCCTTAACCACCCTACTGAACTATGCAGAAATGATTGTGGGATAAAAGAAGAGGTAACCAAAGGACAAAAAGGCTAATAATATTTATTTAACAAGTGACTTGAGTATACATTTTGAGACAGAGCAAAACATTCTAAACAAGAAAAATATATATAGTTGAACGAGATTCCAATATGAAATTTGGAAACAAGCATAGTACAAGAAACTCGGCACAGTGTCTCTTTAAGACACAAAAGCTAAGGCAACTGTTTAGAAGGATGAAGACAAACATGACATGAGGGAGCAAAAATTGAATATTGTTGTTGGTACCTGCACACAGAATATACAATTCTATTCACCTTGGGAGAGCGGATCCCCTTCATCAGCTCTTTTTCACGCAGGACAGTCGAGTACTCGACACTCTTCAACACAGTCCTCAGTCAATGACTCAGCATATGTTCCATTCTGGGACAGTGTGTTAGTCCGGGTAGACGAGAGAAATAAAGTCATAGAGACCCATATGTATATAAGAAAGAGCTTTATATATATGAGCAATTGAATATTGAGAAAACCTCCGAGTCCAGTCTAAATCACGTCCCTAAGTCAAATATTAGCCCATATGTACAATGCCAATCTGTAAAGTCCTCTTCTGACTCACGAAATACCTGCAATGATGCCGAATGCAGGAAGCTCAC
>NW_022111368.1:6219489-6236000 GCF_000313985.2 Echinops telfairi
GTATCTTGGAAACCCTAAGGGGAAGTGCTCTCCGATAGGGTAGCAATGAACAGCAATGGGCCTTGGGTTTTGGAACCTCAGTGAAATTGCTCGAGGGCCAGCAGTCTGGGGTATGCTGTAGTATTCCTTCTAACCCGAAGGGTAAGGTTCTGCCTCCACCCATCTTTTCCTCAGAGAAATTGGCATGAGCTTAGGAAGAAGCATTTTTAGTTTTCATCTTTATTTTGTATGGCCTTTAAGTATGGTCTGAGTCCCTGGATATGGAAAAGTTGACAAGGGGTGCACTCTGTTAGACTATTTTTTACTATCAACTGAGTTTGTACTGGGAATGATGATTTCAGGAGGAAAGTGGAGAAAATAATAGGCCAAGTTAGCTGTTTAAAGTTATGTCATATCTAGTGAACAAAGTCTTCATTTGGTGTATTTCTTTTCCCCAACTAGTAAAGAAACAAACATCATCTGGAATTTTTCACAGTTGTTTCAGAATAAGAAATTTGGATGGCAGGATGAAGACAGTCAAGATTTTAAAAAATCTACACTGCACACCTGTGTTCTCATCCACTAGTGTAAATTGAGATGTACTAAAAATCCAAACTCTTTTCTATCTTGTAGAAACCAATATTCTAGAAGCAAGGTAGAGATTAAGGAGGAAAAAATGTGCTATGACAGACATTATTATTTGCCCCAATAGAAAGGCCGAAACCTTTGTTGGCTGTCATGAAGATTTCATTTAGCACATTGCCTGGTACCCTGTAGCATTTCATTCACCTCAAAGAAAAAGAAAGAAAAAATATATATCAGTCAAATTCTATTTCAATGGATTAAATAACTGTCTTTTTTGGAGGGCTAAGTGTTAAAGGAATAAAACATGAGCTACAGTTAGAAACGTGAACTATAGAAATCATCTGGAAAGGTTTTCAAACTTGACATCTTATCCCTCAGGAAATTTATGCCCATACTGTTTACTGGGGAATAATAATGCAATGTTGTTATTGTTATATGAGTGTGTTATCTTTTAATTATAATGTGATCACAAAAATAAAACCTGGGATTAGATATACTTGAAATACAAATTAAGTTCTGATGCATTGAGTTTTCCTCTGATGCATTTAGGTGTGTGTGTGTGTGTGTGTGTGTGTGTGTCTAAAATTGGAATGCTACATACTTTGGAGGTAGTCAGTATGGTTTCTTTAAAAAACGATGATCATGATTTTAAAGTGTCTGTTGTATGGTAGGTGGTTCCAAATGAATACATTGGATTAAGCAAAATTTTCATCACATAAATATGGAATTCCCCACAGAAAATGGTGTGAGGCATGCTAAATTCCTGCCTCTGCTTTAATAAAATCGCCAATCAGAAATGTCAAAAAGACTACCTACAGCATTTAACAGATAGAGGACGTGCAGTGATCTGCAAGGCAGCCTTCTGCACGTGTCTGTGGTCAGTGGGCGCGCCCTTTCCGAGCTGGCTGACTCGGCAGTATGTGTGCTTCTGCATCACTAACAGTGTTCAAACTGTAAGAGATCTTAAGGGGGAAAGATCACCTTTCCAACCGGCCTCCAGTTGGTCAACCCGAAAGTTGACTCAGTGAAGAGATAATTGTCTTTCAGGTAACCGAAAGCTACTGGCTAACAGTTGGCACACACAGGACTGTGGCATTTCTTTTGTAAGATTTACTTCATTCCAAGATGCAGCAGAAGCTTGAAAAAAACTGCTATTCTGAGAGGAAATTCCCAAACAAAATTGTTCTCTTGTTTATCTTAGTACACATTTGAACACCTAATCTTTCTTGGACCCTCTAGTGCATATATGTACATATATATACGATGTAGTTATATTTATACACACATATGTCTATATATACATAAAATGTCAAGATATTAAAATAAATGAATTATGTGGGGCTGGCATCTGACCTCTTCCACTTCTACAAGGGGAAAAGAAAATTACCAGCAACAGCGTAAACTACCCGAGACTGATTCCTCTGAGGCTGAGGTCACAGACGGCTCCACTCTGCATCCTTTCTTCTGATTCTGACACCAAGCATCTCTCTCCTGACACTCAACTTCTGGGGCAGGATTCATCATTTACTGCAATGATTCACAGGGAGTGCTCACAATTATGAGGTTTACTAGGGAAGTAAACAGGTGGAAAATGCTCAAGATTCAATTGCCCAGTGTGTTTCTTCTCCGCCATGCCCACAGGCAGGTTTCTCTCTAACCCTCAGCCACTAGGCTTGGGTGGGTTTTATAAAGCTCCTGTAGGGCTGCTAATAAATGCCCAAAGGGCATGACACTCTGCCTACAGACAATCAACTCCAGCTCTGAGGGTTAGCAAACCCAGCTCCCCCAATTAAGTGTCCACAGGCGCCCTACTCCTCATGCCTGCCTCCTGCCCCAGAGTTTTCAACTTTACTTGCTCAGCAGGTTGTGAAGTCCCCCCGTCTGTCTCACACTTTGGCTCCTGAATCTGCTTTCCCCTCCTCTGGGGTCAAAGGTGTCTCCTGGCTCAAGGAGTTTCAGTAACCAGGGAACAAAAGGGTCCAAACGTCACACTCCACACCTGATCCTTTACCCTCGCTCATCCCTCAATCCTATACCTGCTTCTGAGACAACTCCTTGTATCTCCAGTAGGATGGCAATCACAATGAACTCCTTCAACAACCATTCACAGCTGAATCATGTGATCCAATTTATTACTATTAGGTGGGAGTAACAAAGGCTATGGCCAGATGAACAAAATTAAATCGTTCACATGGCAATATCCAAAGCAAAACAAAATCCCCTGCCATTTAGCCAATGCTGACTCATAGTGACCCTGTATAGGGTTTCTAAGATTCCAAGTCTTTACAGGAACCAACAGCTTCATCTTTTTCCCATGGGACGACTGGTGAGTTTGAACCACTAACCTTGCGGTTAGCAGCACAATGCCTAATCCGCAGCATGACTAGGATTCTACAGATCTGTAGGCTTTTAAAAAGTTCATAGAAAAGTGCAATTGAACCATAATGCAATGTTTCTATGAATGTAATAGCTTTGTGTATATGCATGTATATGTTGAGCTATATATATGTGTGTGTGTGTGTGTGTGTATGTATATATATTTGTCTTCAGTTCATCTGTATTTATTTATACTATATAGAAATTAGTTTGTGATGTATTAATCCTTTTGGACAGTAATACAATTGTCTCCCAAATTTCGTAATCATTAACTTTGTTTCTCTAATGAATTAATCAAATGGAAGCTGATAATTGTGTCGACATTTTCGATTTCGTGGAATTCCTAAGTGGCATGAAAGGCTTGGATGACCAGCCAAAAGGTCATCAGTTCAAACCTGCAAAACGAGACAGGTCCATGTGCTTCTGAAAGGTGACACCCTTAAACCCACTGCGGAGCAGCTGGACTCCGCGCCCAGAGTCGCCTCGAATTGGAAGCGATTCCACAACAACCCACAAGAGCATAAATGAACAGGTAAGTTAGGGAATGACGGTTTGGGCTTGCTATGCTCCCTTACAAGAAAACGGACTGGGCCTTCAGAGTGTAGGCTCATGGAAGGACACTTGCCTCCCCGCCCTGGGACTGCTGAGCAGGGGTCTGGGAGAGGAAGCAGGCTGTCTTCAGCTTTACCTCCGTGAGGAAGCTTTGTCATCTGAGATTATCTTGGAGAAAATGAAAATAGACGTATGGTCCTGCAAATGAGACTTGAAGGAGGAGTGTGTTAAGATCATTGTTGTACTTCAGCTGGCTGCTCTGTATTGCTGCCACTAGGGCATGGCTAAGTGGATCATTGTGTCCATCGGGCTGTAGTTTGAAAGTGCCCATTACCTCTACCCAGAGTGAATTAGAATGACTTCAGAGAAAGTAACATGCAGTGCTGGTGACTAACAAGAGTAGTCACAGGGGCTCTTATTTTTGAGAAATGCTTTGGTGAGTCTAAAACCATTCCAGCATTTTTTGTGGGGTGGGGAGGGGGCGGGGTAGGGGTGGGGATGGAGGTGGGACCCATCACATCCCATACCTAGAGTAATATTTTGCACTTATATAACCTATGGAAAGCATTCGATTTTATAGTCCTAAAAACTTTCCATTTACTCAAATTATTAGGAACACTTTAAAACCAGAAGGCAAGAAAGAGACCAAATCTGGAACATTGACTGGGTTGGAATCTGATAATCCACTGAACTTCTAACAGACCTTTGAAATCAAAGGGCAATAATCTTCTAACCATCTCTTCTGCCCTTGGTATCATTTCACACGTTCCTGAAGTGAAATTAAACGCTGTAACCTGGAAACCAGTCATGGAACTGCATAGGCTCTTGTTTACAAGAAGTGCTCTTAAACTCACAGTGCTCTGCTCGGTAGCTCACTGTTCAGTGTGGCCCATATCCAAGTCTTAATCAAAGAAGACAGGAGCTGAGAGGGAGATGAGAGCAGAGGGGAGAATAATAGCACACGAGAGGTCACTGGTTGGTGTGAATTTAGTCAAGGGCAGCAAGGCCACTGTAGAAGACAGGTCAGGCAGGAAACACTGGGTGATGCTGCTGTTTCAAACAAGCTGAAGGTTATTCTGTTATTATCTACTTTGCTGGTCATACTTACATCGTCCCCCTAGCACGACCCAGGCTGACAGAAGTGGACTAGTGTTTTTGATGTGGTCGAAGAAAATGTGCATTCCAGGAGGCCTTTCATAACACCCACACAGTGACACATGGCTGAAAACTGCTCCGCAGAATTGGTCACATGGCCCTACTCCAAAACCAACTGTCACTATTCAGTTGATTCTCCTTCCAGCGACTTTCTCATGAGGTTTCCAAATTAGTAGCCCTTAAAGGAGCAGACTGTGCCTTTTACCCCATAGAGAGAGCCTGCTGGGCTCAAACCAGGATCTTTTGGTTAGCAACCTAACACTGTAGCCATTGCACCTGCAGAGCTCTTTATTTCAAGAGGAGCACGCAGAAATGTGACCCTTCCAGGTGCCCTGTAGGAAGCCTGCCCTTGAAACCATCAGCTTCTTTTCATTCTTTCATTGTGAGTTGGGCGAAGGTTGCCAGAACCGCCCATTAGTTTTCCATTGAAACCTCTATACAGAGTGTTGTCTTGTGTCCCTGACTGTTGTCCCCACCGTGCATCTGCACTCTCCCCACGTTCTTCCGGTTTTGCCCATTTCCTAGTTCTCCCTGGCTTTGGGGATTTCTCCTGGGCAAACACTGCCCTCTGAGCTCCTTTGGGTGCCTATTCTAATGAGTGTATGCCTCCCTGGGTTATTATGAACTTTATAGGCCTATTTGTCATTTGACTGAAAGTTGAGCTACAGAGGGGAGATCAATTCCAGGCTTGAGGGATATATAAGAGCCATAATCTCGGGGATTCTACAACTCGCTTTCCAATCGATAAGTCTGGTCTTTTAAAACAATTCTTAGTTGTATTCATTTTTCTCCCACTCTATCCAGGATCCCCTAGTGTGAGCTCTTTCAGAGCCATCAATTTCAGGAGCCAGGTGCGATCCAGTTCTTTGGGCAGCAGGAGGTCATGTGGCTCATGAGTCCTTTGAAGGAATTGTCTCCTTGCAGCTTCAACGTTCTATATTCTTCTGATAGGAATAAACCTTAGATGGTTGCTCACAAGCTGTGAAGGTCCCATTTGATCAGGGGGTGGGGGGTGGGAGGGGTGGGCTGAAAAAGCAGATACCTACTCTTTCCCTTGGTTAATAGGCTATGTAATACAAAGTTTTATTTATGGCCAGTGAGTTTGTGTTTTTTGTGTTGTTTTTTTTTTTTCTGAAAAGGGGGTGGTTGACGAAATAAGTATGGGAACATAAGCTTATGTGCTCTCAGACAAAGATAAGTGCCATAAAGAAGATGATATTAAAATCAACTGGCATCACATAGCCCACAAATACCATGTTCTACAATCCATTTTGGTGAGTAACAAGTGGGATCTCAACAGCTTGTGAGCTACCATCTGGGCACCACTATTTCTTCTGGTCTCAGAGTCATGGAGAGTGATGTTTGCGTGGTTGGTTAGTTGACTGGATGGCTTGTTGCCATGCGCCTTCAGTCCCCACCCTCTCCTCTCCTCTGTAGAGGGAGAGACCGATCATTGCACCTTAGATCATCCCCAAACAACAAAGTAAAACATTGCACATTTTCTTTGTGGATGGTATTGTGCCAATGAACTTGGCTGTCCCCCAAGGCTGTTCTGGAGTTCCCAGGCACAGTGACTCATTCTTTCAAGGTGTTTGGTAATGTCTCAAGTGTTTTCCCAACTTGTTCTGGTGTGTTCAACCACATTCAGGGATCTATTTGCAGCAAAGGCAAATACCCAGGAACAAATCATCTCTGTCATACCTGTGCATGTTCATAGGAATACTCCCACTCTTACCCCCACATCCATCCAGCCTACGTGTCTATCCTTGCCTCTACCCATAGATCATCATCCTAGATCATCATTATCACAGGTTTGTGTACAGGCAAGTGTTTACCTCTGTTACTTTTAACTCTTGCAATCCTCCCAGAGTCCCCTGCCAACCTGTCTCGTTTTAATTGCCTTCCCCTTAACCCAAGGTAAGATGTGTCTACCTTGTAACCGGCAACATACTATTTCTTCCCCTCCCATCCCTGGAAAAGCTTTAGAGTGAAACAATTTTCTTGACATTTTATAACAGTGGTCACATATCATATTCTGTGTGTGATCGTCTTTTGTGATCGTCTCGTTTCTCAGCGACATTTTTCAAATTGTGTAACAATCCTTTCTGTCCTTGTCCAAATCACTCCACCACGATTAACATCAAGTCCATAAGATAAAATAAGAGCATCCTTTATATAATGTTGAATTGTAATTGTTTTGTGTTGCCCACGAACACGCACATTTTTTGAGTAAACATACTATAGTGCAATTGAAGTTCTGCTCACTAAAGGACATCAATGTAGTCGAGGAAGTTGTTGAAACATGCAAATTCTCACAAGCTGAATCAAGAATGATGAGGGGTAGAGCCCACCAACTGTGGCCCAGCAGGCCCTCCAGGTGCTTCTCAAGCTCAAGTTTGAGATCTGCTGCTCTAGGACATATTATTTTAGCACCATTATAGGAATTCTTGTCTATCAGTACCATGTTGGTTTCAGTGTTAGTGTAATGCTGAAAGCTATGCTGCTAGAATTTCAAGTATTAACAAGGGCATCCATATTGGGCAGCTTTCAGAAAAGCTTTCAGATTTAGATCTGCCCCTGTGAAATTCTGAAACTTTAATTCTTTAGAGGAACAGACAGCCGCATCTCTCCTCAGCAGAGTGTCTGGTTGGTTGGAGATCCTGGGCTTTATTAGAAATACTTGTAGAGTTTATAAAAACTACAAATATCCCCAAGGCTTCTAATTCAATTTATCTGAGCTGGGGCTAATTCATCACATTAAGGGTGTAAAAATAAGTAATAACATCCCAGGTAAGTCTAATATGCAGAATTGCTTGAAAAATCACTGATGCCCAATTTGTAGTTTTCAACAATTCCTAAGAAGAAATCCCAAGGAGCTGAGTATGAAGACATTGGTGATTCTGTGGATGAACTCTCACATTTCTTATGGGAGACTCGGTTTGATTCCTGACCAATAGGCCACCAGCCCTGATGTGAACCATGGCCAATGGAGGAGCATGTGTTGCTAATACGCTTCCAGCAGAGCTCCCAAAAATGTAGTCTGTGCAAAAGCCATGGACCATAATGCACCGAGGTGTAAGAGATAAGGATCAGGCTGCAGCCAAAGGAGCATTTGATGCTGTTGTGTCTGGGTCCATCATGAGTCCAAGCCAACTCAATAGCAGCCAAAACAAAAAGCAGTTTTATAGCTCCACGCCCAAAGCACATTGGCTTCCGTGCAAGCATAGTAAACCCTTTCTGTAGCATTCAAGAAACAATGTGCACTGTATTAGAGTGTAAAATCAAATAATCAATGCATAGCTTCAACATTAATAATCTGTTTTTGACTTAGATGAGTCATAAACAGGTTTCCTGTTATTGCTTCAATTCTTAACAACCATTTTGATTTCACAATCATAGGGTTGTTTTTTTATTACAACTTTAAATTATTCATCCTGCAAGATTTTAGAAAACAAAAAACACTGATCTTATAATGATGTAGACAACAGAGAAGCAATTTATCGTTTTTACATGAAATCTAATTAGATTTATTTCCTCTTTGTAATTCACAAATCAATAATACATGCATACATTTTATATTTCAAGTACAGAGTATTTGTGAGCTTCAAAGATAAAAGAGAGTAGTGAATCTATTTCCAAACTGGAGAATTCACCTATACATATCATGTTCCTAACTTTTCTAAGTCAATCTAATTATTTGATCCTAACATCAACTGTGGCAATTAGAATCATATGTGTCGATTTCATACTCCAGATCCACTTTGAGGAGAAAGATGAGGATTTCTCCTTCCTTGAAGAGTTATAATCTGGGAAACCCACAGAGGCAGTTCTACTCTGTCTGGTGCAGTCACTGTGAGATGGAATCAGTCTGATTGCAGTGTGCTTGGGCGCTTTTGTTCCGCCCCACTGGACTTTCCCGATAGCCTTTCCGGTCTCATCACCACCAACACAAACATATTGCTGTTCCATCTATTGCAATTCATTGAAATGCCATATGCATATGAGGGGGTACCCCCCCCAAACAGAATTTTTTTTCTTCAGAGCTATATATTTAAGTTGTTTGGTTTTGTTTTACAAAATAACCTTATCACCTTCAAAGTACTCGCCATTACACAATACATTTGTCAAATCTGCGGTTTCATTCTTGGAAATATTTTTCAAACATCTGTTAGGATGGCTGACAGCACTTCCCTCATCTTTTTCCTTCACCTCTTCTACGTCATCAAATCGCTGTCCTTTCATGTCCCTCTTAATTCGAGTAAACAAAAAGAAATCACACAGAGAGAGGTCAAGTGAGTAAGGTGTGTGGGGCAAGAGAGGCATGCTGCTTTTTGCCAAAAACCAGTGCCCTGAGATGGCTGTGAACAGGTGAATTGTCGTGGTGGCAAAACCAGTTCCCTGTCTGCCATGAATCAGGCCTTTTGTCACACACTTGTGACAGAATCATCTCAGAACTTCTAAATAGAAAGATTGATTAACAGTCTGACCTGGTGAAACAAACTCTAAATGCACAACAAGTAAACATTTTCATCCATTCAGGAAGTCGACAGACATCCAGAATGAGATTTATCATCAATCAACATTTTACCTTTTCTGAAATGAGAAAACCACTCTTGCATTTGAGTTTTTTCCATAGCGTTGTCCTTGTAAGCTGTGTTCAACATCACAACAGTTTCTGGGCATTTTTTCCTGAGCAGGAAACAAAATTTCACAGCAGCTTGCTGTTCTCTTAAATTGGCCATCACAAAAAACAAGGTTTTAGCAAAACTGTCACAGGGAATATTCCCAGGCAATGCCACTGGGTGCACTAACTCAGAGGGAACTGCTAGATGCTCGCCTGGTGGGGAAAATGCTTACTATGAAAGCTCCGCCCAGTGGAGCTTTTTTCCGTGTTTGTTTTTTTTTGAGGCGGGGGCGGTTTGAGGAGGTGGTGGTATCCCTTCGTATGTTACAGAGTACAGTGACTCTCTAACCTTTTCTTGGTAATCTTCACAAAAGAAGAACAGTCAGATATTTTTTCTTTTAAAAAAAGTTTTATTGGCACATTATCCATATACCATACAATTCAGTAATTCAATCATATCAAGAAGAATTATACAATCATTACCCCAATATAAGCCTTTGTGTTCCATAGCACTACTGGGAGGGTTTGAACCACTAACCTTTAATTTAGTAGCCAAATGCAAACTGTTTGTGCCACCCAGGGACTCCTCCTCTCTCCCAGCTCCCTGGAGGTTCTAAGCAGTCTGCTACACTCGAGACCAACTGGTGCCATTTAGTTTCGCGCTGTGTTCTAAAGACTGCTAGGCAAAAAGGCAGATGGAAAGCGAGGCGGTGCTTTTCAGCTACTATGTCTATTTTACCATCTAAACACAAAAGAATAATATTGCAGATTGTAGTTTTCCTTTCCAACATTCACAGTTTGGGACAACTTTGGGAAGAACAGTGAGTAGTATGAACTCTCAGGAAGATAAAAACATACTTGGAAAGCAACTGTTTGATGATGTTTGCAGTCAATATTTGCAAACCTGTGGTGCATTGTGACGTTACTCTTCTCTGCTCCTGACCAAGGAGAGGGAAATCACACTCTCTTCTGGGAAGCTGGGTGTTTATCAAACAGGATGTGTTACGGTGGTTTCTGCCCTTGTAACCAGATATTTTCTCCATTGTCATGTGTTCAATAATCATCCTAAAACAGGCCACAGGTTACTATAGCAACGCTAACCAAACCAACGTGCTCAAGGAGGTTTCTGAACTAGGAAATGCTGTTATTTCAACCCTGACTTTCAAGGCTTGGAACATGATTCTAAACCAACATATCAGAATACAAGAAATTGAGTGGTTCAAAAAGGCATAGGGTTTGGGGTGTTAAAATTTTCAGATAGAACTCAGGGGCTGCCCATATTGTTCAACTCATTACAGAGCTCTTAACAACTGCCTTCTGTAGCAGTCCTCAATTGTAAAATAGGTAACTGACCTTACCTTTCGAAAGCTCTGGAAAGAACATGCTAGAGAAGTTTGGAGACAGAAAAGAGAAGACTGGTGAGGATCATTTCCTGATGACTGCAACTGCGTCTCTGAGGACAGCTGGGTCTTGTCCCAGGCCTGCACATACCAAAATAAATAAACAAATAAATAAAGTGCTAGTATCCCCACTCTACCCCAGGCAGCTTAACTGTTCTGTGTCAAAAGGAAGACTGCAGCTCATGAATCTTTTGACCTTCAATGATCAGTCCTCACCTTTATATATTTTCCCAAACTCGCCAATACTTTGGGGGGAATCAAACAATCATGTGTTTTATTATGTTGGGAGTAAAATTTTCCCAACCATTTCAAGAGGAATGGGATTGCATTTATATTTATTTATTTGTTTGTTTGTTTGTTTATTTATGTATGTATTTATTTAATCGTTTTATCGGGGGCTCATGCCACTCTTATCACAATCCATACATATATCAATTGTATAAATCACATTTGTACATTCATTACCCTCATCATTCTCAAAACATTTGCTCTCCACGTAAGCCCCTGGCATCAGCTCCACATTTTCCCCGCTCCCTCTCCACTCCCACCTCCCTCATGAACCCTTGTTCATTTATAAATTATTCTTTTGTCATATCTTACACTGTCCAACATCTCCTTCCACCCACTCTCCAATATTTTTATCTTCCTTCCTCAGCTGCTCTGAGTATCTTTGATTACTGGTGTTCCGTTATATCCATGCAATATTTTATATTTGCAAAGTGTCTTAGCCTGCGTTCTCTTGAAGTGCAGAGCCAGCAATGCCTCAGTCAATGCACACAGAGAGCTTCCCTTCCAGGCGGGCCTCCGCACAAGCATCAGGGCTTTGCTGTTGCTGTTCAGTACTGTTGATGTGCTTCTGACTGACTCATAGCAACTCTATGGAGAGCAGACTAAGACATTGCTCGGGCCTGTACCGTCCTCAAATTTGTTAGGCTTGACCCCACTCGGGCAGCGACTCTGTCAATATGTGTTGTAAAAGACCTCATTTTGACTGACTCTCTAGTTGATGAAGCATGATATCTTTTTCTGAGGACATTGTTTCCCCCTGAAAATATGAACAAAGCATGTGAGACCACATCTTGTTATCCCGGCTCATAAGGACCATTCTGGCTATACTTCTTCCAAGACATATTTGTTTGCCTTGGGCAGCACTGCGGGCGATGTTCTTCACCAGCAGCATAATGCAAAAGCATCAGTTCCTCTCAATCTCCCTTGTTCAGTCATTGTCCAACTTTCACATGTGTTTGATGTGGTTGAACATATCCTGGTTGGGTCAGGTGAACCTTAGTCCTCAACGTGACATCCTTACTAGTCCATGTTTTGCAGAGGTCGTGGGCAGCAGATTTGCTCAATGCCATACGTTGTGTGATGTCTCCACTGCTGCTTTTATGAGTGATGATTGAGGATTGTCTCCCAAACCTAGAGAATCATGGCCTAACCAAATGGATACATAACATTGACCATCACAGAAAGCACACCGAATGTCCACCAGCTGTCTGCAAATTTGTCATAGTATGGCGGCTTATGTGTTGCTATGCTACTGGAACCACACCACAAATATTCCTAATACCTGGGTCCCTCACGGTGCACTGATTTCAGTCACGCTGCCAGGTTAACACAGATGAGGGGAAGGCCTGATGATCTACATCAGAACATTAACAAATGAAAACTCTAGGACCAATAGAGTGCAGGAGGAGGAGCCACTTAGGTTTGAAGGCATTTGAGATAAAGAGTAGTTATATGTGGTTGGAAGGGGGCCTGCCCCCTGCCACTAATCACGGGTTCCATAGGCACAAGTGTACGGTTGAGATACATAAAGATTATAGTAAAGTCATAGAGAGCATGAGAGATAGAAGAGAGATTGAAATAATGGAGTCAGACATATTTCATGGTAGTATGCTCACCTCCTGGATGGCCATGATCTGATCGGCCAGGTCCGTGCACAGCATGAGCCGGTGGTAGGTGGGGCAGGGACATGGCAGGATGCTCGAGTACCCAGCAGGAGGTTGGAGGACCCAGTTAATTGCTAACCAAGGGTTATATCTAGTTAGGGAGTGGTGATTACAGGTAACCACACGTCACAGGAAGGGGCAGTACAATAGGCATATACATTATAGGAAGGGGATGTTACGCATAGGCGTAACAGGAAGGGGATGAACTAGGGCTGTACACATGATAGGAAAGGGAGGAACTAGAGTTATACATGTGACAAGAAGGGCGGACCCTAGATTCAGGATGGCGGCCTAACCCTTGGGTGGGCTTGACCTCTCTGGGGGCTACAACAAGGAAACAGACAACTACTATCCTTATCAGAAGGGAGTGGGCCCTACTTGTTGTGGGATAAACAGTGGTGACTGTTTGCTCTAGATAGCTGATAACCCTTAGGGAGAATGACCCCTGATCTACTCCTGATGACCTCCAAGTGTATAGTCATATGCAAGCAGCTAAGTTTGGCATATATTTGGGGGAGACCACTTGGGAGAAATCCTTCTGTTTCCCACAGCTATACAACCATGATCATGCTTTATCATACTAAGGTCTGGTTAGAATCGCCCTAAGTCTAACCTAACTCAACGGTAATTAACAATAAGAGTAATAGGCCCAACTTATTCAATGTGGTAGAGAGTAGGCTCTTCACGAGTGAGCTGGAGTACAAATCCTTACTTGTTATATGAACAGGGACAGCTCCTTCCATTTCTCTGAGGATGAGAGAAATGGAGTGAGCTGTCCCTGTTCATATAACGAGTGAGTCAAAGAGTAAGAAGCTATGTACGTATAAGGTTTTCAGTGGCTTGAACCTTGTAGTCAAGAGACCAAAAGATGTGTTGCATTGTGTAAATTTGCTGCACAAGACGTCTTTAGTGTGTTTAAGATCAAGGATGATACTTTGGGGACTAAGCCATGGTATTCTCCTATAGAACAGGGTGGAACTGCCCCTTTGAGTTTCTGAAGATGTAACTCTTTACAGGACTAGAGAGTCCCATCTTTCTCCCCCATAGCAGCTGGTGGTTTATACAATCTTACAAAATATTTGGGGGGTGGTGGGTATTCATAAGGAATCTGAAAAGAAAAATTCTAAAAATCTCATTCAAGCATCCCTTTCATCCCAACCAGTTATCTAGCATTGGTAGCCCCACAGGAAATATGACAGTCATGATTTAGCAAGAACAACCAAAAAAGTAGGAGAGTGGAGGGTAGAAATGTTCCGTGTTATCTTAATATGCATTTGAATATTTTTTCCCACCCTGACCTCAGATTGTCTACTTGTGCTATGGATTCAACTGAGCAGAGATGCATTAAGTTTCATGAGGAATGGATTTTGCAGGCAGGCAGAGCAGGTGGTTGCCTAGGGCAGCAAAATGTTTTAGTGACTTTATTACGGGAGGGTGTATAAGCTGTGAGGTGGGTAGTTGGATTTGTGGCTTTTTCCTCCCCTCTTGCCTAAGGCAGCAAAATCCCAGCACACCATAGGGTATCGCAGAACATTTGAATATATTTGCATTTCAAATTGAAACTGGGGGAGGGGGAAGCTTTTTTACTCTTGCATATGCACACCGGTGAGTACATAACTGTGTCTCTTCCTCAGTGTAGCTTCTGTGGCACATTGTGGCTGGACGAGTAGATGACAATGCCAGACTTTTGTAGAGGTGACGTGAAGGTCACATCAGGGACATGCCAACCCAGGCAGACCAAAGAGATAGCTGGCATTTATGCCTGCTCCTCTTTTATTTACTTGGCCCTCTCTGGAGAGAGTGTACATCATCACAACAGTGTGTTAGACCTCAGCTGAACCCAGTCCAAACCTGCACCTGGTTCCCACAGCTGCCAGCACAATCTATTCAGGTTGTCACACTAGTTCAGGTTGTCTAATCTGGAGGAAGTCTCTGCAAGATGAGAGTACATCCTTTCAATGTGCTTATGGCTTTATGATGGGAGGAATGAATGTGTTGCATTTGAACCTAGGAGCTCAGGAGAGGTAAATAGAAGAGGATGCTTGCTATATGATGGATGTGCCACAGGGGAACGAGCTCCCTGTTCAAATGGACAAAGACCAAAAGTAATTATGTACTATGTATATGGTGCTATAGAAAAAATAGATTTACAAGTTAAAATTGACCATATTCACCAGGAAACTGCATAGGATAGATAATAAGCTGTCTAGAAGAACTCTAAGTGCTTGGTTGCTTACTGAGAACTGACAGATTGTTGGCAATACTGAGGAATAGGCAATAAACAAAACCAGGTTCTCTGGGGTCAGTGGTGACCGAGAAGAACTGTGTGCTTTCAGGCTTTAAATGGCTGACATTTGGAAAGGCAGGTCATTAGATCTTTCGTCTAAGACACATGCATCTAAGACATCTAAGACACTCAAACCGTCAACCGTTTAGTGACGCGCCGTATGTGTAAATGATTTATACGAGCAGATAGCCAACCCAACTGAAATAGTCCTTCACGTTCAATGAAAGCGGAAACAGAGTCTCATGAAATGGGCAGGCTCAGTAGACGTTAGTTTATTGCTTGCATATACATTCAGGTCTGTAAAGTGAAGTTCTAAAGCCAGGTGGAGTGAACGATTCCCCTTTAATCACCACAGGCAGTGCAGCTACATTAAGAATTGTTTCTAGCTGAGCAGATTATGGCAAGAAGAAACTAGGAGAGAATTGAGAAATCTAGAACTGCTGATGATACAATTCTTTCTGGAAGGCTCTTGATAAGAAAAGTACACCATGCTACTTGGAAATTGTAGTTTGGCATCGCCTCAATCCAGTCTCTATTCAAGTGAAGAAAAATTATTTCTCTTTCTTTACAAAGTCATTTTTCTGTTCTGATTTGTGGGATATATGTTTTGTTGGTTTTATTTTGTTTTGGTTTTTTTACATACTTCCCAATTAACAAAATGTATTCTACACATAGAGCCCAAGGGATCTATTCTTATGTCAATATGTTCACATAATTCACTCTCATTACCATTAATGGGAAGTTAAAATGCACATCAATGGAGGAAAAGATCCCTGCCTAACCTAAATGAATAAGCTTCATGGATGCAACATTATGGCTAATTTTTCTTGAGAAAATGCATTTAAGTCTAAACAGTAAGACTAAATCTACCAAGAGACAGAGGAGACAAATTGAAAACAAAGGGATTTGAAAGACGATTCAGAAGGAACCAGGACAACAGAGAATATATTGGAACCCAAGGCCCAAGGCTTCAAAGGACCCTGGCAGGAAGCCAGTGAAAGAAAGAATGATTAAGCCGGTACCTTAACAAAATGCTTGATTTTTCTGCAGCTATAGACGTAACAAAGATCACAACAAAATAAACAGTTTCTGGGCCACAGACAAACTTTGTAAAGCTTTGTACAGTTTGGTCTTTGTACATACCTTTTCACAGTTGTTAAAGTCCTGGTGCTCTTGTGAACAGATGAAGATCAAACTTGAACTTTATTTCTGTGGCCTGAAAACCTAAGGTCAAGGACATATGATAGAGAGCAAAGCATGTCACGGTTTGAATGGCTTGCCTTCATTCTAGATTGCTCATTATCTGGCATTTTTCGGTAGTACTTTCCAAGACAACAGATAAAATCTAGGGGAAGGATATTACCAGATTGCAGGGGAAAAGTGGGATTTCAGTCATGAAAGTAAAAATGTGTAAGATTATTTGGAGAGTGAAGGACATTGTAATCAAGTTGTCACAGGAAAAGCAAATCATAGTACTTGTGGCTTTAACACACGTGTTGAATTTAAGGCTATACAAAGTTAGCCTTGAAGATGAGCCAAGTTGTGGGCTAAAAGCCCAGACAAAGATATTAATATGAGCTACTTGCTTAATGTGCACTCCC
>NW_022111368.1:6236442-6237510 GCF_000313985.2 Echinops telfairi
AGATGAGCCAAGTTGTGGGCTAAAAGCCCAGACAAAGATATTAATATGAGCTACTTGCTTAATGTGCACTCCCTCTCATTCTCTCTCTCTCCCTCTCTCTCTCTTCAGTTTCAGTTGCAGTGAGTCTATTCTTAGAATTCGATTCATAAAAAGTCATGCTCTTGACCATGGGATTTTCATCACCTGGACGGCCTCCTTTACCACTGGGAAGAGGAAGGGAAAAAAGTAGAAGAAGAAGAAACAAAGCAAACAATTTGTTCTCTCACATATCCCCACTTCTGTAAACCTTGGTAATTCATCCCGAGTAAAGGAAACCCAGGCAAAATAATTTGTCAAAATGTCAGTACACTTTATTGCCAAGTTTGTCTTTCCTCTGGGGCCGGAATGATGCTAGATCTCTCTGTAATGATGGGCTGCCTTCGTCAAACAGTGTGATTTTGAAGGTAGGCAAACCAAATTTTGTTTTTCATGTTACTGCTTGAGTCTCGACTGGACTTGTTGTGTGAAAGCTCCATTGAAGGTCTCTCGTAAAAAAATTCCCGAAGTGGTTTGAGAGAGAACTTAGCATACAAATAAGGGTCAGGAGGCACAAGCATCCATTCTGGCTCTTTGCATGACTACTGCTATTCACAAATCATGTGTTTGTTTTGTTTAAATGATCCTATCTTAAGCTATAAAATAATATTCATTATATTTTTAAATGACTTACACGATATTTCTTACAATAAAAATATCTTAGATGTTTCCAAAGAAAAATAAAACCAAAACATTTAACTCAGTTTTCTTTCCAATCTCACGGATGTTGAAAAAGCATTTCACAAAATTCATTATAAATTCATAATTCAAAATAATGAAGAAAACAGCAATTGAAGGATTTTCTTTTAAAACAATGATACATGCATACAGAAACTGTGTTATTGAATTGAGAATTGTTCAAGATATTTTTCACAAGGATCAGCAATATGACAAGTCTCACCATCTCCATGATTACTTAGAGTAGGAGAGCTATTAGAAATACAACTAAGCAAGGGAAATCAAGGAATTATGAGAATGGGTAAGAAACTGTCT
>NW_022111368.1:6237610-6238882 GCF_000313985.2 Echinops telfairi
CAACAACAACAAAACAATATGGAAAACATCACTGATAAAGCTAACACAAACAAAAAATAAACTCAGGGGTGCAGTTGGATATAAAATTGACATACAAGAATCATTAGACTTATATACACAAATATAAACAGAATGTTTTATTTATAAAGGTGATTCATATTAAATATTTAGAAATGCCTTTAACAAAAAATGTACAAAACCTATAGGAGGAACACTAATTTTAAAATGTTCATGAAAGCTGTAATAAAATACTTAACGAGAGATTCAGTTCTGTTTTTTGTACAGAACAATTCAATAGTATAAAATGGTACGTTTTTTCATAAAGTAATTTATAAAATGAATGCAATCACTTAGGTATTTAATATATTAGACAAACTGATGAAAAAATCATGGAAAAACTAACATGCAAGTGTATGTAGAAACGTACTGAGAAACAAACTGAGAGGGGGATTCATTCTATTAGATAGCAATGCTGTAGGTGCTGCCCACTTGGTTCTGACTCAGAGTGACCCTATATAAAATAGAATAAAACATTAATATAGTAATTATATACATCAAACATTAGTATGTAATACATATGAAGGTGTTAAGAATTGTGGAAATAAAGCATTGTCTTTTGAGTCTGGTACCTTAGACTACATGGCCACCCTGACACCATTCCATTATCTTTCAATTGTATTTTTCAAGATGTTTTTGCAGCCCTTATAAGGAATTGCATAATAAAAACAGTGTTGTACTGACACATAAATGAACACAAAGACCAACCAAACTCCCCCCAAACCCCACTGCCATTGAGTCAATGCTGACTCATAACAACCCCCAGTGGCTTTCCGAGACTGTCACTGCTTGTGCAAATAGAAAGTCCAGTCTTTCTCCCAGGGAGCTGCTGGTGGTTTTTGAAGTGCAGACCATGCAAATCACGCAGCCTCTGACCACTACACCACCAGGGCTCTCTGAACAAAAGCGCGAGTGGGCTGGGGGTGGGGAGTGGAAAACAAAGTCTAGAATTAGACACAAGAACATACAGAAATTTACAATATTACAAAGATGGCATCTCAAATATACTTTTAAAAACTGTGCTTCAGAACATGAGTAGCAAACTGAAAAAAGATATCATTGAATTAATATCTCATACTACCTAAGAATAAATTTTATATTGATTAGGCAATTAAATAAAAGAAATTATACAAGGACTAGGGTAGTGGTTCTCAACCTTGGGAATCAAACGACCCATTCACAGAGGTCCCCCGATTCATCACAGTAGCAAAACTG
>NW_022111368.1:6239528-6247705 GCF_000313985.2 Echinops telfairi
TCTACTGACCACGCACGATGTCTGTCCCTCTCCAGCACTGGCCCCCCTGATGTTGGGTCCCACCAGTATGGGAGACAAAGTACGTGAGACAAAGTCCCAACAGTCTCACTTTTAAAAGATACTCTGCATACTTCCTTCAACACAGATTTTTGCATTCTTCCAGTATCCCACTGTATTTTCAATATTCTTTGCCTTAACTGAAATGTATCAATCCTGGAATTTTCCTTTTTAATTGTCCAGTTCTCCCATGTATATGAGGTGATTAAAAATTCCCTCACCTGGGCTAAATGGACTTTAGCCCTCAAGGTGACCTCTAGAGTTCTTTAGAGAGTGTACGCACATTATATAAGCATAGTGGGAGAATATAAACCTGAGGCACACCTTTCCTGATATAAAGCACTGAGGATTCTCTTGTTTCATTCAAATAACTGCCTCTTGGTCTGTGTACAGGTTCTGCATGAGCACAACTAAGTGCTCTGGAATTCCTATGCATGGCAATGCTACCATTAATTGTCATGATCCGCACAGTCAGATACTTTTGCATAGTCAATAATGTTTACACAATTAAATATCTTTCTGACATTTTCAGCTTTCAACCAAGATTCATAACTTAAGTTATGATATCATTATTTCCATGTCCGTTTCTGAATCCAACTTGGATTTCTGGCAGCTCCTTGTCAATGTACTGCTGCATAGATAAATTAATCATCTTCAGCAGAATTTTACTTACATTTAATATTAGTGATATTGTTTAATAATTTCTACATTTTACCTTTCTTTGGAGTGGGCAAAAACATGGATTTTTACCATTCTGTTGGTCAGGTCTCTGTCTTCCAAAATTCTTGTCATAGATTAGTATGGCCAGCAGTGCAGAAATGGGTGGAAACATTTCAGGTGGTTTTCCGTGAATCCCTGGAGCATGGTTTTTTGTCAATGCCTTCGGGGACACTTGTATTTCTTCTCCAACACTATCCTTTGGCCATCATACGCTACCTCCTGAAATGATTGAACATCGACCAGTTCTTTTTGGTACAGTGATTCATTGCATTCCTTTCACCATCTTTTGATGTTTCCTATATTGTTCTTTTGCCCATGCTCAATATTGCAAATTGAGGCTTGGGAAATGCTAGAGCCTCCTTTTCCTTCAGTGTTTCAGTTTGAGAAACCCTGAATACGTTTTTCCCTTTTGGTTTTCTGTATCCGCGCCTTTGCACATTTTGTTATAATGTTACTTTGTCTTTTTGAGCTTTCCTATGGAAATGTATGTTTCATTTTTCACATCATAATTTCTTCTATTCATGTCAGCCATGGTATGTGCACAATCCAGTTTCAGCCTCTTCCCACATCCACTTCAGTCATTTCTGTTGGCATGTGTAAGGTTCTTGGTGTCACTCAGAACTCCGCTGGTCTTCAGTGATTTATGTTCAATATAGCAATTCCTGAGATAGATTCTACATTTAGGTTAGATAGACTCAAAGTTGTATTTTGGCTTTTCATAGATTTCTTTTAACTCTTTCAGCTTCAAACTGACCTTGGATATGAGCAACAGATAGCCCGTTCAACAGTCAGCCCCTGGTCTTGTTTTGGCTGACAATATAGAATCTCTCCACCATCTCTTTCCATAGATAAGTCAATTTTATTTCTCTGTACTGCATCTGGTGAGGTCTACATGTACAGTCACCGCTTATGTTGTTTACAATGTTATTTTCAAGAAGTAAGTCACTGGTCTTGCAGAATTCTTGTATGTGGTCTCCTGTTTTGTTTCTATCACTAAGGCCATGTTTTCCACTTACTGTTCCTTTCTTTGTTTCTAACTTTTTCATTCCAAATTACCAATGCATCTTGAATGCATTTTGATCAATTTCAGACTAAAGAAGGCGGTAACATTCTGAAATGTCTTCATCTTTGGCATTAATTATTGGTGCATAAACTAGAATAATAATCCTAATAAATGATCTTTCTTGTAGTCATATTTATATTATCCTTCATAGATAGCATTGCATTTCAAGACAGATATTTGAAGTATTGTTTGTGACATTGAATGTGACATAATTCCTCTTGGATATGTATTAATCATTTCTGGCATAATAAATTCTACGATTGTCTGATTCCAAATGGCCAGCAGCAGTCTATTTCAGTTCAGTGTTGCCTAGAATATTTATCAATAGCTATTCCATTTCATTCTCAGTGACTTTCAATTTCCATAGGTTCATCATACCTTTTATATTATACATTTTGATTATTAATAGAAATTTGCATCTGTTTCTTCTCCGTTTGAAATTTTCTGTCAACAAATGAAAGTTCTAAAAGGATTGCTTCTTCTAAATCACTAATGTTGACCTGCTCAGAGAAGACAGCTTTCCCCCTGTTGTATGTTGAGTCTCTTCCAACCTGAGTGACTCATTGTACCTCACTATAACAGATAATCCACCACTGGTCTGTCAGACAGTAGTACATTCAGATAATTGTACTCATTCCAACAAAAAGTGACCCCCCCAAAAACCCAAATTATAGAACAATATCATTGATACCACATTCAAGTAAAATTTTGCAGAAGATCATCCAATAAAGGGTTGCCGTAGTACACTGACAAGATGCTGCCAGAGGTTCAGGCCAGATTCAGAAGAGGACATGGAACAAGAAATATCATTGCTGATGCTCAGATGGATCTTGGCTTAAAGCAAAGAAAACTAGAAAAATCTTTACTTGCATTTTATTGACTATGCTAATGCATTTGACTGCATGGATCAAAACAAATTATGGACAAACTTGAGAAGAATGGAAATTCAAGAACATTTCACTGTGGTCCTGTTGAACGTGTGCATGGATCAAAGGGCAGCTGGGTGAAAAGAAGGAGGGAAACTGCATGGTTTAAAAACAGTAAAGGCATGCATTAGGGTTGTACCCTCTCACCATTATTGCCAAATCAGTAAGCTGAGTGAATTGTCAGAGAAACTGGATTCTATGAGGGGGAATGTAGCATCAGGATTGGAGGAAGACTTATTAACAACTATCTGAAGATGACACAACCTTGTTTGATGGACGTGAGGTGGACTTGGAGTGCTTGCTTATGGAGACAAAGGATTGCAGCCTTCAGTATGGATTACAGCTCAATGTAAAGAAGACCAACATCTTCCAGTAGGTAACATCATGGAAAACAGAAAACATTGAAGTTGCCAAGGATTTAAACTTATTTAGATCCACAACCAATGCCCATGAAAGCAGCAGTGAAGGGATCAAAGGGTTTTGCATGGAGTAACTGCCGCACAAGCCCTCTTTAGAGTATCAAACAGCAAGGATGTTACTTTGAAGACTGCAGTGTGCCTGACCCAAGACATGCCTCATATGCATGTGAGAGCTGGCCATTTAATTAGGAAGACCATAGAAGAATTGATGCATGTGAATTGTGGTGCTGGAGAAAAGTATTGAATGTTCCTTGGACTGCTAAAAGACAAGCCCATCTGTCTTGGAAGAAGTGCATCCAGAGTGCTCCTTACAGGCAAGGATGACAAGACTTTGTCTTGCACACTGCAGACATGCGAGGGGAGATCAGTCTCGGATGAAGAACATCATTCTTGGTAAAATAGAGGGGCAATGACAGAAAGGAAGGCCTCAAGGAGATGGATTGACACAGTGACTTCAACAGTGGCCTCAGGCATAGGCACAATTGTGAGGATGGAGCCAGTCCAAGCAGTGTTTCATTCTGTTGTGCTATGAATTGTAAATGACTGAATGATACCTAACAACAACACGACAGGCGGTGGGCTGTTGTTCATTAGGTTTTCATTGGCTAATTTTAAAGAAGTAGACCATCTCTTTCTTCTTCCTAGTCTGTCTTAGTCTGGAAGCTCCACGAGAACCTGTTTACCATGGGTGATGGTCAGGCATTTAAAGTACCAGTAACATAGCTTATGACATCACAGCAATATGCAAATCACCGCAGTACAATCTCACAGATGGGTGATAGGATTCTATCCTTTATCATTATATTATCTAGTTCGATGCAAGTCTTTTCTTTCAGAGGGTTTTGAAACAATGAAATGCATGAGCATTTTACTAGTCGGACTAGTACTCATCCATTGGTTTCTACGTACCTTTCCCCCCAGTAAGCTTCTTATTGAAATTGATCTCAAATTGAAACAAAGTAAACACAAGTTGAGCCTGAGACATCTTCTGGTGCCAGAAATAAGGAAGTACTCAAGAAAAGATTAAGACATGTTGAAAAAGAGCACTGGATCCACCCTGAAAACTGGAAGAACTGGAATTATTGAATATAAAATAATTATATACAATTTAAATAAATATCCTAAAATAAATTCTTATGAGCACACAGTAATATAAAATATTTCAAATAAGTATATTGTAGACACTGAAGAGATCACCCTCACTATAAAAATTTTTGAGTAAATATAGAAGCAAATTATTGAATAGAATTTACCATTTGACAAATCCCACAATGATGTCTATTTTTCCCAGAAAGTATTTAGTGGCTGTGGTAGTTACATAATCTGGTATCAACTTGAGACTATTAAGAGTGATAGCGTGGTGTTTAGTCTGGCAATCAGGTCGCAGCTTGATGACCTCATTTGGAGGCACTAGGGAGATAAATAGCTCACTGGAGTCAGGATACACACACACTCCCTGTGAGACATTCCTGATGACAAGCCACATGGAGCTATGCTGATTGAGCCAGAGCTCTGGAGCAGCCACATCTCCGGAGACTCATGTCAGCACTGAGATGCTTCCACCGCCACTGGATCCACAGACTTTCCACCCATTGGCCTGTGATATTTCTTCCTTCATTAGGCATCATTGCATGTGCTGTGTGAATCTATACACTGAATTTGTAGAATCTATAGAAGAACTTACAGACTGGTAGCAGACATATGGGCTTTGTCGGATTTATGGGCTTGACCTGGACTGGTTGGGATGTTTTCTCAGTGTACAATTGCTCTTTGATGTAAAGTTCTCTCTTACACACATATGAGTGTCTATGAATTTGTTTCTCTAGTCAACCCGGACTAACAGTAACAGATGCTCGAATCAGGATAGATAGCAAAAGGCTGAGGAGAAAGAGGATTCACAGAACTCAGTGCAGTTCCCCAATGGTATTTAGCAGGAAAAGTAGGAAAGAGAATAACTTTCCCATGGAGGCTCTCTACAGACACCACCTTAAACAAATGATTAAGGCAACATCTTTAGTAACAGGACATAGCAACTTTATGTACGTCACCAGTGATGTATTCAAAAGGACAGGCTCATTTCCATGGCACTTTTACCAAACATGCCTGAGCTCATTGTAGTCCAGAGAAAATATTGCTGTTGTTGTTAGGTGCCATTGAGTCACTTCCAACCCACAGGGACCCTATTCACAACAGATAGAAACACTGTCTGATCCTGCTCCCTCTCGTAATTGCTCCTGTGCTTGAGCCCATTGTTGCAGCCAGTGTCAGTCCATCTCGCTGAAGGCCTTCCTCCCTTTCACTGCCCCCCACTTCCCCAAACATGATGTCCTTCTCCAGAAACCGTTCTCTCCAACAACATGTCCAACGTGAGGTGAAATCTCTCCGTTCTTGCCTCTAAGGAGACTCTAACCACACTTCTTCGAAGTCAAATTTGTTTGTCTTTTTGGTGGTTCATGGTACTTTCAATATTCTTTACTAGCTAAAGTAAAATAGAGTACTATTCTACAGAATTAGTGTTCAGTGAAAGTCTTACCAGAGGTACTTTGGAAGAAATGCCTGGTGATCTACATTCAAGAAAAGCAACCACTGAAAGCCCTGTAGAGCTAATAAGGGATCTCCATGAATGGTAGTCCACTCACCACCAACTAGTGTTTAGAGTCCCCAGGTAGTGCAAATGGTTCATGCTCTCAGCTAGTAACCAGGATGTTAGAAGTGGGAGTCCCAGGGACATTATGGGAGTGAGTTCTGCCAATCTAATTCTAAAATACCAGCCTTTGATCATTCTAGTTAGCAGATATGAGGTTATCACAGGCTGGAGTCAACTAGATGGCAATTAATTTTTTTTCTTGCTCTTCCACATTTATTTTATTTTTAAAATCATGTTATTGGGGGCTCTTACAGCTCATATTACAATCCATATATCAGTTGTATGAAGCATATTTGTACGTATGTTGCCAGCATCATTTTCTAAACATTTAATTTCTATTTGAGCCCTTGATATCAGCTCATATTTTCCCTCCCTCCCCACCACCCACTTGACCCTTTGATAAATTATAAATGATTATTATTTTCATATTTTACACCGACCACTGTCTCCCTTCACCCATGTTTCTGTTGTTCATTCCCCTGGGGGTGGGGTTGGGGATAATGCATTCAGCATTGCAATCAACTCCTCCTTCCTCCCCACCTCCCCCCACCTCCCCCCTACCCTCCTGATGTGGCACTCCCATTTCTGTTTCTAAGGGATTTATCTGATCTGTATTCTGCATGTTATGAGCCAGTATCTATACCAGTGTACATGCTCTGGTCTAGTCAGAACTGAAAGGCAGGATTGGGGTTGTGATAGTGGGGGGTGAGGACAGCTCAAAGAACCAGAGGAATATTGTGTGTTTCATCAGTGCTAAACTGAACTCTGGATGACTCACCCCTTCCTTGTGACCTTTCTGTTAGGGGATGTCCCATTGTCTACCAATGGGTTTGGGGTCTCTGCTGTGAGGCCCCTCTTCTCAACAATGTATTTTGTTTGTTTGTTTGTTCGTTTTGGGTCTTCTGTTGCCTGTTACCTGGTTCTGTCGACATCTTAGGATCACATAGGCTGGTGTGCTTCCATGTGGGCTTATTGCTTCTCTGCTAGCTGCCTGCTTGTTTAACTTCAAGTTAAGATCCTAGAATCGATATCTTTTGATAGCCAGGACCCATCAGCTTTTGTCCCCACATTTACTTATGCGCTCATTCTGTCTTCAGCAATCCTGTTGGGAGGGTGAGCACCACAGAATGCTAGGTTGTTAGAACAAAGTGCTCTTGCATTGAGGGAGGGCTTAAGCAGAGGCCCAAAGTCCCTCCACTTCCTCAATGTATTGCCATATAAATATATGTACATAACCAATACCTCTATTTTTATGAATGAATGTATTCGTGTATGTACAAATCTATGCTTATCCCTCTATCCATAGCTTTGCTTCCTAGATTGTTTCTCTGTTTCCTTTTACCTTCCTCCTGTCCCAGCACCATGCTCACCCTACTTTTGCCTCTTAGTAATTCCTCTCAGCTAGATTGCTGTTGCTCCAACACCCCCAGAAGCACTATGTCCTCCTCATTGTTGCTTTTAATTTTCTACTTGTTCCTCTGTCTACGGTGTTGTTTTCTCACTACTCCTTTCCCACTCCTCTGTCTCCCCCACCAGGTCCCTCTGGAACCATCGGTCCTGTTGCTTTCTCTTCAGGCTTGCTTCCCATGCTTACCTCATATTGGTAGACAAAACAGCAATAACAGAGACAAAACAAAAGAAAACAAATCATTGAATAAAAAGAGAAAAAAACATCTAGGGGGAAAAACCCCAATAAAGCACACACAATTTCAGGTCTGTCTGCTAACCTTTATGACTATCTCCCCACTGGTTCTGGGAGGTCCCAGGAACTTCCCCTCCTAGTTCGAAGTCTATTTTGGGGGCTCTTCAGGGGCCTTGCAGCTTGGCTTGGCTCCCATTGCTGATCTGTTACGTTCCCTTCTGTCATGTTCCCTTCCCGCTGTGCAGTCTTCAGACTGGACACACTCCCCACCATGTGTCCCCAGTGCTGTCCTCTGTCTCGGCATGCTCCAGCGAGGGGACATCATGCCTCGAGCTGTCGTCGGCCCAACACTCCTTTCTGTGCCGGGTTATCATCCTCAGGGCTTGATGTGCCAGTTTGAGGTCTAGGCCCTCGCTCTCTCTTTTTCCCTCTTGGTTTACTTCTGTATGGGCATGGCAGGCAGGCTCCTCTCCCCAATTTATAGGTTTAGTGTTGCCCTCTGTAGCACATACTTCTAGGGGAAGGGGGTCTGTTTGGCTTTGATTGGGGCTGGCCTGTAGACCTCTCTGTTCATGAGGTGCTTCATGTGGTCCCATTGCTCTCAAGCTTTGGCATGCCATGGTGGGTTCTGCACTCACACTCCCAGTTATGGCTCCACAGAAATGGGCAACTGATTATATATATATATATATATATATATATA
>NW_022111368.1:6247951-6295282 GCF_000313985.2 Echinops telfairi
CCCCTCCCTTCATGATTAGACTGCAATTACAGATTCTGGGAAAGAAAATCTCTGTCACTTCCATTGCATCATATTAAGGGTACATATTTTCAACATGACACAGTTGTTGATGTTGACCTTGATCACCTTACACCAGGATAGTGTTAACAGGAATGATTGCCCAATACACAAAGCAAGCAGGTGGTGACAAACATGTGACACGCTTCACTGCAGATTAATATGTAAGAACATGCAAGCTTTCCATGCATACTGGGTATTCCATTTCTCTCAGACATTGTCAATTTGAAACGAGGCTTTGATTCTGTGGGACGGTGCTGTGGGCTTGGGAGAAAGTCATGTCAGTCATACCTCAAAGCAAAAATGTAGATATGGTGAAAAAATGTGAAGGTGTTCGCTTCAACTCAATGTGCACAAGTGAGTGCATGCTTACCTTGCTTTTTCAGGCAATCCAACACTGTAATCAGCTCTCCTAGCTGTAAAGTTAATCATTTTTGCTTTGCATTGCATGCTGTATTCTTTGGAAGGAGGTTAGTATGCACGGCCCACACTTAGAATGTAAGGAATGTGAAGTTTTGCTCCTCCTTCCTGAGGGTGTAGTTGGGATTTTTCTGCCTGAGGGATTTGAATTTTAAATTTATGGATGCAATTATTTTTGTATATGGAGGTTTCTTTTATCTTTGGTTAATAAATCAATTGTAGCCATTGTGGTCCCCGGCTCCCCCCCAAAATTGTGCTGGCTATTGCCATTTGGTGCACTTCTCTGTGGTTCTTGTCTCCTTTTGACATACCCCCATCATGGTAGTTTTGCTTGTATTTTATGTGGGCTTTTTATTTGATTTTTTAAAATAAAACATTTTATTACACTCTGGTGTTATAAGATACTTAGGACTGATCATCTACACTTCTTAGCCAGTCCTAGAATCTACCATTTCTCCATGTACATCACTTCCTTTACTCAGCAGTGCCTCATACTGGAGCATGATATTGCAAAGCCAGCTTTGGGTGCTAGGTGTTCTCGTTACTGGTGAAGCATTGTTTCTAGAGCCTCGCAGGTGACAGAACAAGAATATCCTGTATATATTCAGCATATACACACATATCCTTGCCAAACTCGCTGCCACCTAGGCAATTGTGTTACGCTACAAGACAGAGAACTACCTCATAAGGTTTCATTCATTCCTTTTAAATCATTTTATTGGGATCTTGCACAATTCTTATCCCAATCCATCCATCCATTGTGTCGAGCACATTCATACATTTGTTGCCATCATTGTGCTCCAGACATTTGCTTTCTACTTGAGCCCTTGGGATCAGCTTCTCTCACCTCATGAGCTTTCTAAGGATGGAAGCAGACTTCCATATTTTTGTCCCGCTGCTGAGCTCAACCTGCTAACCTTTTGGCTGTCTCAGCAGTCAAGTGCTTTCATGTTACACTGCACCACCTGGGCACTTTGTATGTGCAAATACCAATGCATATTTTTATATGCCACCATCTGTATCTCTGTCGAGCTGAACATGACTTTGCACTGATGCCCCCAACTCAATTGATTACCACGTTGATTGTTCCAGCTTCCTCTCCTGGCTGCTCTGTGAATTCCCACTCCACCAATGAAAACCCTGGCTCCCACAGGCACCATCCATTTATGTAAGTGTTCTCTTTCTGTGTACATGGATAGCATTATCAGAATTGTTATCCCACGTGGAAAAGAACCTTGGGAACTAGAGAAAAAGATGTATGTGCCATTCATTTCACCCTTAGTCTTTCAGAATCTGCTCATTCCCAAAGTTATTAAGGTCAACACTTGTGTCCTTGACCAAATTCAGTTTGGTTGTTTGACACATTTGTGATATACTTAGATTGTGTTGTTACACTTTGTATTTCTCCCTAGGACCACTGACCTCCTAAATAATTATTTGTATATTTATTTTGAATTTCTTTACAAGTGCCCCTTGGAAAATAGCCTGTAAATTTCCAAACTTTCCTATTTGTTCCTTCCATGAACAGTAGGTTCGTGAAAAAGAGTAACGTTCAACAAGATAGACTGACCCTGTAGCTGTGCCAATGTGCTCAAACATAGCAGTTCTGCTGTCCATAGTAGTACTATGAGGCAGAAGGGACTCAAGGACACACCTACCCACCTATCATGAAGGCAATGGTGGTTGAGTGGCAGAATTCTTCCCTTTCATGTGGGAGAACACAAGTTCAATTCCTGGCCAAGGCAATTCATTTGTAGCAGCAACCCATTTGTTAATGGAAGCTTTTGACATTCCTGCTTTATCAGAAGGAAGACGGTGTGTGGAAGGTCACAGCCTCTGAGGTATTTTTTTGCTTGCTTGTCTTTACTTGCCTCTCAATATGGAACTTCCACCCTCTCATCAGGGTGGGGCCAGAGTGGTTCAAGTTCAATGTTCTCAGAAGGTATGGCCTCTGTCCTACGTGTGGGTGCTGGGTAAAAAATGGAACACTCAACATCTCCACCACCAACCAATCAATCAGTCCACTGGCATTGAGCCTATTCTAACATACAGCAACCCTCTAGAAGGCTTCCCCCAAAGGTAAAATTCATGGAAGCAGATAGCCTCATCTTTCCCCGGAGGAAATTCTTAGGGATTTGAACCACCAACGTTCACACTCCTTTGGAATTTATCCTCTTCCACAGGTACCGGAGATAGAGTGGAATGCACATGCTGATGCCCCGGGTTTGAACTGGGAGTTGGCTATCCCGGTGTGCAGAGCAGTTTTCATCCTGGTTAGGAGAAGGGGGAGTAAGCTAAACTTGGCTCAAAAGGCACAGAAGCTCCTTTTCCTTATCCTTTTAGGAGCAGGGAACTTGAATGTTTTACTGTCTCCCCTGTTCCTGTTTTCCAACTTAATACTTTATTTAATTATATCATTTTTCTTAACATGTCTTCTTATTCCTTTAATTGTACCTCAGCTGATATATTTAATAACCTTAAATTATCCCTTTAGAGATAAAGATACAAAATATGTGGGAATTAGTGCACTTAAGCTACTTTGGGACTTTTTTCTCTTTTTCTTTTTATTGCTAATTATTTCATTTATTTATTGCTAGGATTAATCTCTTTGATAGTGGTTTATTAAAGCATTTATTTTTATCATCTTCTATAGGTAAATTAACTCAATGTCCATCACCTACATTTCATTATCATTTTTCCGCTCATCTTTTATTGATGGCAGTCTTTCTATAGTAGTTTCTCCACAATAGTCCAAGAAATTAATAAGAATCTTATTTCCTGTAGGTTTTTTTGTCTTGATTTCTCCCCCCCCCATTGCTTTGCAGCATGGATAATTTAGCTGGATAAGAATTCTTAGATCTTTGTATGTATTTGCAATGATTTCATAATATGTCCACATATTCTTTGATGACGCTTCCTTTGAAAAGCTGGAGACTAAATTCACTTCTGTTAAGTGTAGACCAAAAATTAGCAACTCACTCCTAATAATTAGCATAAGGTTGAATTGACATTATATGAATTTCAAAGTTGGAACTCACACACAACAGGATAGCTTCTTGGCTACGCCTCTCTGGAGTCTATTGTGCTAGAGGAAGAGTTGCCAAGCATCCACTCCCCAGCCATGGGCACAACCCCAAGGCAAGCCTTCGGATGATTGACCCCTGGCTGATAGCCTGCCTACAACCTGGTGAGATGCTTGAGCTAAAACTGCCCAGATAAGGTGATCATAAATTATTGACTGGTTAGCCAGACTAGACAGACTTGGACAAGGGAAAGAAAGTGAGCTACTGGAAGAACTCGTGCATGAAAGGGAGGTGGAGGCACACTTCCCCCAGGTCTCCGGAACATAAAGGAAAGGAAGGGCAGATAAGACACATTTCCCTGTCAAAGGAGGAATGGAGAGGCTGAAAATCGATGGGGAAACACAGAGTGTTCACTATACCCACATTGGCAAAATTGAACCTCGGTTTCAGGGCCTGATAACAAGGGCGCAGCATGCACTTGGGGGTACAATGGTGTACATACCTGAAAAAGGGAATTATGCTACAGAAAGTCAGCCACTGGCAGAAGATCCCCCAGAAAGCCAGCCAATGACCCATCATTATGCAAATAAAAACATAGTTTCTCCTTGTACTATGCCCTCAGAGTAACTAAGAGTCAAAGTATTTCCCTCAATGAACTCTCTTGTTGCATTCATACTTCTCGGACTCTGGTCTGACTGCTGTCCCTCATCTGACATTTTTCTTGTGAGGTCAAGCAGCGAGAGGTCTGAAACCTTGAGTCTCTTCCCAGCAATAGACCTACAGAAGTGATCTAGACCATAAGTCACTGAAATATGGACTAATTTATTACACAGAACTACAGAATTTTCCCACTAATTGGGCATAGCTGTGAAAAAGTCTGGATCACATTTGGCTCTCTCCTCCCCACCCTAAACTATAGATGACTTCCTCATGTGCCATCTGTGACAGGCAGGATAACACCCACCCACCCCCACCCGCCATCCCACAGTACCTCCACGCCCCAGTCTCTAAAACCTGTGAATGTGTTATCTTTCAGGACCAAGGGGCTTTGAAGATATGATTATGGATGTGTTAAGGTTCTTGGGAGAGATAATCATGAATCATCTTTTTTAAAAGATAGGAGTATCAGAGTCAGAAAGATGTGACGACTGAGATAGACAGCAGAAAGAAGAAGATACTCCACTGTTGCTAGCCTTGAAGACGGAGGAAGGGGCTATGAGCCAAGAAATGTAAGCAACCTCTCAAAACAAACTCACTACCCTAAAACCTCTTCGACTCCTAGTGACCCTGTAAGGCAGGCTTGAACTGCCCCTTGGTAGAAAGCACTCTGTTTCCCACAGAGCAGTTGGTGGCTTACAACTGCTGACCTTGCCCTTAGCATCCCAACACGTGATCCATGACGCACCCTCTAGAAATGGCAAAAGGCACAGATTCTCCGCTCAAGCCTCCAGAAGGAAAGCAATCCTTCCAAGCCCTGATGTTTGTCCTACTAGGGTCATTGGTGACTTTGGAACTCCAGAGCTGCAGGATAATACATGTGCATTTTAAAAGCTAATAAATGTGTAGTAATTAATGGTGAGTAGCGGTAATTGGAAACGAATACATCTTCTACCACAAGAAACTTATACTTTGAAGTCCAGATAATTTACTAGCTCTGTCTCAGTGTTATGTAACCTATGTTGATTGTTCATGGAACATAAAATACTCTTTCCAACTGAAAAGTGAAGTACTTTTTTCCCCTGAAATAAAAAAAGAATAGTATTTTAAACTATTCTGATGCCTTAACATTGTACTACTCTACTGAGGTCAATCTATTGAACATTCTAGATCTATCTATCAAGTCTATCATATTCATTCCAATCCATTTAACTCTATTTCCATTTTATTTTGCTTATGTGCAAATACATATTACAATTATGTAGATTTAGTAGTAGTAGTTCTCCTCAGTGCTGCCAATTTGTGTATGTTTTCTTTTTGAACTTGAACTGTAGCAGTTCACATGACATTTCCTTCCATTTCCTCAAATAGCTCATCCATGCAATTGTGTCTCTACTGCATGTTTTGTATGCAATGACCTGTTTCTTTTAATTTTTTTTAATTGTGAAAATTGGTGTGATCACAATTTTCATTGTTTTGTGGTCACAGTTTTTCCTAATATATGTCTTGAATTTGGCAATTATTTTCCCTGTCCTTTCTTCCCATAATGAAACTGTAGAATCTTTCTGTAGCTTGTTGGTTCTTTAAAATCATTTCTCACATATTTCTGATCTCTTTCCCTACCACGCCAATGTAGGCAGTTCATATCTGAGATGGGCACAATCTAGATTCAAGGACAGTAGAAATTCTCAAATGGCACAAGGTCATGCATATCAAATGAGTTTGTTCCTTCTGACCTGTTCCCAGATAAATGCAAACAGCATTAGAGTGCTGCCCAATAGAGCTTCTCCTTTTCCTTGTCTAGCCTCATGCTTGGCATTGAGGACGGCCTTCTTATACTATGTCTGTCTCTGCAATTCCCCCCTTAGTTCCCTATCTTTACGTTTTCTTGGAGCCAGATTGATTCCAGGGAAACTCTGAGAGCCAAATGTGCATCCTAAACTTAGCACTGGAAACATGAGACGGGATTCATCCCTCTCAGTGTGTCGTGTTTTAAAAGAAAATCTCCTTTCTTTCTTTCTTTCTTTCTTTCTTCCTTCCTTCCTCCCTCCCTCCCTCCCTCCCTCCCTCCCTCCCTCCCTTCCTTCCTTCCTTCCTTTCTCTCTCAAGGGCCACAGGCTGTCATTCATTGTATCGTCCCTCCCTCCTTTTGCTGCTTTGACAGACTAACCTCTTTTTTTCTTTCCTTCAATGTGCGTGTTCTTTTGGGAGACGGGTCATCAACAAGGGTGAGAAGCCCTGGTGGTGACGTTGTCAAGCCGGCTCTTTAACCCCGCCAGCCTCTCTGCAGAGAACCGTGGGACTGTCTGTGCCTGTCAAGACCCAGAGCCTCGGGAGCCCTGTACAAGGTGGCACTGGGCAGAATTGATTCCATGGTGGGGTTTTGTGTTTTTTGTTTTTAGCTTTCTTTCTTTTATTGATACGCTGTTTCTTAGCTGAGGAAGATGAAGCTCCATTTCAATTCATCATGTAAAACCCAGAAATCATTTCCAGTTTTGGACGGCTGGGCGTCAGCCTTCATTAAGGATTTCCACAATGGAAGTTTCTGGCACTTTCGTTTTAGCTTCATCCTGGTGTGTCTGGATGATTTGAATCCTGATGCAGCCATCTCCTGTAATACTCTTTTTCCCCTGATTTTTTTCAGTTACAAATTTGAAAAGCATGTTTTCTATCCCTTCAAGTAAGTGAATGATAAGAGTGTTTGACCGGTCATAATCATATCAGAACCTTTTGGCTTGCTGCTAATAACTTCCTTCCTGGTTGATATCAGTACATTAATCGCATTTTTTTTTTTACAGTTATTCACTAGTTTACATTTCGTCCAATTTTTCTATCAGGCAGTCTGTGCCCGTCAGTTATGTTCACATGAACATATTAAAAAGGACTTTGTCACATGCTTTGATGAAACCCAGATACACCATATCTGTGTCATTCCATGAACTGCCAGTCTAGCAAAACTGTCAGACAGCAAATGAAGTATGACTTGTTTGTAGTGAACCCATGCTGACTCCTAGAAATCATTACTTTTTTTCTAAAGGGCGTATAAATCTATAATCTAATAATTCATTATATAATTTTACCAGGAAAAAAATGCCATCGAGCATGTCTATTTGAGGCTTCCAACCTTCACCATTGCCTTTTGCTTTTCTTTGTGATTCTTCAGAGATAGCTGGAATTGGTTTTGTAATCATGCCGTTAAGTTCTGCACACCTTCGGATAAAATTCATCAGGATCTGGGGACTCCATCCCATGTCAAGAAGCTAGCTGCTCTCATTATCTCCTCTGTTATCTTGGGCTTCACTTCCTAAGCACACCATATTTTCTCTCCCTGCTTCACTTTAAAGACTGATTTTGTGAAAAGAGAGGGATTGAAAAAAGGAAAAGAAAACCAAAAAGGAGCAGGGGGTGGGGGCGTTTGCTTCTGCTACTAACACGGAACCCAGATGTGGGCTTTATGAAGTTCTTAATGTTGTGTGTGTGTGGAACATTCTTAAAAGGCACAAGCCTTTGGAAAGTTACCTACACTTTAGCAACGAGAATTTCTCCTTTTCTCTGACAGAGATAATTATAGTACTACCTCATGGAGCTCTTTAGGGACTAATTGAGCTAACACACTTACCAAGCTTAGAACAGTGCCTGAAACCTTAGAGTAAACATGAAATAAATATTAGCTATTGTTATTATCATTACCTATGAATTTTTCATGGTAGACTTATTGTGATGAGCCCGCCTGACTCAGTGGTTCAATGCCTCAGCTGAGCTGCTAACTGAAAGGTTGAAAGTTAAATCCACTGCTTTACCCAGGAGAAAAAGTTATAGCCACCTGATAAACATTGACAACCTTCGAAACCCACTAGGTCACGTCTACATGGTCCTATAAGACCACATTGCCATTCTATTGATTTCGACTCATAGTGATCCTATCAATACAGGCTTTCACCGATTGTAAATCTTGAAAGGGGCAGACAGTCTATCTTTTTTTGCCTCAGAGAACCTGGTGGTTTTGCATCAATAACCTTCTACTTAGCTGCCCAAAGCTTAGCCAATGTACCCCCAAGGCCTCTATCCTATTCTGTCTCTGTACGGGAGGAGGAACCATGTGCTCAGTATTGTTCCCTTAGGCTCATTCTGAACCTAGACTTCTCCTCTTCTAATATTGAGAGTGGATTGCCATATTTCTATACCAGATCTTTATTTTGTGTGCCATCGTTCACTTGCTATATTGACTTTTCAAAATCTGAAGTCATCAATTCAATCACTCTAGGGATATTAAATGTATTGCCAGTCTCCCCAATTTCCATTCTGACCAAGTTGTGCTGTAATTTGTGATATAACTGTTAGGGTTTTCAAATCTACACGTGTGCCTTAAAATGATTACTTCCTTTGGAGTCAGTCACAGGTCATGCAATGAAGCCCCCTCGTTATTTCCTCTCTCTTCTTCTCGGATGGTAGCCCTAGAATGTCCTCCTGGCCGAGCCTGTCACATGGGTGATAAGCTGCATGGCAGGGATGCATTCAATGGGGTTCTTCTCGCCATAGTCGATGCCACCTGTCAGCAAACTTTTGAGAAGGAAGAGCCAATCCTGCCGTCCCTCTCAATAAACAAATTATTCTAGAGCCATAAATGTGTTTTTACAAACAAAAGAAATCACCGTTATCTGAATAATATCCTTTCATTTGTTTTCAATTTTACTTCAGAGCCACAGATACACACTGAAAGAGTCTCGGATGGCTCTTGAGCTGCCATTGGCCATCCCTGGTCTACATAACTCCCGCCAAATGACCTTTTCCTGAAGGGTCCAGGGAAGAAGTTGGGGAAGATAGGATTCGGGTAACAAGTCCCAACCAGGATTCTTTGTAATTGCCAGTCAGCTACATGTAAAATAAGGCATCTCAGACACAGGACAGGGAATATTACCAACAGCAAGAACCAGGACTAGAACACATCCTCTGGGTTCAGAGATCCTGCACAGCGAACCTCCTTGATCCAAAAAACAGCTTGACCACCAGAGAAGGAGTAGCAACAACAGAGCCAGGAGCTGGAGTGTCGACTCCCAGGCCCACCGTGCAAGTAAAGCTGAATGCACTTGGGCAAGAGGCTGGTTTGTGGAGATATGGTGACCCTGGGAACTTAATTTGAGGAACTGGAGTGATTATCTATAGACCAAGATTTATATAGTGGAGTGGCATACTCTTTGGGCATTTAGTAGTAGTCCTGAAAGAACTTTGCAACGTGTCCTGGCTGAGTATCTTTATCCTGAACATTTCCAATTCAATTGTAACCTGTTATCTTTGATAATGAACTCCATAATCATAAGCATTTTCTCTGAGTTCTGTGTGGCCATAAAATGAACTATAGAACCTCGCAGAAAAACAGAGTGCGGAGTGAGACAGAACCCAAGCCGTCCACTCTGCTCTTTCCTTTCCCATCTGTTTGGTCTCTGGTGGATCTACCCACTTCTGTTCAGGTTTACTTCCATTGCACTGTTGGGGTGCAGCTCATTCTCCCGAGCTCTCTTGCTACCGTACTGTCTTACGCTCCTCTGCTGCTGATCCTCCTCTGTCTCAATCCATCACGCTCCATCGTAATTCACCTGCCGTCAAGACTCTCCTGTCAGATGGGTATTTCCAAGACACAGATTTGAGAAGGATTCCCTGAGTGGTGCAAACTTGAGGGGCTTGACAACTACCCAAAGGTTGGTGATGTGAACCCACCCAGAGACAGACTTGGAGATGTTGATTCCACAAGGTCACAGGATTGAAACTCTGTGTAGCAGTTCTACTCTGCGTGGGGGGAGGGGGACTGCCGTACGGCAACATCCCTAGACAGCAACTGGCAACAATCATTGGATTGTGTTACCGATTGAGTGTTATTGAGCCCTCCTCCCAACTGATAATCAAGAAATGGAAATGTCAATAAAAAAGCCAGGGGAGAGTGTGATCTCACGTATCCTGCTGAGTTTATCCCATCTGTCAGTCTGAAGCAACAAGAACAGGAAATTGAACAAGCCAGGCTTTGACAAGCTTTGAAGAATTTGTTTTCAACCAAATAGAGAACTTCTGAGGGCCGTGAGCCCAATAAGTAATTCTTATAAATGTGCGGAAAAGGAACATGTACGTTGCCTGTTAACATGACTTAGTTGCCTTGATTTCTGTGTGTTAATTTTCCTGAATGTATGTGGGTGAGTTTTGGTCTTGCTGTAAAAATGGAACATTTCTGAGAGTTGTGGTATTGTGTGTGGCCTTAGGAAAAGCACACAGCTAAAACAACACAATTTATAATAGAATAAAAACGCTAAGTGGAACTATTAATCATTCTTATTTGCTCATTCTTTGACTGAAATTTTAAAAAGGTTTAAGACCATTTGAATCAGATGTTTGTAGAAGAAAACCCATAGAACGTTTTGGGGAGAAGTTAGCGTTTGAAGGTACAGTTAAATAACTACTTACAGCTTTTCAGAAATACCCTGATATGTCAAAAGAGTAATAGTGACCTTTTGAATCAAACAAGCAAAGCAAATCCTGAAGTACAACCTGAAAAAGCCAGGAACTGTGTAAGGTGGAAACCTGTAAGGAGGAACACTCAAGTGCTTTCCATGAAAGTGAGCAACTAAAAAGTGGCAAGACTACAGCCTGTCAAAGGCAGGGACCTTGTGAGACACGGAAAACCACAGCAGTCTAGTGGCGCTTTGGGTCTCACAGGGTTCACTGCATCCATGACTCACTTCTAAATTGTTGTTCATTGCCATCAAGTTGGCCCTGACCCCAGGAAACCCACACACAGCTTCCCAAAACATTGCCTAGTCCCCTGTCACCTTGACCATCATTGGCATGCTCAAGTCCTTTTGGGTATTTTTAATTTCTCCCAAACGGAAAAGATCATCTTCCAGTACTACAGCATGCACTCTTCTGTTGTGATCCACGGAGCTGTCGTTGGTCCCGGTTAGAAGTGGATTTGCTCAGCCTTTCTCCCTACTCTGACTGAGTCGGAGCAGCACTATGAGGCAATTCACCAGGCTGATCCTGTTGGGGCAATGAAACCCGGGACAGCTGGAATTTGACATCAGAAACAGCCCTGTTCACCTGGGTCTCAAAATCTAGCCACCTTAAGCAGGGTCCAGCTGCACCACTTTGGTACTGTCTGTTTCAGTGGGAAATATTTGAATTTTCTTTCTCTGACAAGTTTCCACCTTACATAAGTTCTGTCTCTGGGTTGTGATAGGTTTGAAATACTGGTGGAATCATTTTCAGCATCATAACAACGTAACACGCAAGCAACACGTGCATGGCACACTGACAGATGGGTAATCTGTCATTCATAACTGAATAGAAATAAAATTTTTAAATCATCATATTTTAGTTCTTACAGGTAATTTTAGAGTACATGCCTAAGGCTTAATAATGCTCGATGATTTTAATGCTGTCATAGATATTGTAGTTTCATTACAGAGCCCTGATTAAGTGTGGGGATACTAATGGTGGATGAAGGATGAGGTTGTCCACTCTTATAAAGGGTTACAGTCTCTGAAACTCTTAGGAGCAGTTGTACTCTGTGATATAGGGTCTCTATGAACTCAAGCGGACTCAGTACCCCTGGATTTACTTTGGATTGCTTGCTTTATGATGAAAAAAATTTCACTAAAAATATTTTTAGTTTCTGCTAGTGCATAATAATGATGATTCAAATTCTGATTACTTATATAATTGAATAAAATGAGAGCTCTAAATAAAAGAAGCAAAGTATAAAATTTGAAATCTAGTAAATAAAATTTTCTACAAGACTGTCTATACATTGGTCTTATGTTTGAATGATAGTATAGTTGTTGTAAACATTTGTTTTAAAACTCTTAAGAATTAGACTAGTGATGTGAAAGTGAGTCAGGTAAAAGAAATCACTAAAGTAAAGACAGAAAAGAACCGAGAAAACACATGAAAATGCTCAAATGTAGGTGAATCTGGCAAAAGTGAATCTCTTTGAGTTGTGTATGTCTGGCACCATGCCTGGTATGTAGGTATTAATCTGCTTACAACTTCCAGTTGCAAAAATCAGAAGTTGAGGATTCAAAAACCTCACAACAATAACAACAAAATCCTGACCTGAGTGGTTTCACAGAACAATCCTGCCCAACCATTAAAGAATTGACACCAACTCTTCCACAAAACAGAAGAGGAAAAACACTCCACCACTTATTCTATGAGACCAGCACTGCCCTGATGCCAAAGTCAGACAAAGACAACACAAGAAAGAAAATGACATCTCAAAATCCCTGAGTTAGTTAATTGTGCCAGCCTGGCCGATAATCACATGTGGGGCTAATTGAAAGGCAGAGGGATAAATGGGTGGTGAGCCTCGCCTTTCTAGTTCTCGGGTCTCTTGTTTTGTGATGGTTGTATCGGGTGCAGCTGCCTTAGCAGTTCCCTGCTTCAGCTTGCAAGATTGACTTCCTACAAGACAACCCTATGGAGAAGCTACATGGACCTATCCCAATGCAGACCTGGGTGCTGGAGCAGCCGGGTGGAGACCCCTGCTAGTGCTGAGATGCTTATTCGTTCACTGACTCAGCTTTCCTCCTGCAGTCGGCATCATTGCCTCTGTTTTGTGAGATGGAGGACTTTGTGGACTGGTGTTAGGTTAATGGGTTAATGTTGGACTTGTGGGCTTGGGCAGCTTTGGGTTGGGATGTTTTCATGATGCACATTTTCTTTACATAAAACTCTCTCTTATCCATGAGTTGCTGTGGATTTGTTTCTCCATAGTACCCAGACTAATACAATCCCCTTAAATAAAGATGCAAAAATCCTCACCAAAACACAGACCAACTGACTGCACTGCCAGACTTACAGGATGACACACCAGGATCAACTGGGATTTATTCCAGGAATGCAAGGGTAGTTCAACCAAGAACATCCAACTATTTAATACAGATAGTACATCTGTAATATGAAAGAAAAGGAGCACCGGGTCATTCCAACTGACACAGAGAAGGCTTTACAAAAGGCAACACCCTTTCATGATACAAACACTCAAATTAGGGCAAGAAGTCAGAATGCTCTATGTGAAAAATGGCAATTTTGTAAAAGTTAACATCATACTCGCTGTAGAAATACTAAGAACGTTTCCCTTAAAGATTAAGATAAAGACAGTGTGTCCATTTCTACTATTCCTAATCCATATTGTACTGGAAATACTAGCGAGAATAATTAGATTTAAAAAATAATGAAGCATATTTATACTGAGAAGAAAGGGTTAAAACTATCTCTACTCAGTTGACATGATCCTATCAATATCTATATATAAATGTATGAGAAAGTTACAAATGCTAATAAATAAAATCACTCCAATCGCAGAGTAGAAGAACAACACACATGATTAGTTGTATTGCTATATACAAGCAATAATCCAGCTGAAAATAAAATTAGTAAAACAATTAGATTCATAATAGCATCTAAAGGAATGAAATACTTATGAATAATTTTAACAGTGACCTATACCCACTGCTAAAAGGAAATTTTAAATACCCAAATAAATGGAAAGACATTGTATGTTCACAGATTACAATACTCAATATTGTTCTCTATCAATACTACCCAAAGTGATTTATAAGTTCAACATAATCTCTACCAATATTCCAACTACGTTCTTATAGATATGGAAAAGCCAAACTCCAAATACTGTAATTTTAAGAGGCCCTGTATAGCTAATATAATTATAAAATTGAAGAACAAAGTAAGAAAACTCACACTACTCAAATTTAAAATATATTATAAAACCATAAGCATGGTACTGATTTGTGGATGCACATAAAATAGAATTGTCAACCCAGAAATAAACTGATACATCTATGACAACTTCATTTACAAGGTTGTGAGATCCATTCAATGAAGAAAAGTCTCTTCAACAAAAGGTCATAGATCAATTGAATCACCACATGCAAAATAATTCAACTGGACTCACAGCATATAGGAAAATGAACTCTAAATGGGTCAAAGGGCTAAATGAAAGAATTAAATCTATGAAGGGACTTCAAAATGTTCTCGTAAAAAATGAAATTAAAAATAGCAATAAAAATACAATTGTTGAATCCGGCTAGACCAGACGATGTACACTGGTACACATGGGAACTGGAAACACAGGGAATCCGGGACAGATGATCCCTTCAGGACCAGTGGTGAGATACTGGGAGGGTAGAGGGAAGGGGAGGTAGAAAGGGGCAACCAATTACAAGGATCTACATATTACCTCATCCCTGGGGGACAGACAACAGAAAAGTGGGTGAAAGGAAACGTCGGACAGTGTAAGACATGAAAAAATAATAATTTATAAATTATCAAGGGTTCATGAGGAAGGGGTAGCGGGGAGGGAGGGGGGAAATGAGCAGCTGTTACCAAGGGCTTATGTAGAAAGCAAATGTTTTGAGAATGATGAGGGCAACAAATATACAAATATGCTTGACACAATGGATAGATGTATGGATTGTGATAAGAGCTGTATGAACCCCCAATAAAATGATTTTAAAAAAACAAAACAAAACAAAAACACAACTGTTGGAGTGTTTTTTATGTTACTACCTGAAGAAAAGTGGTTGCTCTATAAAGATTTTTCAAGATTAAAGAACAAGAAGGGCCTTATCAGGATTGTAAGGTGGGTACCTAATGGCTTCCCATTGAAATTCTCCCACAAGTGCCCTGATTTGATGACGGAAACTGCAGGCAAAATGTGTAGAAGAATCCTTTGGTGAAGTTACAATTCTCCAAGGAAATGCTTCAGGATCTTGATCCCACTTATTTAAAATGCCCATTGTTCTTGTCTTCATTCTTGTCTGTGGATGAACTGGACACAACAATTTTGGAAAACCATGAGTAGAAAAATTTCTTAACTTCAATTCTTCAATGTAAACTGAACCAATTGAGGGATCTGTGGTCTTGCTATTGTTTCATTTGCTGATTTGCAAACTTCAATTAGAGCAAAAACAAGATTACTGCCTAGCAAATTGATGTGAATGATTTGCCACTGTGGGTTTCATCTTCAACCTCTTTCTATCCCCTCTTCAAATAAGTTGTCAATTTGTAAACTGAAGTCTTTGAGGTATGGCACTCCCCTAAACTTTTTACAAAGCATCATTGATTTCGCCATTCTTCCACTCAGGTTTCACCATCACTTTGATGTTTGTTCTTGCTTCAATTTCAGCAGAAGATTTTATAAATAAAGCGAAGAGGCAATGTATAGAAAGAGGGTATAATTGGAAACCAAATATCTGAGAAGGCTCTAATGACCAGAATATGTAAGGAGCTTCTACAATTAAATAACCCAAACAACACAATTAATAAATGAGCAAGGGATTTGAATAGACATTTCTCTTTCTCTCTGTCTCTCACTCTCTCTCACACACACACAACCAATAAACAATGCTTAAAGTCATTAGTTATTAGAGAAATATAAATTTTATTATAGATAAGTGATAAAGCAAGAGCTTGTGAGATTTCAAAATGATACAGCCACATTGAAAAACATTATAGACCCCAAAACAGTTAAATATAGACATAGTGTTATAGTTATATAATCTCGTGTCGGCTTGATGATATTAAGAGTGAAGGGGTGGAGCCTAGTCTGTCAAACAGGTCACAGTCTGATGATGCCTCCTTGCGGGCATGGCCTTCTCAGGAGAATTCTGGGAACTTCCTCTCTTTTGACCTGGAAGTGGGCTACACCCTCTCTCTGCTTCACCTTCCTGTTGATGAGTCATACTCAGAGAGCTGGAGGAGGTGGCACTGAGATGCTTCCACCCATATTGGATCCACAAGACTTTCCACCCACCAGCCTGTGATCTTTTTGCATTTGGCATCCTCAAATGTGCTGTGTGAGTCTGAAGAATTTATGGACTAGTCTCAGACATAGGGGCTAATATTGGACTTATGGACTTGATCTGGACTGGGCTAGGACATTTTCTCTATATTCAATTGCTCTGGGATATATAGCTCTCTCTAATACACATATGAGTACCCTTGGATTTTTTTCTCTTCTCCACTGAGTCTAACACAACCTACCAAATAATACAGCAATTCCACTCCAAAAAGTATTGAAAGCAGAGATTCAAACTGAGACGTGTATATCAATGTTCATTGTTGCATTATTCCCAGCAGCAATTATTTACAACTGTCCATGTGGCCATCAACAGGTGAATGAATAAACAAAATGCAATATATCTATACAACAGAATATTATTCAGCCACAAATAGAAATGAACTCCTGATACATGCAGCAACATGGATGAATCTTAAAAATCATTGTATTGAGTGAAATAAGTCAAACACAAATGGATAAATTTATCCCACTTATATGAAACATTCCAAATAGGCAAAAACATACAAACCAAATTTTATTGATGGATATCAAGGTCAGGTGGAAGGAATGAATAAGGGGACGGGAGAGTTTTGCTTATGCAAGTGATTCTGGTGGTGGAAGGGTTGAAGATTTGGTTGCTAACTGGAAGATTTGAATCTTCGGCAGGAGAAAAGATTCGCAATCGGTTTCTGAAAAGACTGCAGCTAGGAAACCCGATGGGAAAGTAGAACACCCAATGGGGCAGTAGTTCTACTCTGCCCTATCGACTTGTAGGCACACCATACCACCAACAACACTGTGTAACGAGTACAGTGTCTCAGCGAAGGATTCTGAAAACATTTGGAGAAGGACAGTGGTGATGACTACACAATGTACCAAATCCAAATAGTGTCACATCAATAAGGCACTCCTGAGATGGTTGACACAATCACTGTTCTGTTTACTGCAGTGCAACAATAAAAGAAGAAAGGAGGCATTGGAGATAAACATAATGCCTGGAGATTGTTTAATATTTGTTCAGAATCCCTAAAGCTCACTGATGAGTATTTCAGAAAAGACCTTTCATCTTAAAAAAAAATAAATCAAAGAAAGAGATTTTTAGCTTTTAGATCCTTCCCCACTCCCACCCCGCACCCCCCATCAGTCTTTGATTATTCTTCAATACCAGGTCATCCTGACAGGGAGTCAGCTTGTTACCTTTTGGAGCCAGTCTTATTTCTCTATTACTGTTTAAATGGCTTCGTGGAGAGTTTCCCTGAATGCGTATACTAAGAAGGCACTACGGTTTTATATTATTTTGTGCTTTTATAAAATTATATGCCAATCATTGCCTTATCTGCTTTTCCTGATGTGTTTGTATTGCTCATATTATCTCCATGCCATGAATGCTTTTTTTTTTTTTCTTTCCAGGTAGCCAAATTCCACCAATTTTTACTGAGATTTCCTCCAAGAAATCTTTTCCTCTGACTCTCAAGAAAAATATGAGGTAGAGATTCAGAATATTTCATTTTGCTTCTTCCTCCAGCATTCCCTAGCACTGCCTGTGTGCTTGCCGTGGGCATCCTGGGCATTTGTCACGCCCTGCTGTGTATTCAAACGCATCTTTTCTGTTTTCCTTATACCTCCACGTTGATTGTCGTGAATTTCTATCCAACACACTCTTCCTTCTCACGGACCTGGGGACAATGTGTAGCATATAGAAAGTATGCAAAAATCGTATGTTATTGAAAACACTTATTTATTTATATAAATGATTGGCAGCTGCAGACAAGAACAGACATAGGTATATTGTCAGTTAACCCAGAGCAGGAACGTGTTCTTTGGCAGTGTACTCAAATAATCATATTTCACAATACATTGGATTTATAAGTAAACATAAAATAGTAAAACTTTTTGTACACATCTTAATGGCTCGGTCACACAAAACACATCTATATTTTTAGATGAGTTTGACTAATTAATATCACTCTGAATAAGACCATTTTTACCATTTAATTGTTAAACTTCCAGAGGTAGGTAGATACGTAATATGAAATAATTTGTCACTAGATGAGGAAATTTTAAATCACATTACATCTAGATATAACTAAATAAATGGACCCAGTTTTAGTACTAAAACATCATCCTTCATGCAGGTAGGTAAGTTTTATACTTTAAAAAAGCATAGATTAATGAAAGAGTCCTGGTAGGTAGAGGTCACGCATTGGCTCTGATCCACAGGGTCCGCAGTTCCAAAGGACAGCAGTTCAAAACCACCAGCCACTCCACAGGAGCAAGATGGGGCTTTCTACTCTCCTGACTCCCAGAGGTTGTTCTAGCCTGTCCTACAGGGTCTCACTGACAGTGAGTACACAAGTAAGTAAAATGAGAAATCATTGAAACTTAGAAAAGTAAAGCCTAACAGAATTATGGAATTCCTGGATGTTCCAAACAGCTAAGTGCTTGACTGCTAGCCCAAAGTTTGATTGTTCTAGCCTACCCAGAGGCACCTTGAAAGAGAACTGGTTATCTGCTTTCAATAACGGCCTTGGCTTTGAAAACCCTATGGAGAAGTTCTATTCTATGTGGTTACCCTGAGGTGGAATTGATTCAACAGCAACTCATTACAACAATCACAGCATCATGATATCGAACCTATTCCAGAGCAATCAGAGAAATACAGGAAGATCCTGAATGGGATGGTTTGGCCCTGTGGCTACAACAATGTTGTCAACCATACCAGCTGTGAGGATGACAAAGACCAGGCAGTGTTTCCTTCTGTTGTGTATAAGGTCACCATGAGCCAAAATCCAACAGCAATGAAAACAGAAGAATCATTGCAAACAACATTTCATGTGAAAGAGGCACAATCGCAAATAACTTCTTGCCATAGTTTCTCAACATCTCAAAAGGGATGCAAAGAAAAGTTTGTACTGGCCATGATGGGAGCCATTAATCACACCTGTTTACAGAGCTTTTGAAATATAAGTAGTAAAATTCCGTTAAGTTCTAAAATAGAAAAAGAGAAAGAAAAATAGGCCATTAATTATATATGCATTAATTGTATATGGACATATTTTTATTAGCTTAAATAAACACATTAAAATACAATTCACCACCTGTGCTTCTCTTTATACTAGAACACTGACAATTATATAAGTATATTTCTACTATAGAGCACAGCTCTTGACAGCGAGTAACCTCTAGGAAGAGTTTACTAAGGTGCCAAGACGTGGTAGAATTACATGTTCACAAAAGAACTTGATTTTCTGAAATGTCTGTGCACGATTTTCCCTCATCTGACAGCAAAAAACAATGAGAGCAAATTGTATTAGTCCAAAGAGAACAAGCCAGAGGGGCTGGGGGAGGACCACCGCAACACGAAAACCACGCAATTTCATTTAAATCCTTTTTCAGAATAATCTGAAAAACACACCGCATGAACACTCTAGCTTTATCTTCTTGTGGGAAAAAAATGATTTGGGGGGAAAGATTGTTCCCCTCTTCCACCCAGATGACAAGTCCAATAATAAATAGATTGTCTATATCAGCTAATAAGAATGCAATTCCACGGACACACTGGAGCAGATGTTTTCTTCTGCACCATGTTGATAGAAATACTGACAAGGGACATTTAAAATTCATTGCTGGGAGAGGCTATATTATAATGAATCTCATTAATAGTAATTAGGTTTGGGGTGGCGGTGGGGCTGGTGTTTTACCCAAGCTACCATGGTTGATGTTCTGCCTTTGATAGGTCACAAGAGCTTACATCCTCCACAGCCGCTAAGAACCGACAGGATCATTTTGTTTCTTAAGACTCTGGCCCAGGCTTCAGGGAACTTGTAAGCAGACAATGATTTTCTTCTTGACCACGTGTCTGTCCTGGCCTCCCAAAGCCACAGAGCAGACGTTTTAAGATCTTGACTGGAAACAGGAAAGCATACTTGTCGCAAAATCAATGGTGACTTTAAGTCACTCTTACGGGCAGGCAATAGGTCAAAGCCACCACTTTTCTGGCCTCGTCTAAAGAGTTCTCTTGGAATTTATTATGAAAAAAACCATGACCCGTGCCCTGTGAACCATGTTTGGTAAGAATATTGGGATGTTTATTAATGTAAATGAGCAAGATGGACTATTTTCTTGCTCCGAGGTCAGCTTGAAACACTGTAATCTAATTACGCTACGCTTTCATTTACATGCGCAGACTTTTGCTCCTAAAACATGGGAGGCTGTTTCTTTTGGCAGGGCCTGCGAAGTGGAATCCTACTGTATTCCAGACTGGTAACAGGACTAATATGCTGGCACTGTGACAGGGGGCACGGGAGGGCATGCTATTAGATAAGTGTTTCTGCTACATTACCCAGACAGCGCTGCCCTTCACAGAGTGTTCCAGCCATTGTACCATTCCGATACCGCACAGCCATAGAATGTTAATGCCAATGTAATTATATATTTTGGCTTCCGTTTTGGCAATAGGCTGTACTTAAGCAAAATTTAGTGTCGTCTTATGTGTTCCTACAGCTGGATAATTACAGGGCATTTCAGTTTTCAGAGCAGGAAATTAATGATATGAAGATCCGCAGCTATTTAAAGACAGTTATTCTTTGCACTTGCACGAGCCAACTACTTGAAAGCATGTTCAAGTCCACGGAAGAAGGCCTGAGTTGGGAGGGAGGGAGTTGCGGTCTTCATTCCACTCCGGGATCCTGTTGTTGTTGCTCAGGTTTCAATGCTTTGAGTCGGGGCAGTTGTCAAAGAAAATCTCTCCGAAAGCCTGTGGTTCCTGTAGTACACTTCTGCCTAAACCCCTCCAGGTAAAATGGGCAGTGTTAGCTGGGGGTTGGCTGGGGAAGATAGGTCATCGAGACAGAATCGACTGGATGACTACATTGACTTTTTGTTTTTGTGTTTCTTCTGGCAGGGAAGGGGAACCCTGGGGGAGAGATTTTGGCAAGGTCAAAAGCAAGCAAAGTGTAACTCCCAGTTCTTCAAAAGACCCTAAATAGGAGCACAGTATTATGAAATGTTAGACGGCATGAAACAAACCCCATCCACTCAAGGGGTGACCAGAATGTTTAACTTTAAACTTCAAGCACCTCCAGGCCCAGGGGAAGTTCTACAAGACATTCCTGGAGGCTCTACCCTGTACCTTACGAACCTTCTGCCCCCAGCTAATGTGCTCATCGCTCTTCCTATGTGTGAAAACCAACTGCCAAATAAAGCTATTATAATATTAGTATTACATGAGTCTGTAAGATATTAACAGAAGATGGTAGTGCCCATTAAAGGAGTCTCACCTTTGGTCCTAACTCACAGGTCAACAGCTGGAGTAAATTGCTTTGACTTGATGAGGGATCTTTAGAAAATGAAACTGGTTTGCCCTGCAAAAGCTTTACAGTTCTCCTTGGAGCCAGAACCATGAAGAACTGGCAAAGTCATAGGCAAAAATGTTTAGAAAGAAAATATGTCATAAGCAAAATAAAGCCATATATTAACTTTTAAAAATCACAATGACAGACTAGATAGGTAAACAAGATTGTTTTTAAATCATTTTATTGGGGGAATCATACAACTCTAATCACAATCCATACATTGTGTCAAGCACATTTGTGCAAACAACATTTTTTAAGGAATTTATTCGTTGCTCTCCCCTGATGAAGAAACTACCTAGACTTTGTGGTTCAACCTTTGATCTTGACATAGGAAGAGGCTTCAAAAAGTTTGTGGAAAAAGATAATGGGGAAAAAAAGATCCTTTTCCATGAACTTTTTGAAGCCACTATGCATATAAAAGTGGAAACAATAATTATCTTTTGCAATTTGTTTTAAGCAATGAAAGAAAACCGGCTTCTCCTGTTCCCTTTCCCATCTCTGTCTTAGACACCACACACACACACACACACACACACACATCTCTCCCCCCTTCTGTTTCTTTCCTGTAAAGAAATGTGTGTTCAGACATGTGTGTGTCTGTGTGCGGGGGCAGGGGGAGGGGGGGATGTACCCAATTTTTCTAATGGAAAGCAAGCTCTTAAGTCCCAAAGACTTAAATCCAAACCCTAACGCCATCACCGGTCGATGTGTAGGTCAGCCATTTATACCCTTGTGTGGATATCACAATCACCGGGGGGCCTTGTTCAGCCCCAGATTGCTGAGCTCCCCTTCCGGCAGAGTAGCTGATTCGGGAAGTCTAGGTGGGACTCAAGGGTGTGGCTTTTGGCAGGTTCCCAGGTGCTGCTGCCACTGCTAGTTCAAAATGATCAAAATCTTATACAACTTGATCCATGGAAGACAAGGCATCGGAGGAGGCCCGGTAGCGTAGTGGGTTACACGCTGGGCTGCGAACTACAAGGTCAGCAACTTGAAACCACCAGCTGCTCCACAGGGGAAAAATGGACCATCTGCTCCACAGGGGAAAGATGGACCATCTCCTGTTCCTGAAAAGGCTTAGAAATTCACAGGGGTAGCTCCCCCGGTCCTCTAGGGTAGCCGGGCATCAGACTTGACTCAACGGCAGTGAGTTTGCTTTGGGGTTTGCAACAGACCCCCTTGGAGAAGACTTGAAAGAATCAGAACATGTAAATGGTCTAGTACAATGTGCAAAACAGTACAGAAAAGAATAAGCACCAGTTATTATTATTCATGGAATCATGGGACATAAATGCCTGTAGGTATTCCCATCATCTCCCCTACTCCACCTTCTCCATTGCATGTTGAAGTGCCATGGGCCGCCCAGTAGGCATCAGCGCTTAGCACAAGGGGCCAGGCTTCACTAACCTTTTCTCCAGAATACCTAGAGTCCCATCTAAAACATGGAGAAAACGGAAAGCTATAATTGTGTTTTAAATGTTCTACAATGAAATAACATTAAGTTGGGTTTTTTTCATCAACCGTCACATCATGACAGGAGAAATTAATCCAGTTTTAAGCTTCGGCAACTAAGAATGTGACATGCGAATTTTTGAATGGGGTTACAAACCAAATAGATTGTCTGCTTTAAGCAATTTTAATTCTGTATGATTGCCATAAGGGATCCTCATGGCGGGGTGGGATGTGTTGGGCTGTTAACCTCGAGGTAGGGGTAGCTAACAACAAGGTCAAGGAAGAAGAAATGTCCCAGGATCAATTGTGGTCTCAGTTGCACACCTCTTATGAAAGTGAATGAATGATTGTAAAATATGATATATGAATTATATGTTGGTGAAAATGTTAAAAATAAATTTATTAACATCTAAAAACAAATAAAATGTAATCACAATCTGAAGAGAGAGAGAGAAAGATTGGTACAGTACTTAAAAGCCGTCAGCTTCTCCTTGAGAAAAAGATGAAGCTGTCTGTCCCTATAGAGATTTACAGTTTAAGAAACTCATAGAAGGTGGTTGTGAGTCTAAATTGACTTGATAGAAGTGGAGTATATAATTTACATGACGATAACTTGTCCCAAAGATCATTTCATTTTCTGCAATTAGATCTGAATATGTGTATCATTTTTTGGAAACCTTGTTATATAACCTTTCCTTCTACTAGTTCAATACCCTGTGTACAACCTATGTTCCAAAGCCTTATGGTGGTCCCCTAATTATAATGACTCAATGTTTAATCTCTTTAATGATTATTAGTCATTGATAGACAAATACAGTTACTCCCCAGGAATCCAGCAAAATACCATGTGTAATATTTCCTAAAATGTTTTCTTCACTGAACCCTTTTATGTCTCACAAAGACTAGAAGTCTCGGATGCGAAGTTGGTAAGTTCTGCTGTAAAGCGAAGATCATAGAAGGGCATTAAACAAGTTCCTCATTCTTCAGTCTTTTATCCAGTCTCTAAAAAGACTTTCATATTTTGATCTTATAAACAATTCAAAAGAAAGTTTATTTTATCAGGAAATTATTAAATCAAACACCCGCTCCCTTTTAAAAGATACATTCTATTTGAAGAAATAGAGAAAATAAACTATTAATAATTTTGCTTTGCATTTGACTGAAAAATATTTTTGTATCTAAAGGGTACTTTTATCAATGATATCAACTTAATATTATATAATTCATTTAAGTTATTTTGGATATTTCCACAGTGTTGGTTTAAAGTCCAATGTAAGTATTGGTGTGTGTGTGTGTGTGTGTGTGTGTGTCAAACTAATGGCCTCACAAGCATGAAATATTGTAGCCCTTGATTAAATTTTGTTGCCTCTGATTACATTAGAGCTATGAAATATGACTTGCTCACTAGCTGGCAAGGGATAGGTTGTTAATATATCTATCTCTCCACTGCATTTAGGTATATCCAGATCTCCCTCTCTACTCTGAGACAGATAAATGAGGAAATACACAATGACCATATAACACAGAGGTGTCAAGAAAACGAAAAAGAGAGATCCAATTACTTCTATAATCCCTCTTACATTTATGCTTTACATAATTCTTCATCATTATAAGAGTCCACTGGTTTCTTAATTCACTTTTTGTTATAGACTGTCTTGTTACAACTTGCTCATATACTGTAATCCAAACTACCTACTCTGCCACAAAATTCTAGTTTTCAGTAGAAATATTATATTAGAAAAAATCTTTATAAAAATGTAATTCACATAACATATTGACAGAAACCACCCAGTAGTGCCATGGAAGAAATGTGTATGTTTCTGCAAAGAGTATAATAAAGAGTTAAACAATGAAATGGAGATGATTTCTACTCGGTAAACACACAAGGTCACTGTGAATCAGAACTGATCAATTAGCAATGTGGTGTTTTCGGTTTGTTTTCTTTTTCTTTCATGACCATTAACTTTTTTTTCTCTTTTATTTGCTTAGCTTACCTAAACTTCTGTAAGAAATAACTATGGCCATGCCCAATAAGCAATATATTTCTTGAGGTAAAGATTCTATGTTATTTATACTTGTGGATCACAGGGACCCAAGCTGAAAGGAAATATGAAAAGTAAGTTAAAGAATTTATTCATTGTCCCAATCATTCAGGGACCTGAAGTATTAGTCTTAAAATATCCCTTATATTCTCAACTAGTAACTAAGTCACTTCTCCTGTGGCCCTGTCCTTAATCTATCCCAGTCCCCTCCTTTCTTCCTCTCACTTGTTAACTAACCTGTCCCTGGTCTCCTGTGTCTGGATGAGCCCATTCCGTCAATATTTCACCCAGAGTGATGAGAAAGGACTGATCCTAGAAGGACACAGTCACATCCATGCTTTGCCCGGGTCCTCGGGACACAAAGCCTACGACAGCAAGACGAATCCCACTCACAGCCCAAAGCAGGGGAGCAGGGGACAGCCAGACTTCTCCAAGAGATGAACGAAAGATATATTTGAGATTGTACATGAAAGTTAACATTGAGTGGTAAAGAGCCTCCAGAGTAGCTTTTAAATGAAGGCAGATCACAATCTAATCTCTCTCTCTCTCTCTCTCTCTCTCTCTCTCTCTCTCTCTCTCCTATTCAATCTATGTATTACAGTCAACTGATAACACTATAATAGCTTATGGAATCTGTTGCTTTGGGAGCAAAAGGAGGGAAGAATCAAACACAGCACATCCCCTGAAACCTTGCTCCAGCAGAAGCATACGTGTCATCCCCTCCACACTCTCCTTGTCCTGTCTTCAGTGAAAGCTTGTCGCACTTTATGCCACCCGAGTCCCTAAGAAAGCCTGATGTCTCCATCACAGACAAACACTCTGCTTACTGGGGACTTTCTTCTTTCATTCCCGAAAGCAGTAGATATGTTTATTAAAAATGTATCAAAGAGAAGATGGCTCATTAAGGTGCAACTGTCCTCGTAGGGGATACTGACCAAGAGCTGTCCGCATATAAAGAGAGGTCAACCCTGCATCACCGACAGAAAATTATTCCCAAACCTCATCAGTGGGACAATTAAACATATATTTATTAAGGGTCTTCCGTGTTTGGCATTTGGACAGTAAAAAAGAGAAGAAGAAGAAGCGGTGCATTCGAATTGTGATATTGAATGTGTTGTAGACTTTCAGAAAAACAAATCAGTCCGTAAAGAATCAGAATGTTTGTTAGAAGCAAGGATGATGAGACCGGCTCTTGTTTACTTTGGAAACATCGGGAAAAACACGTCAGGAGCAAAGGACATCCTGGTTGGTAAAGCAATCGCTGTTGTGGGTTGCAATTGAGTCAATTTAGCAAAAGGGTATGAAGCCCTTCATGCGATGGACTGACCTGGGTCCTCAGCGACAGCAGGGAGATGAGGTGGGACCAGGTCACGTGCTCATCTGCCCGTAAGGGTTCCGTGAGCTATGACACTTAGCAGCGCTCACCAAGAAGCCGGGGATATTTACCCACAGCTCCCTAATCATGTGGGACCAGTGAATCGACGCCGAGAAGATTGAGATTTAGCCGCTTTTCTACTTCCTCAAAGAATGGCGTTGCCACAGCCGTGTGGTTTCCTCGACACTTCCTGGAAAACGAAAATCACGATTCAGACGCTCCCTTGTTTACTAGGATGTTAAACTGATCAACCATCAACACGAAACAAAACAAAAAGCTAACGACGATCCCAAATGAAAAGTGATTTATGAGCTAAAACATATTACGTCCACATAAAATAACATCTGGCTGATTAGCAGCGGAATAATTGATCTATAGCCCCGAGAAGTGACAACTGGTTTTAACTTGGCCTTGAAGGATCGAGTAGGAACAGAAGGGAATAAAATGGGAGATGGGGTGGGCATCCTCATGGTTTAGGCCAAACCAAGAAAAGCCAAGTTGACTGCGGTGGAGTCCTTTACCAATCACAGACTCTGCAGCACAGAATAGGACTGCCCCATGGCTTCCCAAACCTCTGAGTCGTTACTGATCACCAACTCTTTTCCCTGGGAAGCAACCGGTAGGTTCCAAAGGCCCACCTCTTGTTTGGTAGCAAATGCGCCACCACGACTCTCCCCCTTTAGGCCCGACAAACAAACAAAAGCAAACATATTGCTGTGGAGCCGATTGCAACACAGAGACACCCTGTAGGATAGAGTAGAACTGCCCCGTGGGATTTTTCAAGGCTGCAGATCTTTGTGGAAGCAGCCTTCCACATCTGACACCTAGTAGCTGGTGAGTTCAAACCACCAATCTTTTGGTAAACAGTCACACTACCATTGTACCACCTGGGGCCCAGAACCCTTAATGATCAAACTCCCTAATCTTGCTTAGCAGATCTGTCCTGTGTCGAGGCCTAGACACAAGAAATTGCGTTGCTCAAGAGAAATTGATGTGTGACCTGCACCAATCGCTCAAAGGGAATGCTGCCTGAAGACAGAGAAAACGGAGAGCATCTTGAACAAGCGGCCCCACCCCCGCCATTCATTACTCTGTAAGTCACACACAGGAAAGCCCAAGATTCACAGTGTGTATTAAACCATGATCAGTTTGTCATTCCTAGAAATTGCGAGGAAAACAAAGGAACAAAATTGATAAAATAAATAAATGAAATAACCCAAGAGTCACACAGTATTAGAAAGATACATCTTCATACAGGAGTCACAAAAATTTATCACCCTTTCAGCATGTAGTGCACCCACATAACAGTATATTATCGTGTACTTTACTGCCCTGTCTTTGTGGTGCTATCATGTTTGGAATGTATAAACCTTGTATTTGCTATTTGAGGGGAAGCGACTTCAAATCCAGGTTGGAATAAGATGGAGATGGGCTATCAATCAAAATAAATGAAATATGTAAGAGCTGCTGCATTTTTGTGGTGGGAGCGGGGCAGTGGGCACATCCATAAATTTCACACAATGAAGCAACCACTGGCTTTGTATCAGATCCTGTTCTGAGAGACAGAGGAGTCCGAGATTCCACTGTGAACAGAAAGACAACGGCCCTACTCTCAGGAGAGTTACATTTTCTTGGTGATGGAGACATAAAATCAAATAAACCAGAAGCCAGTTCATCAAGCAACAAATAAAAATATGATTGAATAAGGGAAGTGCCAGTTAGCGTTAAGTACTATGCAGACAAATATAAGAGTTCCGTGTGGTGAATGAGTGTCTTATGGCTACTTTAGACTAAAGGTGGTCTGGGTATAGCATAGTTGGATGTGTTTATTATAAGCCTACCCATCAAATGGCACAAGAAAGTTCCATAATATTCACAGGGCAATTTCACATGGTCACAATTATCAAATTGCATGTTCCCACTGGGAAAATTTCCCCCACTATTTCAACATATTTTATTGTGCTGGACACCATTATCACTCCCTTCTCCTCAGCCACCCGTGTTCACCCAAAGTTGTTCTGCATTGATGTTCCCAGTGCAGCCCCAGCAGACCACATTTTATTGTACGAGCTAGGGAATTTGTTTCAGGAGTCTTGATGGATTTCCAAATTGCATTATTAGAAAAGAAACAAACCCAAGCCCACTTGCGTCAGTGTGTTCACTACAAATTAGAAGCTAAGGTAGGTCTTCAACAAGGACCAGCACCCAGCTACAAACACAGCTCCAGCCTCCTCCTCTCACGAGTTCTTGGGTCTCCTTCCCCCTAGCCAAAGCTAACCATGTCTCTTACTGTCATTGTTGCCTGGTGCTACTCAAACAGAAATACTTCAATGGGTGCTTTCAACAAGCAAATCACTGTCCCCGGAGTTTAGGAGGCTAGAAGTCCAAATCCAGGGCCCTGTTCGGGATGAAGACTCTCTCTCGGTTTGGGTTCTGCAGCTTCGTTGTGTTGGTGCTCAGAGTTCTCTTTTGAGGTGACATCTCTCTTCCTCTATCTCTGGTCTTCGCTGCTTGTTTATTCTCCTTTTTAATTTTTTTTAATCTCAAAAGAGATTGACTTAATACATACAATACACTAAGACTGCCTCATTAACATAGCGAAAAACCTTTTAAAAATGATACAATAACTATAGGATTTACAGCACAAATTTGGGAGTGGGAAGGGGGACAAACTTTAATCCATAACACAGGCTTCTCTTTTCTTCTAGGACTTTGTGTCAATGGTTACTCCATTTAGAGATCCAATCCCTCAATTTTCACTACATTGTTTATTTGAGCATGTATAGCTTTCCTATACACATAGGAAATTATTGCTCCCTATACACATAGCTTCTGTGATATCAAAATAAGACAGATTAAAAATAGAGGAAACGATATCTTGAAGGCATCCTGTTCATTAGATTCATGGGTGTGCTCTACGGTTTATATATTTAGTTATACCTTGGGTCAAAATTAGGAGCCCTGGTGGTGTAGGGGTTGTGGCTTGGGCTGCTCTCCACAAGATCAGCAGTTCAAAACCACCAGATGCTCTGAGGGAGAAAGATGGGTTTTTCTACTCCTGTAAACAGTTACAGTCTCAGAAACTCACAGGGGGCAGTGCTATCCTATGATATTGGGCTGCTGTGAGTCAGTCACGACTTGATAGCAGGGAGTTTGGATTTTTTGGTTTGAGTCAAGATTGTCTTTGACAGGATTTTATGAAACGTTACAAAAATCAAACATACAAGAAATTCTCATCGTTGTTTAAAATTCAACAGTTTTCTTGGTACACACACGTTTGAATGAGATTGGAAGGGAACAGAGTGGAAGGGACCTTACTGAAGAGATCCTTGCTTTGACATGGTCTCTTTGTATTTAAGTAGACTATTTCCAGTTCTCTGATGGCCATGTTAAACCCAACAGAAAATGGCAGTATTTATTCTTAATTTTTTCCTACCTATAGACTAGATTTCCATTCAGCGTTAAGTGGCATACTTAACAGAGATATTCTAGTTGAGTTAGGGCAGAAAATGTACAAAAGAGCATTATGTACATGTGTGCATATTCTAAAACCATTGACTTGAAGAATTTACTAGCACTGGATGGGACAGAAATCGTGTATGACAGTGCTTTGTACAGTTCAGAATTTTCCTGCAGGAGTGCCATTGCCCTGTTTCTTTCCGTTGCCTTTACAATCAGGTTTCTTTAAAGACGTTTCTTTGCCTTCACTCCCTCCCCCGCCCCGCATCCATTTTAGTGATCTTATTTCTGCCCTTATCATTGAAATTTCTCTCTAAGACCTCCTCAAACTCCCATAATCTACCTGATTATTTGGCAACCTTTGTCAGTACACTATTCTAACATAGACAGACTTTCTTTTAATTCAGGAGCACTAATTTTCCTCTTAGATCCCGCAATGCTCCTTCTCATTTTCCCTCCTCCCTTTTTTGCTTAGTCCCGTCTCCTGAAAGTGGGTGCCCTCTAAGTATTACTTCTCTTTTAAGAACCCTCTCTTTTGAAATCACGACAACGTATTTGCTCTATAGCCTCAGGCAAGTTACTTGATCTCTTTCAGCAGCCAAGATGTGCTTATTTGCAAAATGGAGATAGTTCTGAAGTCAACTTCAGTGGGCTTTTATGAGAATCTAGCAAAGCAATCCATGTATACTGCTTAATATGCGATAGAGCACATCAGCAGCAATGAAGACACGTTATCTTGATTGTTAATCTTACTTATTTCTGCGATGATGAATCTGAAATCACCATCCCTAACATAATCCCTTCTCTTGCCCTTGGTACATAAAGCTCCAAACACTTTGTAGGTTTTATTTTCATACTTCCCTGACACCTTAAAAATAACAGGTCTAAATAAACAACTTAATATTTTCTTTCTAAATCTGCTTCTTTTTCTCTATGACCTTGCTTGTTGAATTAGACTCACATCTGATGTTCAAACAATCTTGGGGTCTTCTCTCTCAAGCATCTGTCAATTTTAGCTTTCTACTACCTGAACTTGTATATGGGTTGTTTTCAGCTTAGTCCTTTAAACCATGCTTATTATCCAGAAGGTTTTCAGTGGCTGATCCCTCAGAAGTGGATAAACTATTCCTTCTTCCTACTCTGGTTCTAATGTACAAGCTCTGCTGAAACCTCTTCACCATGAGCGACCATGAGTGGTGGTTACATAATTTCATGTCAACTTGAAGATACATAAAAGTGTAGGGGTGGCATTCAACCTGTCAATCAGGTCACAGCCTGAGAATGCCTCCTTGTGGGCGTGGCCTTCTCCTAGAGAGGACCTGGGAACTTCCCCTTCTCTCTGCCTTCACCTACCGGCTAGGCGACTCAGGTTGCTGCCAGAGCCCTGGAGATGCATCCACCACCATTGGATCCTTTGCACCCACCAGCCTGTGATCTTCCTGAATTCTGCATCATTGCATGTAGCTGCCTGAGTCTGAAGAGGGACTTATGGATTAATATTGAACTTATGGGCTTGAGTTGGTCCGGACTAGGATGTTTCTTTGATGTACAATTACTTCTTGATAAAAAGCTCTTTTTTACACATATATGAGTGTCACTTGATTTGTTTCTCTAGTCAATCTGGCCTAACACAGTGACCCTGCTACTATTGGAGATATCAGCAGCATAGCTTCCAGCATCAGGGCAACATGTGAATTACCAGTGTATGAAAAACTGGTAGATGTTTGGTGGTAACAACAATTATGTTCCTGGCACCCGTAACACTTTTACCAAAGTGATCTATTCAGAATTAAATTTTGACCAAATCACACTTCTGTTAAAAATCCTTCTAATGTTCCCCATGGCCTGTAGCAATGGATTTCAAACCAGGATTGATCCCTTGAAGTGCTACAAGGATCGTCATAGGAACATCTTCATGGCCAAGTTCAGATCCATTCACTGTAGCACTCTATCTGTTTGGTAAATGAATTACTTCTTAGACTTTAACAAAAGTTTTTGTTGAGAAAAGAATTTGTTAGTCTAATGAAGGCCTGAAATCCCCTAATTTATACAATACAATCCAAGTCTTCAGTCTGTCATTTCTAAGCAAGTCAAATCCTTGCCTTGTTCTCTGCTCTAATGCCATCACATTTCAATCTCTCCAAACTCCTTACCATTCTCAGAATGCAATATGTTTTCATAGGTTTCACAAGCCTTCGCAAAAGCAGTTCCTTCTTCCTAAAATGTCCTTCCTCCTTGGTCAGCAAGTAGAACTTTCATTCATCCTTCAAGCCTTCCCTCGGTTGTCATTTGTATAGTAAAACTGAAGTTGTTTCTCCAAATAGCTAGTGATCTAAGTATTCCATTGCCCTTAAACTATATTTTATATTACGTTGGTCTTCTGTCCTAGATTATGAACTCCTTGAGAATCAGATTTTTTTTCTTATTCTAGTGTGTGTCCTCAGCACCAAGCCCATTGTGAATGGGAATCCAAAACTTCTTGGCTGTATTAAAAACTATCTATTTCAGTATTGAGATTGTAGGTTAGGCATTGAGTGGTTCCAGCCCACCCATCCCTCTTTCAGAGAAAGTTGAAGCTGTCTGCTCTGCTCCCATAAAGATTTACAGCCTCTAAAACCTTGTATAGGGTTACTAATTGTTTTAGGTTGGGTTGACTAAAGAAACAAATCCAGAGACTTTCAAATATGTATAAGAAAGAGCTTTATATCATGAAGTAATTATATATCAAGCAAACATTCCAGATAAAGTCCATAAGCCTGATATTACTCCATAAATCTGATACTAGTCCACAAATCTCACTTCAGACTCACATAGTCACAAGCAATGATGCCGAAGCAGGAATATCACAAACTGGTGGGTGAAAAGTCTTATGGATCCAATGGCAGTGGGAGGATCTCAGAGCTGGCATGGGTCTCCATGTGGCTCCTCCAGCTCTCCAAGTGTCTCAATAGCAGGAAAATGAAGCAGAGAGAGGAGCCTTTTGCAGGCATCAGCAAGTCTCCATGTGGCATGTCAACAGGTAGACCAAGGCATAGAAAGAATGTTCCCAGAATCCTCATGAGGAGGCCATGCCTAATGGAGGCATCATTAGGCTGTGACCTGATTGACAGGCTAAAATCTACCCCTTCACTGATTTATCAAGTTGACATGAAATTATGTAACTACCACACTACACCCTGTTGAGCAGTGCAAAACAACATTTGTTACCTGGTAGTTTCTGTGAGTTAGGAAGCTAGACCTGGTTTACTTGGGCCAGCTAGTTTATGGTTTCTCAAAAGCTGTCACTATGATGTCAAACAGGACTGGAGTTCTTTCTCTAGGCTGGATTTGGAAGGATCGTATTCCAAACACACTCACACAGTTGTTGGCAGGATTCAGTTCCTGGATCCAGGTGGTTGGACTGAATTCAGGCCATCCTCCCTCACCGGTGATTGGCTGAAGCCTGTCCTCTGCCCTGATCCTTTCTACCTTGCTGCATTGGAACAAGCACTTCAGAAAAGAGGGAGAGCATGCCAGCAAGAAAGAAGTCATATTATTTTATAACCTAGTCTCAGAAGGGACATCCCTTTCCCTTTGCCATATTCTACTCATGAAACGTCATGATTTGGTCCAGCCCACACTCAAGGGAAAGATTGTACTATAAATAGGGCATGGATATCAGAAAGGTGCGGGGCATCGGTGCCATTTTAGAATGTGGCCTGCCACAAATGTATACCATATGTGTAAGATATCACAACTGTATACCTTCTGCTGCAGGCCCAGCTGGTTATTAGGTAACACACAAACAGGAGCAGGCTACAGTCATGTCAGAAGTTGTCATAATGATAATGATACCATAATAGTTTCATTTTATAACAGTTCGAAATATGCGAGTAAATAGAGATTATTTCTAAGAACTTGGATTTGTGACAGAATATATTGCTTCAATCTCATGCACCCAGAGGTAGTTAGTTTATTGTGTCAACCTGGCCGATAAACACATGTGGGGTTAATTGAAGGGCAGAGGGAGAAATTGCTCTGTGAGCCTTGCCTTTTGAGTTCTCGGGTCTCTTGCTTTGTGATGACCAGACCAGAGTGCAGCTGCCTTAGACAGTTCCCTGCTTCAGCTGGCAAGGCTGACTTCCTGCAAGACATCTCCAAGGAGAAGCAGCACGAACCTACCCTGATGCAGCCCTGGGTGCTGGAGCAGCCGTGTAGAGACCCCTGCCAGCGCTGAGATGCTTACACACTCACCGATTCAGCTTTCCCCCTGCAGTCGGCATCATTGCATGTATTTTGTGAGATGGAGGAGGACTTTGTGGATTGGTGTCAGAATGGGCTACTGTTGCACTTGTGGGCTTGGGCAGCCCTGGCTTGGGATGTTTTCTTGATGCACACTTACTCTTTATATAAAACTCTCTCATGCATATAAGTTTCTGTGGATTTGTTTCTCTAATGTACCCAGACTAATACACACCCTGAATCATCCTGGAAGCCATGCTAAAGTGTATGTGTGCAGTGCTTACAGCTATCAGCTGGTTGCAACTATGACAGTTTAGTTCCTCATTTTGTTTTGCAAGTGAGCAGGCTTGCAAGGGAGCTGTCCAGGAGGGCGCGCTTTGAGCGAGTAGGGGTAGCCTAGAGGCTGACATGGAAGGAGCCCGAGCTGTGTTTGCTCCAGGTGAAATGAGAGGACAGACACATGCTTCCCTTCAGGAAGCATTCATGACGCTGACACACTCTGGGTCCCGGAATATACAGATTGTGGTCCAGGAAGATATATCGTTATTTTGAGATTTTAAATATTCATTTTTAAATATTTAATATTTGCCAAGGTGGTTTTTCTCTCCTCATGCAAACTAATGATATGCAAAGCCTTTTATTGCCAAGAAGTATATGCTGGAGAGCTAATTAGCATGACAATAACTGCCCCTCCTGTAAGCAGGGCTATGGAAAATCAGGATAAATATTTAATTTTAATGCTGTTTTTAAGCCCTCCCTCATTATACATAAGCTGTATCCAGGGGCCTTCGGATCACTTTCACTAAAAATAAAAACAGAACTTGTCACTGTGGCAAAGTACAAGTGGGGTGATCAGAGTTGTCCTCTGTGCCCACACTTCCTTCACCGAAGGCCAGCGCTCTGGAATGGAGGCCCTAAACTGGTTAGGGGCAGCCACTTTAGCCCTTTACCTCCTCCCTCTTTGATTAAGTCCCTCCCAGACCCCATCTGCAGAAGCCCGGGGTGGCCTTCCATCTTATTATACTATTTCATTTCCACAATTAAGGAGCGCAAATCTCTGGGGATTTGGCCCCATCCGTGACCTTCTTACTTGTGCAATATTACTTTCATCCTTTTCCTTAGACTCTGAGTATACAATGATACTTAGTTTTAGGACACAGCCAGGTAAAGTAATCTACAATCCTAAGCAATCGTTTTAGAAATGTCCTAAGAGTCATACAATGTAATGAAAAGTGCAAACATTGTACGTACCTCTGCACCTAGGTACAAACAGACTCAATGAAGAAAGAAGAATACCAAACAAATGTTTTTAAAAATGTATTCCTTCACTCCAGGTGTTTTATCTTGTTTCTGCAGTGCGTGGTGGTGAGGGGAGGACAGTAATGACAAATTCTAAGTGGAGTCCTTCAGATTTGTCTGTCTGAGCCTCCTGCTTATCATCACGTTTAGAGAGCTTCCCATCTGCAGGAAGCCCCTGGGTGGTGCTAAAAAGATGTAGCTCTTTCTCCTGGGCTTTTGGGTTTCCATCCCTGGGAGCTGACCTGCTTCTGTTAAAGGTAGAGACCTGAGGTCATGTCTTGCACACGTCAGGCAAAACAAGCCCCTTTCTACTCAATCAACAGACGAACAAACCGATCGATTCCTGATCGCCTTCATGAGAGAATTTCTCCGTTTCTAGCCACCTAGTCAGCAGAAAACTTTACTGAAAAGGGTATAGAGCATTGTCTTAACTCTCTAAATCAATTTGGTGCATACTAAAAATAATCATCATGAAATAAAAACCTCCATACCTGTGTGTGCGTTGTTTGTCCCTGTATACAGAACCTTAAGAGGCAAGCTATTTGAAGACTTTATTAACACCCTATGTCCCTCAGATGCGGAATTACAGTCAACAAGCCCCTGTCCATGACCGAACGAAATGCCACGGGCTGGAAGGAAAAAAAGAGAACATACCATAAAAAGTATGTCGCTTTTTCTTTGTGAGAATTTCCCTGTGCCCCTTACTCTGTTCGCATCGCTCTGGCCCAGGGTGGTTGTGTTTTGTTTTGTTTCCCTTTCTTTTGCTGCGGCAGCCGGGCAGCAAAGACAGGGACAAAAATAGAAAAATCCATTCAAAGCACGTGGGTCACCAGTCTCAGAATTCCCGAATTGGAGCAGCTAAAAGGAGGGATTAAAACAAAGCCCAGCGCACTGGCTCCTGGGCGGGGCGGGGCGGGGTGGGACAGGGGGGAGGGGGAGCTGTGCATCAGCGCCTGCGGGCTGCGAGGCCTCGGTGGCTGCATGTGCCCTTGTTTACTACCGACTGAGCCGGGCTGTGCTTTGTTGCTCGCCTGATGAGCTCCCATTCATGACTCCAGCTGCCGGGGTTCCGCAGCCGGGCTGGTCGGCTGGCCCCCGGAGAGCTGAGATGCGCGGTAATGACTCCAGCGCCTTATCAGTGGCGGCGGCTCCGGGACGGAGCCTATCTCTTGCAGGCACCTGAACCCAGGAGGGAAAAGCCCCTGTGAAAGAGATCCCATGTAAGCCGTAAGAAAAAAAAAAGGAAACGTCTTCTTTGGGAATCCTGGTCGTTTCCAAATCCAGAAGGAAAAAGTTCTCCTTTAATAAAAAAAAATATAGATTGGTTCAACGATCATATGCTACCTGGGATCTGAGTGAGCCTGAGAATTCTGAGGCCTCCGTTCCGTTCATTTGAAACTTGACTGCACTGAGGTTTCAGCCTGCGAGCCAAAGGCTCCGACACCTGAGCTTCCTGCAATTGTCTGCTCAGGATGGCTTAGGTCATGTCATGAAGGAGACGCCTCTTAGGTAATGATGGAGAATCAGCACCTTGCAAAAACCCAACCCAAGAGTCCAAGCGCCCAATGAGGCAGGGAAATAGCGGGAGGCTTCAGAAGCAAGAGAAGAGGGTCTCCCCGCCACTCCAGCGTCCATCTCACTAGCTTCCCGTGTGCCAGTCCTCCCCGCGAAGGAGCCCCGTGGGCGATTGGCAGTTCAAGCCGAAGAAATCCACTGCTGTGGGGTAATTTGAACTCACAGAGACAGAGGGGAGCTGCCGTGTAAGGTTTCCTGGGCTGTCACCTTTGCAGAAGCAGTTTGCTCCCACAGAGCAGCTGGGGGCTTCGAACTGCTGACCTCTCCATCAGCTGCTGGGCTTTTCGCCAGGGCTACGTATGTAAAAATTACAGGCTAGGGAAAAAAATAAAGTCCCAGGGAGCTGCTTTCGACTCTGTTCTCTGGGATCGTTATGAGCTGGAAATTAGTCAAAGGCACCTCACAACAATCCCGACCATTTTTCTGGCCGGTCGCTCCTCCTAGTTGCTATGGCCGCGAACTTCCACCTTCTCAGGAGCGGCTGCAGCCCATCGTTTTCCAAAATGCGCTCGCCTGAACAACAAATGAGTAAGTGAGGCTCCCAGCTGCTCTCTCGCCCAACCAGCCCTCTCTTATTTTCCTTCCCATCTCTTAGGAAGGAGAATACACCAGGAACTCGGCCTGCCCAGGCATCTCTTCTGTGCCCTATGCGGCCTTTCCCATAGACCATTCTATGAAGTAGGTGCTCTATCGCCGCTCCATCAATGGCGAACAAAGTCAGCTCCAGAAGAGTGGAACTGCAAAAAACAAACAAAACAAAAACAAAAAGCCCAGGAGAAATGAAACAACTTTTAAATGACCTCAAGCTTGTTTCTCTTCCTTACCACCAGAGTGCAGATACAGCTCTTTCCACCCCTGCCCTCATTGGTTGGGTTGTGGCAGGATGCGTGCCACCCGACTCCCAGCCCCTGTCTCCATCACTTGTGCACAACAGACCCAGCAGTGCTGCAGAAGGACCAACTCATTTGCGGAGGGCAGGCAGAGGAGCCGGCGATCCACCAGACTCTTCTCTGCAGAGAGGTGGAAGAGAAAGATGGCTCTCAGATGTCTCAGCAACCAACTCTGCCGTCAAGTGCATTCAGGCGCATCTCCCCATAGAATAGAGTAGAGCAGCCCTGGGGTGTCTCATAGGCTCTCAACCTTGATGCAGCAGAAAGCCTCATCTTTCTGCTGTGGAGCCTCTGATGACTTTGAAATCACGACCTCTTTGTTAACAGCCCATCTCAGACTCTACTACATCATCAGGACTCCTCCCTCTCAGCCATCAGCTATTTCATTTATATTAAATAATGTAAATAGAACATTATAAGCTAGATCAAGATACCATAGCCATGAGTGGCAGATCTCTTGTGATTGTAAAGTGCTCTGTGTGTAGGTTCAAAGTATTTCATCTTGAAATGCACACCGGGTCAGAGAACTCCCCGGTGCTCTCCCCTGGGGAGTCTGTAATTAGTAAAGTTACCCCTCTGGGTAGGAGAAAATAGAAACAGACATTCTCCCTCTGGCCTGCCTTCAGTCTCAAAGACACTTCAGGCTACACACACCTACACACACACACACACACACACACAATCACGCACAAAACATATACACATAATACGTGATATGTATATCAGATATCATGAGCCACTTCCAACTCATAGCAACCATATGTAGTATAACAGAATAGAACATATGTATACAATGTATATACATACATATATATGTATCTGTGTATATCATTCTGTCGCACATATGGTTGCTGAGTTGGAGATGGCTCAACAGCATCTAACAACAACAACAACAAAATATAACAAAATACTGCCTGGTCCCATGACATCCTCACAATGGTTCTTATGTTTGAGCCCATTGTTTTAGCCACTGGGTCGGTCCATCTCCTTGAGACTTGTCATTCCATCTACATGAAGGTCTTCTGATTTTTTGCAGACACTCTATCTTATCAAGAATTGTAGCATTTTCCAAAGGCAGTTCTCTCCTGATAATTTGTCCCAAGTTCATAAGACAAATTCTCGAGCCTTGCTTTCAAGGTGCACTCTGGCTGTACTTCTTGAAAGATAGATTTGTTTCTTCTCCAGGAAGCCCATTAATATTACACTATTAATATTTTCAACAACCCCATAATTCAAATACCTTTATTCTTCTGCAGTCGTCCTCATTCAATGTCCAAGTCTCACATGCAGATGGGGTGATGGGAAATACCACGGCTTGGATCAGATACACTTTTTTTCTCAAAGTGATCATTACTCTTTAGCGCTTCATAAAGGTCATGTACAGCAGGTTTTTCCAATGCAGTATGCCATTTGATTTATTGGCTACTGCTTTGGGTGATGCCCACATGTATAGTCACTGCTTATGTTGTTGATAAAGTGTATTCAGAATAATGAAGTTGTTAGTCTTGAAAATTTTATCATGAAGTCTTCAGCTTCATTTCTATCATCAAGGCCATATAGTCCAACCACCAAGAGTTTACCTTTTTGTTTCCAACTTTGACACATCATTCACCAGTAGTTATTACGGCATCTTGAATGCATGCTTGATTAATTTCAGGCTGAAGAAATTGGTGGAATTCTTCAGTTTCTTCATCACTGGTTTGGGTGGTTGTTTCCTAAATTTGAATAATACCCTGTTTCCCCGAAAGTAAGACATCCCCCAAAAATAAGACCTACTTACAGTTTTGCCTCTTGCTCAAATATAAGATAACCCACCCTGAAAAGAAGACCTCCCCAAAAATAAGGCCACCCCAAAGCTACTGTAACTCTGGACTCTGGACCGTAGCGGCAGGTGCCGCCATGCAGCTCACGGTTGGCTGCAGCGCAGCCGGAGCAGACAGGAAGTACGAGGTCTCTTTTAATAAAACAATAAACAATAAATGTATACCATATTCTCCTTCATGGGAAAATAAGACATCCCTGAAAATAAGACCTAGCGCATCTTTGGGAGCAAAAATTAATATAAGACCCTGTCTTATTTTCGGGGAAACAGTAGTTGCGTTGACTGCTCTTCCTGGCAGGTGTGTAGATATTATCCTATCACCGACAGCATTGTACTTCAAGACAGATCTTTTTTTTAAATATTGATTTTGATTCCATGGCTCTTTACGCAAATGGCCAACACCCATCCATTACTTCAACCCACGAATGCCTAGAATATCAATCTTTATGGGCTCCATTTCATTTTTGATAGCTTTTGTTTTTCCTCGATTCATACTTCATACATCTCATGTTCCAATTATTAATGAATGTTTGCAACTGTTTCTTCTTGTTTTGAGTCATGCCCCACAGCAACTGAAGGTCCCAAATTCTCTCTCAGCATGTCATTAAAGCTGGCTCTACTTTGAGGAGGCAACTCTTTCCTATTTGTTCCTTCATTGCCTTCCAACCTCAGGCGCTCTGCTTCCAGCGCTATTCAAGATAATGGTCCATTCTCCTGCTATTCATGGGGTTTTAAAGGCATTTATATGTGAATATATGTACTGAGATGTATGTTAATACATATGCTAATATACATTAATATAAATGCTTCAAAAAGTTCATGAACAACATCCCATTGTATTTTCATTCAGTTTTTCCCCAAGAACGTTTGAATCCTCCATGTGTGTATATATAGTTGTGTCTACCCCATAGGATCAAATCTGAGTCATATTGACCCAAAAGGAACAGAGTAGAAGTTCAACATATGATCATGTACGCTGTAATTTTATAGAGTAGATCACCAAGTTATTTATTTCACAGAGCTACAGATGAGTTTCGATCTTTGTGCCAACCTCACTCTTTAGCTATACATATATGTTATATATGAGAAGCACTTAGTATATTTACTAAATTATATCTAAGAAAAATATTTCAGAACAAGATATTCTGCACATAAAATACTTCCAATGTTCTAATACAACAGGACTAGAGTATCGATTTTTGCATGTTTACCATTTTAAGCAAATATTTGAAATATTTTTTATCGTTTTCTTAGACCCCTGGTGCCACAATGATTAAGCACTTACTTGCTAGCCCAAAAGTCTGCAGTTTGAAACTACCAGCTTCCCTTTGAGAGAAAGATGTGGTAGTTTGCTTCTGGATAGAATTACAAAATTACAGAAGCCATATGGGGCAGTTCAACTCTAACTGTTGCTATGAATCAAAATCAACTTAAAGTCAATGAATATGAATAGTTTTATCTATCTTGTGTTACCTTTCATGTCAGTGTTGCATTTAAAACATTTCCACGTTTTTACAACATTGTGATAAAGCATTTCCATATTATTACATGGTTTTCATAATTATTAACAGAGCACAGAATTATGCTGAATCCATAAATGAATGTGGTTTCCACAGTTTTTCTACCATTTTCCTTTGCCATCTTGTAAACAACTTCATTGAACCCGGGGGTGCTGTTGGGTAGGGAACAGTTGGGATTCTAGCCCCACAGTTCAAACCCATCAGCCCCTCTTTGAGAGAAAGATGAGGCATTCTGCTCCCTAAAAGATTCAGAGCCTGAAAAACTTTTTGAAGGGTCACCATAAGTTGGAATTGACTTGATTGCTGTGGGGGTTGAACAACTCCATTAAACTTTTTTGTGTGTCATTTTTTGTCCATATTTAGATTTTCTACCTTAGTACATTTCCCAGAAAAGTAATTATTGAATCAAAGGGTAGCCTTACTAAGTTTTCACATGAGATATTGTACCAATACATACTCTCATGACTAGATCAGAAGTTTATTTAACAGAACTCTCTTCTATATTAAATATGATTGTTTAAAATTGTTTGCCTTGTGATAAATGGAAAATAGTTCCTTATTTTTTTAATTTTATTTATCGAGCATGTGGATTTCAATATTTTCTCCACTGTTTGCTTACATCTAGTGTTTTCTTTTCATGTATAACTTGTCTACCTTTTATCCTAGGTATTTATTGGGACTTTAAAAAAATCAAAGTTCTATCTATGTGACGACTTGATGATTTTGTACATGTATTTTCTCATCTTTCTACTTATCCCTATTGGGATAAAATAATTTTATTCCCCCTGTGCTCCAACATAATGTTTGGATACTTAATATTAAAAATCAGGATTAATCATCCCTCTACGATAGTGAATGAGTCCTTCCCTTTCCTCCTGGTATCTTAGCATGAGAGGCCTGATGGGATGGGGTAGTACCCATAGAAGCAATCCATCACTGGGATCAAGAATAATAGAGCCAAGGGATTCAAATATATCAGAACCACTGCCATCAAGTGGATTGTGACTCACAGGGACCTTATGTAAGGTCTCCCCTTCTGTCACTCTTCATAGGAGCAGGCAGGCTCAACTTTCTCCCTCAGGGTGGCTGTTGGTTTTTAATCACTGATCTTGCACTTAGTTAGCCCAACACTTACCTCACAGTAACAGTGGGGTCATGCTTACCTGTCATACTTAGTTCCCAGCCCTGCAGTCAGCTGGTGATGTTTTAAGTCTTACATAGCATATTCTCTTCTCTGAACTCTTTCCTCATTGTTTTTCATTTAGTGTGGCCATTCTAGCAGTCTTACTTTACTTCGTGTGAGCCATCACTTTGTTCAAGCTTTCAATAGCTGTTAGCAGTGAGCTACCACCAGTCCTATGGGTCCTTGCTAAAGTGCTACATCTTGCATTAGAGTAGCTTCCCACATCAATAAACTTCCCCTTCTTTACCTGTTTAATGATTAAGCAGGCTCAGAATCCAATCCTAGGTCTGTTCTCCTGGATCCTATTGGTAAATATTGGCTAGACCCTGTAGCTCCTTCTATCAAGTTTAATCCCTCCCTTCTCAGATGCTTCCCTTCCCTAGTTGTGTTATAGAGCACTTTGAGTCTAGATATTAGTCTATGGCAGGGAAGAGAGATGAGGATATTTCTGAGTGCATGTGACGGTGCATGTATTGCAAGGCAGAGCACTGCATGATCCTGAAGCTCAGGCAGCACATTAGCATATCACTGGGAAAGTGGGCCACTTTTGTAGGATCACAGGGTGGAGGGGGTTTTAGGAAGCCGAGATGTTCAAGTTTATTGAAACCTGTCCCTACTCCAATTTTCAGGGTTCCACTCTTGAAATCCAAGTAAGGACCTTGGCATGGCCAACATGCTAAGTTAAGAACTCAATCTTTCCCGGTGCTCCACTACAATATTACTCAAGTCCTGCCTCTTGTTCTCAGTTTTTTTCTGGCCTTCGGCTATAGAGGAGATCATCTTTCTATTTTGCCTAGAGCACTCTGATGTAAAAACTTGCCTTTCATTGTCTAATGTAGAGCTTTATGTAGAATTTCTGAACTTTAGCATTATTGACATTTGGAGCTATACCATAGCTCTGTTGGGGGGTGGGGGCGAAGGGGGCGAAGACTGGCCAGAGTATTGAAAAATGTTTTGCAGTGTTGGTGTCCTCTGTTCACTAGACTTAGGTAGCAGTCTCCTCTCTGCCTCTATTTTCACAATTAAAATGTCCCCAGACATTGTGAAATGTCACCTGTGGAGCAAAATCAGCCCAGGTTGGCGAGCATTGCTCTAATGTATCAAAGGCGTTGGGTAAGAACCGTCAAATTCCATAGTACTTTTAATTATCACTTTCCCTGAACCTCTAAAATATATGATACTCCTTTGTTGGTGGACACCATTCTACCAGTATACCTGCCCAAGTCAGCACTAATGAAAATGAAAAGTGCCCACCACCATGAACCGTGGCTTCTAAGTTTTCATTGCTAGTTTCCCTGCTGCTTTCACTACCTGCTCTAAGCAGCAACTCTTACAAGTCGAGTTTTTCAGGAGACAGACTCCGATGCACCACATTTGCTTGCAGATGCTTGCTTGCTGGAAGAAGGGAGTGTAGTTGGGAAAAACACCCATAAGGGAGGGAGGGAAGTAGGTTCATGTAGCAGGAGAAGTTGGAGTTTACTGTCTTGCAAGCGAGATGTCAGTTGATCTTAGAGGCACTTTTGGAACTAGGATACTCCTTGATAAACGCAAATAAATGTGAAGCTACTGTTGTTGAGTTGGTTCTGACTCGGGAATTAAGACTCCTCGGGAATTAAGATTCCTCTGAAATACTCACTGCTATCCAGTCAATTCTGACTTAGGTTGGCCTTCCAAGACGGGGCAGAACTGGTCCTGTCGGTAACTGAAACTGTAACAGAAGTAGAAAGCCTCATCTTTCCCCCAAGGATCAGCTGGTGAATTGGAACTGCTACCCTTGACGTTAGCAACCCAGTGTATACCCACTATGTCACCAAGGCTCTTGGAATTAAGACTAGTGGGAGGATGGATTTTCCTATTCCCAAGTTGACTAATCGCTGGATGCAGGCTGTTTCAGGGAAGAGTAAATTCTTGGCTAAGGCAGCTCCCATCAGTTGAGTCAATTCCCAGGGAAGGACACAGCGCTGAACCTTCAAACACCAATACCCTCAGCAGTTGGAAGGCTAAGCGCCCCAGTCCTAGAAGATCTGGGCAGAATACTACAGCATCTTTCACCACGTGCATACAGTGTCATATGATACACTCAAGCAAAATCACACTGCCTTTATGTAAAGTTGTTGCTGTCCTCCTCACTAGACTCTGTGCTCCTGGAAAGCAGGGACCAATTTTCCTTACAACAAAAATCACCGTCTGCCCTCAACCAATTCAATATTTGTTGCAAGAATAAATGAATGAACCCAATAACCGCATGGGTTTTCAAGCCAAGTCAAACAACTCCTGCCATATTTACAGTGGCTAATGATGAAAGATGAAAAACATGTTTTCTCCTTTTGTAGAATCTCTCCTGAGCTTACAGCCACTTTTAGTGCCTTCAGTTTCTTGATAGCGCTCCCTTTGTGTACCTCTGATAAATCGCAGCAAGGGAACCAGCCACAGGGGACGGTCCCCTCCTGTGGTGCTCTGTGCATTTTAGTAGCATCTTGGGACAGAGTCTTTTGGCACCATATGCCAGATGCAATTTTGTATTGGACTTAAAGGTACAGCCTGAACACATTATCTAATTAATTAACATTTAAAAGGCCCTTTGAAGAAAGAGTCACTGGACACACAATGTGTTATGAGAATATGTAAATGATTAAGCTTCATGTTTGGAGAATTTCAAATATTTTAATAGGGACCCAAGTTTGCGTCTCATGCGTTTCTGTTCAATGGAGTTTTAGGCTTTGGGGACATTATTAGCAGGTGCTGGATGCCAGCCCATTTTCCAGTTCAGGTTGGAAACCTTGAACTACCCAAAGTAAGTCCTTAAGAATGTATTTTTATTACTCATTAAATAAACCACTGGCCTGTTTTCTCTTAGCAAAACTTCTTCTTGTAGGAAAATGGAAACATTATGATAAGGAGCACTCTGAACTGAGTGAGGAAGCCAGGAGTAAGTCATGGAAAACCACGATCACTGCCCATGGAGGGAGTATCATTCCCCTGTTTCCTGGGTTCCCCCCAGCCCCCTTTTGGAATTGTTCTCACCAAAACAAGGGACCGGTGTAGGCAGTCCTAGAAAAGGTGCATACAAGGGAGTACAATGCAGGGGATTTCAAAGTTTCTGACTGAGAAAAACATGCCCTCAAATGATTCTGGGTCCCAGGCACTTCAGGAGCTAGCAGACCTTTATCTGCCTTTAGTGTATTTATGACCTGATGTTTCTTGGTCCACAATGTGGGCAGAATTGTGAGAAGCAACCTAGGAATAAGCAAACATTCTCCATTCCTCCCAGGCCCCGCCACCATCACCTGTGTTTTGAGTAACCACTACGATTGTCTTTCAGCTCCTGAAGACCAGAGGTATGGTATGGAGCTGGACTCCACGGGGATTTTAATGGCTGATTGGCCCTTCTGTCAGGGTTCCTTTGAACACACTCAAACCTCCAACATGGGTCACCTATCAGCACTGCCAAAGGACCCCCTTAGTGATCTATGTTAAGCTCCAGATTTTAAAAGACCTATGAATCGTTTTTGCTGTTCTCTGACTCTCCAGGCCTTTTGAAAGAAGACCTCTTGACACTGCCCATAAAAGTACCTGTAAGAATATTAAATTGAACCAATTACATGGAACTGTGTGTGACCTCCTCCCTGGGCGACAGACAACCGAAAAGTGGATGAAGGGAGACGTCGGACAGGGCAAGATATGACAAAATACCCATTTATAAACTATCAAGGGCTCATGCGGGAGGGGGGAGCGGGGAGGGAGGGGAAAAATGAGGACCTAATGTAGGGGGTTTAAATGGAGAGAAAATGTTTTGAGAAGTGATGTACAAATGCGCTTTACACAATTGATGTGTGTATGGATTGGGATAACAGTTGTATGAGCCCCTAATAAAATGTTAAAAAAGAAAAGAAAAAAAAAGAAAAGAAAATTAAATTGGAGGAAGACCAGAAAACTAGATAGTGCCTGACTACCAATACCCACTGCTTTGAAAGGGCTCATATTGGGAAGCCCAAAAAGACCAAAAAAAACAACAAAACCAAAACAAACTCATTGCCATTAATAGATTCCGACTTATAGTGATCCGACAGGACAGGGTAGAACTGCCCTTGTGCATTTCTGAGACTGTAACTCTTTATAGGATTAGGACAACTTCATTCTTTTCCCATGGAGCAACTGGTGGTTTCTAGCTGCTTAGCTTGCAGTTACCAGCCCAAAGCGTAATCCACTACTCCCCCAGGACTAGATGGAATGGGGCAGAATGGGGAAAATATATGGAACAAAATTCAAAATTGGAAGAGACAAGAATTAGTCGTTCATTGGAAATGATGGGAAAAACACCCCACCCCCACACACCCCTGAGACTATGACCCTTCAGCATCCTTCAGGCCTGCATGCGAGTTCATCTCTGTGACTCAGATGCAGCCAAAACAAAGGCCGTTCTATAAAGGAAACAAGAACACAAGTGAGGGACTCACGCCTTCTAATACTCAAGCATTTGTGATCGATAGGATGACATTCACCCAAGGACACAGTTCTGAAGGGTTCGCGGGGGGTGGGGGAGAAGAATGGAAATGGGTAGCACAAGCAGGAAGCAGAGAAGTAATATTACATTCTGGGCGTGCAGTCAAGGACATTAAACAAAACCTGTATTCATTGATGAATGGAAAACTGATCTAGAAACCTTCCCTCAACCAAGAATCAAAAGACATAAATTGGAGGCAGCCTGAAAAGCTCTTAGAAGGCCCCATTTCTGGTAGGTCTCCTTTGGTGCTTCTGGTAACTAGCATGTGATCGGACGGTGATGGCGCCCAGTGAAAAATAGGGGCAGTCATGAAAAGGTTTCCTGTTGGAAGTGTCTAACTGCATCTGCACCCATAGTGTCAAGTGGAAAATTAGACCAATGATCCTATTAACTCAAAAACAATAATAAAATCTTCTTCTTTCCTTTTAGCGCTGTTCGCTTCAGCTCTCCTCTTGACTTTGGGTAACTTCTGAATGGAATTTTATTTATCACACATGTTCCTCCCCCCACCACCATCTATGAGGATAGTAATAGTTAATGGTCTGTCTTAAGAAAAATTTAAATGCCTATTTTGAAATTACACAGAAAAGCCACAAGCTTCTTCAACAATATATAAAACAGAGAAATCATGGCGCTCCT
>NW_022111368.1:6295615-6297717 GCF_000313985.2 Echinops telfairi
TGCAATGGGCTCATGTACAGGTTCTCTGAGCTGAAATTAACAAGGCCCAGGCACAGAAGTAAGTCAAACTGAGCATATTAATGTCTTCTTGCTGAAGAAAGTTTCGAAATATCAGAATCCCAATCACCTATTAGGCCTTTATTTTACCGCTTTGACCAGCAAAAGGGGGAGAAGTACCCTGAAGGCTTCCCCTAGTTCTGAGAGAATAAAAAGTTGTGTTGTTTTCCCTCTTTAAAAAGGTCAGGGAGATAACAATACCTCTTTGATATGGACAGTGATATTGATCTGCGTGCATCTGTCTCCCTCAGCAGCTGACAATAGCACCACATGGGACTTCCTGTTGCCAAAGCCCCACAGACTTTGATGGGGCTCTGTAGATCCAGGCTCAATTCCTATGGCCATCTTGGAAGCCAGGCCTCCTATTGCCTGCTCATGAACATACCTGGCGCCCTGCCACACTCCATGGTAAACAGCCTGTTTACCTGCTTCAGAGGGTAATTTGCTTCTATTGCCATTCGCTGCTGTAGCATAAACAGAACTTTTTATTTTAAGTTTTATTTTTTTAAGTAAAAATCCTACAGAATAAGCAATCAGAAAGAAAACCACCTTCAGGAAGACCAGTTGCTCTCAAGCTTTGCTCCTCAGGACAAATGACACTATTGATACCTGTTGTTTTCATTTTCTGCAGCCAGCAGAATATGCTATAACTTAAGAGAAGCATATGTAAGCATATGCTTACAGAATGTGCTAAAACTTAAGAGAAAAAAATAAACTACAGCTAGCCCCATTAAGGTACTTCTCCTGAAAGGGAAATTTAAACTGTGCAAATGGCACATGGTACATTGCAAATCTACATCTCCCATGGAGATTAAATTTTGACATTTAAAAAAAATTGTATTGAGAGCAATATACTTTTAGCAACATTATTGTCCTCAACAATATTTGTGTCATTTATAATTGTTATTTCACCCCGTGACTCCAAAATATTTTGCCACTATTAGGCGAATACATGAGGTTGAAGTGGGAAATAAAACACATAAGGTTGAAAATATGCTTATTTTAAGAGTCAGCACATCAATTTATACTTGATTTTCTCTTTATTAGAGCATGCAATGGTAAGAATGCTTCCCTTTAGATAAATCATAATTGGACTTCACCTGTGCTGATGATAATGGGAAGGTCAGAGAGTAAAGAATAGAGAAAATTAATAAGGAGCCAAGTAACCCATATCTTTGAATCCTAGGTGATAGCACCTGGGAACAAAAATTGGGTCTCAATGATACTCTTCTTTATCAAGCACCTGCATTTAATAGTCAGTGGCTTACAGCACTGAAGAATTAGGTTGTGGCAGAGCAGTGGCTAATGTCCAATAGAACTCCAATTCCAGTAGACCAGAGTGTCCCCTGGAGCTGGGAACACAAACAACTTGGCAGAAACACACATTGTTTAGAGAAATCCACAAAGCGAACATGACAAGTTCCCAGAGAAGCTCATTTCTACCTCGGTGTGAGTTACCATAAAGCAAAATTCAATTCACGAAATTTAATGAAAGTAGTTAGGCAATCTACAAGGCAGGATTTTGACACAGAGAAGGTGGAACCAGTCAACTATGTGTGTCACTGAGCAGGTTAATGACTTGAACAACCTGGTTCAATCTGGCCAGGAGACCTCTGAGTGATCGTATAGAGCTTGCCTAGGAATTGTCAAATTTGGGGATAAGGAAAGTGGATGATTTGACTTCTCTCAGTGCAAAGAATATCACATGAAGTCTGTCCTGTGTGGGTCTAACACTTCCTTTGGACAAATCTGCAGGCAAACACAAAATCATGAGCATGTCTCCAAGCTGCAAGTGATGCAGTGGAAGAGAGCGTGGGTGGGGTATCAAGAACATCTGCCTTAGCTTCCTTTTTCATCACTAAATTTCTACATTAATAACAACAAACAATAATTAGAGAAAGATTGTGTGGAGAGATGGATCCAGGGGAAAGTTTTTAAATTCCAAAGGATTTTTCTAACATTAGAAAGTTAAGAAAGCTAGGAATATTCAAAAGTAGAAATATTGGTACTATTTTTGTCTTTTGCTTTTTGTTTTATTTTTATTT
>NW_022111368.1:6300407-6302690 GCF_000313985.2 Echinops telfairi
GACAAAATAATAATTTATAAATTATCAAGGGTTCATGAGGGAGGGGGGAGCGGAGAGGGAGGGGAAAAATGGGGACCTAAAGCTAGGGGCTTAAGTGGAGAGGAAATGCTTTGAGAATGATGAGGGCAATGAATGTACAAATTTGCTTTACACAATTGATGTATGTATGAATTGTGATAAGAGTTGTATGAGCCCCCAACAAAACGATTAAAAAAAAAAAATGAATCCACAACTGAAAAAAAAAAAAAAGAGAGGACTGCGGACATGTAAGACTAAAGCCGTAATAATTACACTTTTCCAATCTCTTAGATATTTTAGCTGGAATCCCCCAACTCCCCTCAAGGCAAAGTATTGGTCTTTGCTGTTCTTAATTGCTGGCTGGCTATAGCAGTTCTTCAAGGAATGAAAGAAAACATTGGAGTGCCCAGCAAGTTGAGATTCACATGTGCAACACAATCCTTGTTGTTTTGCTGTATGATCCATCCAGCCACATGGTTTTTAGATTTCATCTGGGTGGAGAAATTAAGAGCAGAGACTTTCTCCATTATTCCATTTCCTCATTATGTGGCAAACAGAGCTTTATTGTTTAAAAGGGGATGTTTTCTTATTGCTAGCTGAAGAAAATAAGTGTATTGTTTTAGAAGGTCTCACAGTATATAAGCTTTTAGCGATTCTTGAGAGCCAGTCAGGCAGCCAGTTGTTTTTGTTTTTATCCTGTTTTTATGTTGTTGTTTGTCTGAAATGTTCATGAAAATTTCCTCAGCACAAAGCAGTGCAGGTTTGTGTGGGATCCCACATTGTCTGGGTGGCTGCTATAAGAAATAAATGTGGGTTTTAAAATATGCAGATGCAACAAGAAGAATGCAGCCTTTGTTAAAAGTCTCCCTCTGTAAATTGAAACCCACTTCCGTTTGTCCTTATTGGGGGAAAGAGGAACCCAGCCTCAGCGCTGTGAGATCCTTTCTTCTGCTTCCAAAGACTCTGAACACTTGATCCGACTCCTGACTTCCTGTAGATCTCTCTCTCACACACACACCCATCTTTGAGCTAAAGAATCTGTGGCAGACACTTTCATTTTTCAGGAACACAATAATGAAGACACATACCAAGACTGGGTTTGGATTGAACAAGATGTTTGTTAATCTTCACTATGGATATGAGCTAATGCTGAGAGATAAAACTATGAATCTTTCAGCACTCATAAAAGAAGAACACTTTTTTTTTAAGTTGGGAGTGGGTTGGAGGTGGGGGGTTGTGTGCCAATCATTGAGGAAAGTGATCAAGAGTTGTCCATGAAGCCATTAAGCCCACGCTAAATTCTGTGCTCTCCAGTAGATCCCAATTCATGGTGACCCCATGAACTACAGAGTACTATATAGGTTTTTGTTGGCCGTGATATTTACAAAAGTAGATCACAGATGGGAGCCTGATGGCAATAGTGGTTACACGTTGGGCTGCTAAACAAAGGTCAGCCATTCAAAACCACCACCTGCTCCTGAGGGAGAACGACAGGGCTTTCTACTCCTGTACAGTTACCATCTCAGAAACCCACGAGGGCAATTCTACTCGGCCCTATAGGGTTGCTATGACTCAGCATGAACTCAATGGCAATAAGTTGGATTATTTGAGATCACATGGTGGAGCAAGGTACCTTTAACTCTCTGGACTTTAGGTTAGTTGTCAAAGACAAACTTTTTGCACCACCCAAGGACCTAATAAGCCCCTTTTTGTTATTGTTGTTGATAAGTAATACTGAATTGATTCCGACCCAGAACGATCCTCTACACAGAAGGAAACACTGTCTGTTCCTTTTTCATCCTTACAGTTGTTATGTTTGAGCCCATTGTTTCAACCATTGCATCAATCCATCTATTTGAGGTTCTTCTTTTTTTCTGACCTTTTACTTTACCAACAACGTTGTCCTTTTCCAGGAACTGGCTGAATAAATCCATTAGAAGTGGAGAAATATAAGTACAGTAGAAAAAGATTCAGAGTTTGGGCTTTAGGATCTTAAAGTCAATCTCCATCATGCTCCATTTCATAAAGTGAAGTAAGTTTCTTGACCTCTATGTACTTTAGTATCACAGCTGTCCAATGAAAAATTAAGAATGTCAAAAGGAGTTACATTGGTGTGGAAGTACACAAGTTGGGCGACTAACTATAAGTTCAGTAGTTTGAACCCACTGGCCAACTGTAGAAGAAAGGGGGGGTGATCTTTTCCTTAAAGAATCTTAAATCCAAAGTAGTAATTCTACTCTGCCATAGGAGTCACTCTGAATCAGA
>NW_022111368.1:6303570-6307281 GCF_000313985.2 Echinops telfairi
CCACAGGAGAAAGATGAGAGGCAGGTTAAGTACCACGGGGTAAGTGTAGCTCAAACCCACGAGCCATTCCACAGGAGAAAGATGAGAGGCTACCTGCCCTCTTAAAGATGGACCTGACACAGGGTCAGCATGATTCATAATTGACCTGATAGTCACAGGTTACTTAATACATTGGGTGATTGTAAACATTTAGTGAGATTACCCTGGGAAGTACTTATCACAGTGCCTGTGGGCTTTGTTGCTGTTGTTTGTGTTTTATTATCATGATGGTGATCTTGACATAGTTGATGGGCTGATACAAATGTTAGTTCATCTCAAGGTTAATGACCTGAGAGTGGAAACTCACTGCGGGCAAAGTGAACCAGCAGTCTGTGGGCACCCTAAACAAAATCTCAGGGGCTGTGAATATTTGTGTATGCAATTCCTGGATTTTCTTTTTGATCTTTGAAATATAGGGAGAAACGAAAAATTTTATAGGAGACAAAAGCGATTGAGTGGTGTGTCAATAACTGCCAAAGAATGAAAGATCCTAGAAAGACAAACCATTGACTGGTGAATGTAGAGTAGATCTTTAGAATGTACCTAGAAAAGATTGTTAAAATTATGTTCTGTGAACACCTAAAAGGAACGCAATGGAATCCAAGAAACAGTAAGAATGAGTGCTAGAAGCACCATTTGCTTTGTAGACTACTACATTCAGACTTCATGATAATATTTTCAATGAGCCATTCTCTGGACTTTAGTCATACGGTGTCTTTGGTGATATCCTTGTGGTTGCTATTAGGTGCCATTGAGTCAGTTCCAATTTACAGACCTTGAAGCACAAAAGAACAAAATACTGTTTAGTCTTGAGCCAGCCTTGCAAGCATTGCTATGTTAGAGCCCATTGTTGAATCGATTGTGTCAATCCATCGCACAGATGGTCTTCCTGTTTTTGGCAGCTCGCTCCTTTACCAAACGGAGTGTCCTCCAGAAACAATTCCTTCATAACAAAACACACCAAAAAAACAAAGAAGAGTCACAACATGCTTCTAATGACTGTTCTGGCTATGACAGCTTTGAGATTAGAGAAAATTTATGAATGAAAGATTCTCCCAAGCATTTTACCAACCAGTAGGTATTCCAAAGTACCTCTTTGGGCTTGGCACTGTGTTTAGCATAAAGTATACAAAGATGAAGAGATATTACTTCAAACCCAAAGCAATTGCATCTTTGGCTAAAACACTAAGACTATCAGTTAATTCATAATGTGTTAAATCCATGGTTCTCAACCTTCCTAATGCCGTGACCCTTTAGTACAGTTCCTCTTTCTGTGGTGATCCGCCAACCATAAAATTATTTTTGTTGCTACTTCATAACTGTAATTTTGCTACTGTTATGAATCAGGCGATCCCTGTGAAAGGGTCATTTGACCCCCAAAGGGGTCGTGACACACAGGTTGAGAACTACTGTGTAAAGTAATCATAACCAAGATGACTGATTAATGAATTAACATCCGTAAGGAGACAGGTGTATACAGGCTTTTGTTTGTGCTCTATCACTCTTGTCAATGACTTGATGCAATATGGAAATATTTTCAGCAAGCTACAAATCCCAAAATTAAGAAGAACGGTGAAGACAATGTATGTTCAGACCAGATCCCAAAATAGTTCTAAATGCATTGTAGTCAAGGGCCAAATGCAATAAAAAATTTGCTTAAAAATAAGATAAAAGCCGAGAACAGGAGAGGCTCCTGATCCACGTTTTATACATATGAAATAACAAACGTGTGGTTTGGCAACAAGCATTTAAATAGGTTGATATCTTAGTGCAGGCTCTATTACCTTCACCTCTCCAACTCTCACATTCACTCAGAGCAAGGAAGTATCCAGACATCTGTCATCTTGTCATTATGCTCATTTACATAATGTTATGATGCTGGAAGATAAGCTCTAGGTATTTCAAAGTCACCCAAGGTAAGCATGTTTCCAAGGTGCTTCTAGACTAAGATAGACTAGGAGGAAATGGCTGGGTATGGGTTACTGAAAAGTAATTAATGAAAACCTTGTAGATTACAACAGATACAGTGCTGGAGGATGAACCCCCTAGGTTAGAAAACTCTTAAAACATTCAGAGACTACACCAATGGACTTGAGCATACTAACCATCTTAAAGAAGACTCAGGACCAGATACTATTTTGCTCTGTTGTACAGGGTTCATCATGAGTTGGGGTCACCTTGCTGGCAGCTGAGAACAACTGAGCAGGCCATGTGAGAGGAGTGCATGTGCAGAATATTACACTAATGTGTGAATGTTGGGTAATGGAAGGCTATTTAAGAAGGAAACATGTAGTAATGTGAAGAAATAAAACTACAAGTGCGAACTGAAATGGAGAATATTTAACCTAATAATAGACTCATGTGGATGTTAGGCAACATACATTATATATAGTTTACAGGTATAAAACCAAGACCAACACCTAGAACCTCTGAGCAGATAATTTCCAGCTGGTGATAAAATAAATCAAAAGCCCAAACCAAACTACTAGCATTGCAACAAAAACTGCAGGCCAATACTAGTTCTTTAAATATGGAAATATACTATTATCAAGCCTAGTGACTTATGATTCAGGGATTAAGATAAGGAGCTTAAATAATTATCATAAATTAAAACCTTTGATACTGCTTGGAGCCTAGGGTATCCCTGGGTGGTTCAGAGAGTTAAGATCTCAGTTGCAGGTGAGGTTCTTGGAGAACATTGGAGGTTCTTGCTCCCCTAGAGGCACCCCAGAAAAAAAAGGCACCCCAGAAAAACCCACCACCGGAAACCTCAAGGAGCACACATCTCCTCTGACACAAATAGGGTTTGCATGGGTCCACATGGACTTTAGGGCAACTGATACAAAAGCTGAGACTAGAACTTCGGTGGCTCGATTCTCTCCATTTCTAGAATGAATCCTGACTGGAGCTTTAAAAGCATATTACTGACCCCTGTCCCCAGTTCTACCCCATCTTTCCTCTTCTGTGAGGCCACAAGCAATGTTTTTTTTAAAAATGGTGTTTGACACCCTTGAGTTAATTTTAAACTAAGGTGATAGTATAGAATTTCCACTTAGGATTTTGGACATGTTGTCAGGAGAGACCAGGACCTGTAGAGGAGCATCATGCTTGGTGTAGGAGAGAAGCAGTGAATAAGTGGAAGGCCCTAAAAGAGATGGATTGACTCAGTGGCTGCAAAAGTGGGCTCAGGCATGGGAGCAATTGTGAGGATGGTGAGGGGCTAGGCAATGTTTCATTCTCTTGTGCATAGGATTGATGTGGGTCAGAACTGACTCAGTGGCATCTCACAACAACAATAACAACAACAAGGGATAGCATTTATATTAGTGGATCTCCAGGTCTTTCTCCCTCATTGCTGCTGGGTGGGTTCAAACCATCAGTTGGCAGCCAAGCACTTTGACTGTGAAGCCACCGGGATTCCCTCACCATACTTATCTTCAAACGTAGACTGAAATAAACTTTCCTCACAAAATAAACTTTGAAAAGGATTATTTCATTGATTTATTATAATACATCTTATAACTCCCATATAGAATAGAATATACAGTTCAATAGCCTTTTTTAAACTTTTGGAAGTGTTTGATGGTAGAACATAAAATAATCAGATTATTGGCCAGATGCTGGTGACCACAGACCCATTCTCGCCTAAAGCATTCAAAACATGTTCTTCAC
>NW_022111368.1:6308363-6314503 GCF_000313985.2 Echinops telfairi
TTTGCTTCTCTATTTTTTAACTTATTTTTGTACAATGCAACCACTTCTCACCTATTGACATGGCTAGATTTCAAAGACTGGGTCATTATGTGAAGAACAGCATTAAACAAAACTGGAGAATAATCACTTCAAATCACACAATGGAGACTGACTACCTTACTATGTATCTGCTGAATTACATCATTGTATAACTACTAAACAACTGACAATCATGGCCCTGTCAAATTGACACACAATTAGCTATCACACCCAACGTTTTTCTCACTCAGACATTGTTTTGCATTGCTACCAAATATATGTTGTTCATGTGCAAATGGTTGGACACAAGCTTTTCACTATTATCATAAATAGGACATGTTGGATAGTGAAAGAGTTGATGAGAGGGCGTTAAGTGTTTAGCTTCTTATTTACCAGGAAACTTTACTGAAAATGATATGTTACAATGTTTAGCAAAAGAAATGAAGTATAAGACTGAAGATTTTACATAGCATTTTGAGGGGAGAAAAAAAGGAAGGCTAATGTATGTATAGTATGTTTTTCTAGTCATCAGCCTTGTTACTCATTTGAAGTTGTTATTGTTGATGATATTATTTACTCTGGCCAGAGGTATTTATATCTGCACTGCCTGTTTTATGATATTGTGAACAACTGTCCACGTCGTATTAAACATGTTTTCCCTAATTGGGTAAATTAGGGACACCAAAATCTATGACTTTGGAAATATGGAGAATTACTCTAAAGACCAGCATAAAATAATGGTTGTGTTTTGTATTTCCCACAACATTCCTGCTATAACGGTAAGCAATACCACAGGCAATATATCTTTAAATAGTAATAAGGGACCAAGGTAGTACTGAAAAATGCATCTTCCTGATGGTGGCATGAGGAGCAGTTCACAGGGTATATATATAATATTTTTTCTCTTATATGAATAAATTAGAATATGAAAGATAGAATATCTATCAGAGTTAAAGCCATACAACAGAATACTTCTCAGCAATAAAAAACAATGAGCCATTGTTTCCCATTACAGCATGGCTGAATGGCGAAGGAAAGAAGCCAGAGCAATGGGAGTATACATGATGTGATTTACTGAAGTGGAATTTTAGGACATGTGAATAAAATGTTCAGGACTACAAGCAGAGCAGTGTTTGAATAGGGAAAGGAAGACAGCGGGGATGTATGTCAAAAAGACATGAGGAATCTTTCAGGGGTGATAAGCATGTGCATTACCTAGACGGTGCTGGTAGCTGATGGGTATGTGCACAAGTCAACAGGAGCCCTGGTGACTCCGTGGTTAAGCACTCAGCCACTAATTGAAAGGGCCCAGGGTCAAATCTATCAACCACTTGACAGGAAAAAAATGTAGCAGTTTGCTTCTGAAAATATTTATAAACTGAGAATAAAGGATTAGGTTAGATAGGTCTGCTATGAGTCAGAATCAAATTGAAGACAATGGTTTTTTTTTTGACATATGTAAAATTTAACCAATTTGTGCACTTTAATTATATGTCAGTCAGGCTTAGGTAAAGCTGTTAAAAGTTAAAATTTTTTTTTTCATCACATAGAACGAGTTGAATTTTCTTTTCACTGGTGCAAGGAGTTTGTGGTCAGCTGAAATTACAGGTGGGTGGTTCAAACCCAGCCAGTGACTGCAAGCAAGGCCTGGTGAACTGCAGCATCCATAAGGAATTCCACCAAGCAAAGCTCTGGAGCAGTTCTACGTGGTAGCACTTAGGGGTCGTCATGAATCAAATGCCAACTCAAAAGCAGTTCATGAAGATAGACGATTGCACCAGATACTCAAAATGTGTCATTAAATCCAAACTCTGGATAAAATTTCTCTAGGACTTCATTATCATAGCAGAGTAAAATGTTCAACACTTTGGAGAGTTCTGGCAAGATGGTGTCTGAGCAACACATACCAGAGACGCCACAGAAATCAGTGCAGTAGAGCCACTGAGAGGGAAATTCCATTTTTCCAAGTCACAAGAGGAGCCTCATAAAGAAAAAGTAGACACAGATCTACTACATTTTGAAGAGCTGTGAGCTTTAGGCTTACCATTGTGGAGGCTGACTGGGGCTTACTCTTAGCCCTGGCACAGTCTTTGCCGGCCCAATGGATTTACTTCAACACAACCACAGCTTGTTGCTACCTTTGGGCAGGGTTTAAACCCCTCCAGCTCCATGGTCAGGTGATCAGGGCTCAGCTATTTCTTTACTTTGTTTTCTTACTCTCTCTTCCCTCTTTCACGCTACAGTCTCAGCGGGCTCAGTTCCACCTGACCACCACCACCACCCATTTTGGTCCCCCCACCCCACTTTCTCTCTCTTTTCGATTGCCATTGCTGGCCTCCAGGCCACTCCCAGACAACTGAATCCACACTTCACCCAGCTGGGGGAGCTCTTACCTGCTCTCTGCAGCCTTACATGTGGCTGGGTAAATCCCAGCCACCTTCCACCACATTCTAATTGGCTAGGGAATCTCCCCTTCAAATGGCTGGGGAAACACCTGCCTACCATCCAAGGGCATTTAAATGGCTGGGAGAACTATTTACCACACTTTGTGGTGCTCCACTTGGCTGGGTGAACCTCTGGCTACCTTCCACAGTGCTCCACATGGCTGGGGGGAATGTAGCTTTCCCATCCTCTGTGGCCCTATACATGGCAGAACTTCCTCCCACCTGCTTCAGTGCGTCACATGGCCTAAGGCAGCTCTGACAACACTCTCCAGCACTCCACTCTACTGTATGAACCTCCACCTGACCTACCAGGTGACTTTACTGACTAGGGCAATTTCACCCACCATATGCATTGCTCTACATCAAAGAGGACACACTCACCCACCCTCTGATGCACTCTCATTGCAGCAGACACCCCTGCACACCCTCTGAGTTGTACCAAGCTGACGTAGGCCACACCAGCAAGGCTTTCTGTGAAATCAACCAGTACAGTGCCATCCTTGCGGGCCCACAACCACCCAACCAGCATGCCCTGAGAGGACCATCAAATTTGGCCTCCCTATAACAGAATATTGATTAGCTAGGGAAAGAGTTAAAGAGGACGCTTCCTCCCCCCACCCAGTGCAGTTAGCCCCATGTAGTGTAAAGAAGCATTCCTATGAGTCTCACAAAGAGAGAGCCCAGTGCTCTTTAACTCTCTGGAGTATGGTGGCCAGGTCCTCTAAAACAACAGGCAAACAGCAACTAGCTCAAACAACCTCAGTGAAAAAAACAGGGGAAACAAAAGGCAATGTCAGAAAAAGTCCTGAACCAAACAACATGAATAAAAGAAGCAGACGCTGATCAGTAAAGCAAAGAAATCTTCAGAATGCTGCTTGGAGTCATAAAGGATATGAAGGAAGCAATAAAGAAAAAGCATGAAATGATAGAGGAGATACAGGCCATGCACCAAAGTGAAATGCAAGACCCAAGGGATGAGCTATCAAAAGCCAGTAACAAATTCACAGACTTTGCCACAGACATGAGAAGGCAGAGAATTGCACCAGTGACCTTGAACATAACCAGGCAGACTTCAAAAAACAGGAAAGGCAGTCAAATAAGATAATAAGATAAGTAGAAGAAAACCTGAGAGCTGTGTCTGATTCTATGAAAAGGAACAGCATTAGAATAATTGAACTATCAGAACAAACCACACCAAAGAAGCCACTGGCAAAAATAGTGAGGGAATTCTGGAAGGACATCTTCCTCAGGTTAATGAATGAAAACTAGGCAACCAGGTAGCCGAAAAAACACCAGGTAGACTGAATCGCAAAAAGAAGTCACCAAGGCATATAATAGTTAATCTATCCAACTTTGAGGAAAAAGAGAAAATCATAAGAGTAGCTAGGGAAAACCAAGTAGTCACCTATAAAGCCACCCAAATTAGAATATGCTCAGATATATCAGCAGACATTATGAAGAAGAGGAGAGAGGGAGTACATGTTCCAAAAATTGAGTGGAAATTATGTAAATCCGAGAATACTTTATCTAGCCAAATTATCTATCAAGATGGATGGAGAAATAAGAGTCTTCCCAGATAAGGACAAACTCAAAAATACGTTAAAGGAAAGCCAGCCCTTCAAAAGATTCTTGCCGACCCAGTGTGGACAGAAGAATATCACTTGATGAGCATAAATAAGAAACCGCCACATAGAACAACTTCACCCAGAGGGAAACAGGAAAAAAACAAAACAAAAAACAGCTCTCAAGATTTCCCTGGCTCAATGGTGGAAAGAAGACAAAAATGAACAACACAAACACGCATGAGACACTGATTAAAAAAAAGGGAGGTAGGGAAACACCCAATACAAAAGATACAAGGTGACATCATAGAATCCACAGATGGATGTAACAACACTGAATGTCAATGTACTGAAGTCAGGCATTAAAAGGCAGAGACTAGCAGACTGGCTTAGAAAACACAATCCATCAATCTGCTGCCTCCAGGAGACGCATCTCAAGATTACAGACAAAAATAGACAGAAAATCAAAGGCTGTAGAAAAATGGTAATTCAAAAAAAGTAGGTGTTGCAATCTTAATCTTAGACAAAATTGATCTCAAGGTGCAAATCATAACAAAAGATAAGGAAGGGCACACTCTATAATGCTCAAGGGAACAGTAGACCAAGAACCAGTGAGCTTAATAAATATATACGTTCCCAATGAAAGACTTGTGAAATTCATCAATCTAATGAACTCCAAAATGAAAAAAAGAAATGACAGGTGTCATTTTAATACACCACTCTGAGAAAGATAGATCACAGGAAACGATGCTTAACAAGGAGGCTACAGATCAATTACATTAGATCAAAAACATTACAATTAGATGACTTGACCTGATAGATATTTTCAGAGCTCTCCACCCAAATGTTTGCATATTAATTCACATCCTTTTCAAGCCTACATGGCACATACTTGAAAATAGATTACATACTGGGACACAACCCGAATCTGGGTAAATACAAGCAAATAAAAATCATACAGACTTCTCTGTCCAACCAATATGTCATGAGACTGGAAACCAACAACAGAACAATTAAGAAAACAAGGACAAACAATTGGAGGATGAATAACTCTCTATTGAAAACCGAGTGTGTACTGCCTCAGATCAAAGATGAAATCAGGAAGTTTCTAGAAACCAATGAGAATGAAAATACAACATACCAAAATCTTTGGGATATAGCAAAGGCAGTTATCAGACAAGTTTGATAGCAATACATGCACACATGAAAAAGGAAGAGAGATTTATGATTGATATGCTGACACAAATTAGAGCAGAGCAATTAGAGCAGAGCAAACAGGTCAATCCCATTAATAGCAAAAGAAAAGAAACAATAAAAATCATGTTTGAGATTCATGAGGGACAATACAAGAAAACTATGGAAAAAATAAATGCTGCTAAAAGTTGGTTCTCCGACTTTAGCACTTTGTACAGCCACAGTGGTCATAACAGTGTGGTATTGGTATAATGACAGATACTCAGACCAATGGAAAAGAATTGAAAACCCAGAAATGAAGTCATCAGCATATAGACAACTGATCTCTTATAAGAGACCCCAAAATATCAAATGGGAAGCCGATGCTCTCTTCAACAAGTGGTTGTGTAAAAAAAAAGTGGTCCTGCTGTGAAATGAAGCAAGACCATTACCTCACTCCATGCACAAGAATTAACTCAAGGTGGATCACAGACCTCGAGGTAAAACCCCAAACTATTATGACCATCAATGAGGGAATTGGGACAAACCTGAAACTTTGGCACAGAGAATATATAGGCTATCAGAAATAGGGAAGGACACAAATACAGAGGAGGCACAAATTGACAAGTGGGATATGCTGAAGATAAAACACCTGCGTCCATCAAAAGAATTCACCGAGAGTCCACATACTGGGAAAACATCTTTAGCAATGACACATCAGACAAAGGCCCTGTTACTAAAATCTGCAATTCTCTGCTATCTTACAAAAAGAAAAAATTAATTGCCCATTGAGGAGGTGGGCAAAGGACCTGAACAGAAGTTTTACAAGGGCAGAAATCTGAATGGCCATTAAACATATGAGAACATCTTCCCAATCTTTAGCCATAAGACAAATCCAAATTAAAACAACTATGAGATACTTCCTAACACCTCAAAGAGAGCC
>NW_022111368.1:6316095-6317480 GCF_000313985.2 Echinops telfairi
GGTGGTGGTGGTGGGGGATCGATCACAATGATCTACATAGAACTATTTCCCAGGGGGATAGACAACATAAAAGTGGGTGAAAGGAGACAGGGGTTGGTGTAAGAAATGAAAAAAAATTATAAATAATCCAAGGTTCATGAGAAAGGGAGAGTGAAGGAGGGGGGAAATGAGCTGATACTAAGGGCTCGAGTAGAAAGAAAATTTTTTTAAAAATGATGACGGCAACAGATGTACAAATGTACTTGCCACAATGGATGGATGGATAGATTGTGATAAGAGCTGTATGAGCCCCAAATAAGCGTTTTTAATTTTTTTTTCAACACAGCACTTTCTTTTATACTCTTTTATGCATTTATATCCCTTTAACCATATTTCTTAATTATATGAGAATAAATTGAATATGCAAATTTCCTATGCTAAGTACACTACACATGTCTCATGTTGAGATGACATTTACTTGGTATCTTAAGTACTTCTGAAGAGGATAATGAGGATTCCAGAACACTCTGTTGAAGAGCCAGTGCATTTGAACCAAGAGGCAGTAGTCTGAATTGAACAAAGGCATATAGCCTGACTTAAAACTGGGAAAGATGTGCATCCGTCAACTCTGTATCCTTTTACCATAATCATTCAATCTATATGCCGGGCAAATAATGTGAGAAGCTGGACTGTGTGAAGATGAATTTGGCACAAGGATTGAGGAAGGCTTATTAACACCTTAGATACACTGATGGCAAAACCTAACTTGCTGAAAGCAAGGATGACTTGAAGTATTTGCTGAGGAACATTTAAAACAATACCAAAATTGCAGTATGGGCTGCAACTCAAGAAAAGTCAAATCTACACACTGGACCAATAGACCACATCAGATAAACAAAGACTGGAGCAACAGTCAAGACACTGGAATCGTGATTGCAGTGGGAAAATCTACTGCACAGGACCTGTTGAAAGGATTGAAGAGCAAGGATGCCACTTTGAAGACTCAAGAGGATCCTCAAACATCGGATTGACACATTGACTACAGCAATGGGCTCAAACACAAACATGACTGGGAGGATGGCCCAGGACCGGGCAGTGCTCCTTTCTGTCGTGCGGAGGGTCACTGTGAATTAAAACCATCTTCATGGTGCTGAACCACGCAACATTGTAAGCTGTTCATAAGGGTAAGGTTGGATGGCATTATGAAGGTCTCTTTCCGGTCTTCCTCATGAAGACATACCTAATTCCTTAATTTTTATCTTCCCAAATGCTGTCTTAGTTATAACACATCAAAACTGAACTTATTCCCTTAACAGACATCTACTAAGAGACTGCAAAGCCCTTGCCTTCAAGGAAGGGGGAAAAGAGACTACAGTGATGTTGTGAGCATCTTATCAAGCCCACTA
>NW_022111368.1:6319376-6324161 GCF_000313985.2 Echinops telfairi
ATTGAAAACTACTGGTAAATAAGTGAGAGGCTAATAGAGGAAGAATTTCTACTTCTAATTGTGTGTGTGTGGAGAAAGAGAGAGAGAGATTACATACACTCACACATCCCCCCTCTTAATTGTATAAAATGTATAAACATTTAAATCGGAAGACAATGGATTTTTCTGATGACTTTTTAGATTTCCTGCATATTATATCATATTCAAGAACAGTTTGAAGACCCTTTGATTTGTGATGGCTTCAACAGCGACATGGAAGGAAAAAGAAATTGATATACTCAGAGGGCACTGTTATTGCTCTAGACTTCTCCACATCCTTCCCAATTTTGCGTACTTTCAAGGATATTGGAAATTTTAGTTAGCTTGCCCACCATTTCCTTTCCTTTATGAAGGTAGTTTTGTGCCTGGGAACAACATGCCGAATAAATTATTGATTTGAGGAATAAATTGTGAAAACTTAGAAAATTTTAGAAGCATGTTTGTAAAGCCTCTTTCGTGGCCGTCTGACTGGATTCTTGTGTTTGTCATGCAGGCCTTGCTGACCCTGTCCCTGACCCTTGGGCCCTGTACTATTGTGAATGTGGGCCATTTTCCCCTCAGCCACCAGGCCATGGGACGTCTCCTTCTCACCTGAACACACCACTCAATAAACCAATGTGAAGGTAAAACTTTTGATTGTGTTGGGTACTGTGACTTCCCAGGATGTGGACGGGAGTTATTTTTTGCTTCTGAATTCAGCTTTCTGATCCTTGCAAAAAGCATGAAATCATTTGATAAACTACAAATATGAGTTAACTGGCCACAGTGAAATCATGTGTTACCCCAAACTTGTTTCTCCAGCCTACACTATGACAAAGGAGAAAAGGCCACCAGCCTTCTACAGTTATTGCTGCATACTTGCAAAAGAGCAAGTAGGCTAAAGTTGTCTTTACTTATTTATTCATTTAAGAAACTATATTTGTCAGAGAACATAGATTGCACCATTTCTGTTGATTACACAGAGAACTCCGTAACATGGTCTGCTTTCATAGGGCAATGAATTTGCAAAATCAGAACTAACCTTCCAGACTATGCTGCCTTAGCTCCAAAGATCAACAAAGTCAGCAAATAAACAACTCTCTAAGGAGCTTTCTAGCAAGCTATGCTAACGCCATTAGAGTCCTTTGGGAAGGATTATACAGCCACTGTCTATTCATCCACCCTTTAACTAAGTCAATAAATATGTATTGAGCACCTACTGTGAGTCAGGCATTATGCCTGGTAGGAGAGAAGACACACAGATGTCTCAGATACAGTCTCTATTGTCTAAGAGTCCCTAATGGGTGAGAGAGGCACATGGCGGAACAATGTGTTGTTGTGGGGTGCTATCCAGTCAATTCAGAGTCACACTGGTCCGACTGGACACAAATGGAACTGCCCCATAGGGCTCTCCAGGGGGAAATGTCTATAGAAGCATGTCCTCAGGTCCTTTCTCTTGCAGCTCCACTGGTGATTTGAGCCACAGGCTTTTTAGTTAGTAGATGAACATGTTTAACTCTTGCATCACCAGCTCCCCTTTACACAATAACAAAACAACTATGTTTGAGTTATTTCCAACTCACAGCGACCCTATGGGACAAAACAGAACTCTCCCCATCACGTTTATGAGATGGTAGATCTTTAAGGAGACAGACCACCACATCTTTCTTTGGTGACTGGTGGGCTCAAACCCATGTCCTGCTTAAGCACTAAACCACCATGACTCCCAAACATCTAAGACAAATCACATCTAAGATAAAATTGGAAATTTCACCCTCTTCCTTTACCTCACTATGGTACTCAGAGCCTGGAAGGAAGGCTGTGTCTCCTAAAGAGATCTCAAGCATGTACTTTCTGTCATAAATGCCATCATTTCTTCCTGGAAACAATGCACGCACCTTCTAGATCAGTGGTTCTCAATCTTCCTAATGCCGCGACCCTTTAATACAGTTCCTCGTGTTGTGATGATCCCCCACCGAAAATTATTTTCGTGACTACTTCATAACTATAATTTTGCTCCTGTTATGAATCAGGCGACCCCTGTGAAAGGGTCATTCGACCCCCAGAGGGGTTGCAACCCACAAGCTGAAAACCACTGTCTAGATAGTCTTCTGAATCTTGTCTGCTCTTAATTAAATCTCTCCATTTGCAATGGGCTGTATTATTTCAAAATCCAAGGTAGGATCATGAAGAAATCCCTCCATAAAACATTTAGACAGCTTCTGGTTGCTTTGAGAATAGAGACCAACTTTGTCACCATGATCATAGAGACTTTGCTCCCTGCTTACTTCCTGCCTACTTGGCTCATGTTGAACCAACCCTTTCCTATTACACTGTGAATGTTTTATTGCCCTCTGTTAGCTTCTGTACATGTGCTGGATTTCCTACTGTCTTAAAGGCCCTCTATAGCACTCCTTCTACCACCCTTAACTCCTTTCTTTACTAGATCAACTCCTAATCATTTTGGTCTGTTATATCACTCTACCACCATGCACTGCCGTCAAGTCCATGCCAACTCATTGTGACTCCGTAAGACAGAGCAGAAATGCCCCTCTGGGTTTCTGAGACAGTAACTCTTTACAGGAGTAGAGAACATTATCTTTCTTTTCCCCCCAAAAGCGGCTGGTGGTTTTGAACTGCTGACTTTGTAGTCAGCAGCCCAACTCATCACCATTCTTCCACCAGCGTGTCCTACTCTGCTATATAGGGTGACTGTAAGTCAGACAGGCCTGGGCAGCACACAACAATAATCCTCCTTCAGATCTTCAGAGGTGAGTCATTGACAACTAAATATACCAACTTGCAAAGACCCCAGATTGGACCACATTATAAATTTTAGCACATCCTGCTTATGTTGCTTGGTAACCCTTATTTCAGCGAGATAGTTATATATGCCACAGGAAAAAATGGAAATACTAGTGGCTTCAAATGTTTTTCCTCCCTATGTCACTACTGTTTAGACTCATTTTTGTAGGAGTTGCTCACTACTTGGAAGTTGTGAGGGTATAGTGGTGATCTGAAAGTTCAGCAGTTTGAAACCGCCAGTAAAAAGACCAGGCTTTCTACTCCTATAATTGTTAAAATCTCAGAATTTCACGCAGTTCTATTCTGTCCTGTAGGGTCCCCTTGAGTTAGAATTAGCCCTATGATTATGAGGTTTTTGTTTGGTTTTTTTGTTTTTATACTCACTGCTTAGTGGAATGCTCAGGATTTATTCACATTTTATGATTTCATTCATTACAATATAATGTTGATATAAATTAAATAGGATTCTGAAAAAAGTCTTTTTTTCCAGTAATGAAGATTCTTGCTGCTGTGGTGGCGGTGTTTGCTGCCACTGGGTTGAATGGAAGCTCATGGTAACCCATGTACAGGGAAACAAAATGCTAGTCAGTTCTGTACCACCCCTATGATTTCTTGCTGATCTGACTATTATGAACCATTGGGCTTTCCTTCAAGCGCTAGGACTTTCTTCCCAGTCCACCTTTGTCCTGAAGTTCTGCCTAAACCTGTTCAGCCTCATAGTCACATGCAAGTCCAGACTGGCAGACTGATGGTGGCTACAGAGGAGGCCCTTAGGCCATGATCAAACTTGAGCCTAACATGTGGTCATTTAGCACTGAACCACCAGCAACAACGATTCGTAGAAGTTTCGTAGAGGAAAAGGTCTTAAAGAAACCTTCAAAAAGAAGCTTCATAGAATAAAAGTCTTAAATAAGCAATTACTTTATGAGTAGTCCATATACTCTTTCTTGAAATGCACTCACTTTTCAGAGTAAAGGCAGTAGTATTTATTGATCATTACCCCAGAGTGGCAGACAGGAAGTCAGGCTTTAAATGGGTAGAAAGAAAAGTTCTGCAAGAGAGAAACAGGAAACAAAATGAGTAAAGGGGAAAGTGAAAGAAAACAAAAGCTTAAGAGTACAGTGAAACATTTTGAAACGACATTACAACAAACAGCCAGTGGGGTCATATACTTGTATGTAGTAAACAAGGCTAACAGCACATTGAGAAGACCCAGTAAAAGTATGAACCAAGTCAAGGAAAGCGCTGGCACGAGGATCAATAAACATCTCTGTAAACACGCCACTGCTGTAACCACGGGGCAGAAAAACAAACAAACAAAAAGTGTCATGCATATTCACTGTAGAAAGGAGAACAGGTCCAGGGTCATCTATTGAAATAACCTAGAGCATCCCTCAGCATGAAGGACCTACAGAGATGTATAAGCAACCCTGGCTGAAAGATATCATCCCCACACCAGTCCCCTTCTTTGAGATTTTAATCCCCATTTCACATTTAGAAAATATTAGCCAGCAATATGTTTTCTGATTATTCACTTGCATCAAGTCAGATATAAAACAACAGACAGCTTAAAAAGATATGGATCATAGTATGATGGGTGAGAAACTTGCATAAACATGGAGTTGATGATTAACGATAGGAAGTTGCCAGCAGATGTACCGGGGTCAAATTACATCTCACATACAGTCGAGGGAGGTGGATGAGTTATAATTTCATCCTGGCTGCCTTCAATGCTATTGATTTTTCCATTCCTTAAACACAAAAACAGAAGAAAGGCAAAGGGGAGGACTCCAGCAGAATTTTTTTTTTTTAATCTTTGATAGGAGTTAAATCCGTAAGGGCCCATCTACTTGATGTAGAGGCAAGCATGTGGTCCTTTCAAAGCAGTAACAAAGGTGAAACTATCCTTGCTTTGCTATCTTGGTGCCCTGGGAAATGATAGTCATTTGAATGAATGAAAAC
>NW_022111368.1:6324261-6326315 GCF_000313985.2 Echinops telfairi
TGAACAATGTTCCTTGGAAATAGTCCCCTGAAATGACTAACTCGTGCTAATATTGCTGCTATTCCATGTTTCCAAATACTGTTTCATTATTTGCATCCTAATCATAATATCTACCCTAGGCTACCATATCAACAAACATAATTCTGAGGGGAATTTTAGTATTTTACCATATGGTATGCAAGTCACAGACCAACCTGACACTCTAAGGATAATAGAAGAGTAAGGGAAAAAATACTGTTACAAAATCATAGCAGCCTTTATTATACATTATTATCACAATATGACACTATTGTTTCTTGATTGACCCTCCATCTATATCTACACACCCTGGAATGTAGCATTTTCACTTCTCTAACCCTTCCCCAAAGACTTCCATGCTCTTAGATTTACTATACGAAGTCAAAACCATGATTTTGGCATCCTTATTGGACTGAAACTGTGTTCCTTTGAAATTACTTTTGAATTTTGAAGGACAAGCTCAGGGCCTTAAGGCAGATAGGGTGAGCGTTTCTACTAAAATTTTCATAGACTACCCCTTGCTACCCTCAAAGAATGAGTAGGCACATTGACGTGATGGGGATGAAAATTCCTCTGTACAATTTTCTGGCCATTTTTCTCACCAATGCAGTTGTTCATTGCTTTCAAACTTCTTCAGAAGCCCCTGTAATCATCCTGTGTCCTTCAAGAAAATAGATCATGGTACCCCCTTTGGAATTCCCCAAGTATCTATCATAACCTTTTTGGTTAAATATTTTAATTGCCATATTCTTCACATGTGACACAATTTAACCATATTAATGAGTTGTGCAATCATCACCACAGTCAATTTTAGAACCTTTTCTTCTTTCTTGTATGCACTGCTGTTAGATTCCCATTTCCCCATAATCTCCTCTAGATCTTCCCATCTTGGAATTCATATACAGAAAATAATGTAAAACACAAACAGGAAGCAAGCAAACAAAAATCAACAATGACAAAACAAAACAGAGAAATACATCAGTAGAAACAAGCAGAAAAAATTAAAAACCAAATAAACTTTAAAATGGGTAAAAAAAAGGAGATCAAATGATAAGGTGTTATATTTTAATCTAATGAAATCTGTTATAATTAACTTTATAATGTTCTCTTTCCCATAGTAAGGCTATTCACCTCACTGGATTATGGCCAGAGGAAATTCACTGGAGGCTTAATCATGTGGTGATCCTGAAAATGAACTTTAGACTTCCACTGTCATCCATAGTCTTCTGCAAACTGAGTATTAGAATTTAAACTCTGTTGCCATTCTCTCGTTCAGATTAAGATTTTATTATTAATAGTCCTTGGATCACACAAGCAAGTATGCTTGCTCCATGTGGACTTAGTTGACAGCTCTCTTAGATGGCTACTTGTTTTAAGATAAGCCTTTCAGATCCAGACACTATTGTTTCTGATAGCTGGACACCACCTTGTTCCTCCACCACACTTTGCTATACAGCATCCATATCTTCAGTGATTTCTCATGAGATGAGCATCAAGTGAGAACATGTCATAGAACTAATTGTTCATGGAATGGGGATAGAATTATTTGTGAGCACAAAATTCTTTCATACGACTATAGTTTATATATGTCTCTGATTCACATTATCATTTGATAACAGATCACATTATAAATTATCCCCTTGGTATATAAGGTAATTCTCTTGATAGTGTCATTAATTTAGTCAATGGTATAGAATTTAAAACACTGTTGAGAAAAGAAAAATTTACAAGTATACACTATCTCCTCAGTCTGAAATACATGAGTTGTTCATTTGTAAAGATGAAATTCATAAGTGAGTGGGCACTATTTACATTAACAATGGGGGGTGATAAGACAAAGAATCTATCATATTCACTCATAAGAGCAGAAGCAAGCAACAAGACCATTGCAATAGTAAATTTCTCATAGTCCTGGGCCACTATTCATTGAGCACCCTCAGGGCAAAAGATTCAAACCAAAGTCCAGTGACCATCAGTTCTTCAACCTCAGGATAATAATCATCTGATTTTTTGTACACCAGAACACTTCAGCATTA
>NW_022111368.1:6326415-6328842 GCF_000313985.2 Echinops telfairi
ATAAATGGAAGAAAATTGAATTAGTGCCATCACGACAATCACTCTAAGATTGATGAAACAATCAACAAAAGTGAAGGAATTAAAAGAAAGCCATAAAATGATGTGAGACACTATCAAGAGAAATAAACGATGTCTCTTGAAGATCCCATAGCAAGAAGATACAAAAAATCTACAGAGAAAACAGTATGCAAAATCCTAGGAGAAAATTTCCTCAACATCAAAAAGGGGAATAAAGTAACTCGTCAGGATACTGAGAGAATTCCCAATAGGATAAATACCCCACAAAGAAAACCATCCTAACATGTTACAGTCAAACTCTAATTTCAAGGAAAAGGAGAGAATCCGGAGGGCCACCAGAGAAAAAACAGTCACCTACAAAGAAAAACTGATTAGAATAAGCTCAGATTTCTCAGCAGAAACTATGCAAGCAGGAAGAGAATGGAGTGACATAAAATTCTGAAAGAGAAAAAATAAAACAACAATCCTGCTAACCAAGAATTCTATATCCAGCAAAAGTATCCTTCAAATATGAAAGAGAAATAAAAGTATTTCCAGACAAGGAAAAACTAAAGGAATTCATAAAAATAAGGCTAGCATTACAAAAAATGTTTACTAGATCACAATGGGCAGAGAATCAATGACAGCAGGCAAACCTGACAGTGCTGCAAAGCACCCCCCCACCCAGGACCCAATATAATGAAAGTGGTGCTCAAAACAACACAGAAACAAAAGAGAAACAAAGCCACTAATAAAGCCATCATAACCTTTTGAGCTGACATCTCTGACTTAAATTTAACCAATTCAGCAGATCCCTGCAGAAACCACTGTTTTGACTGAAATTCTGTTTTAGCAACTTAAAGAGATCAGTACAAATGCATTACTGAGAGAGCTTGTTTACCTCCATATACTGATCACAGAGACAAGAATAAACAGACCTTGTTTGGAATAAATAATGCATGTATGAACTGGGATTGTAGTAGCATTATTTTTTACTTACTTTAGTCTATACACTCCATGAGGTTTGCTCTATTGCTTCCTAATTCTCTGTATAGGAATAGGATCTGGGAAGGCTACCTTATTTGACTTCACTGAAATTAGCTGAATCTTTCTCATATCAGCCATTGTTTTCTTCTGGGATTTCAATGCCTGAATTAGTGAGGAGAAATTTTGCACAGCCTTATCCCAAATAGTACTTCAGAGTTATAGGCTAAATATATAAAAGTCACAGCAGATAGAAAACAAAGCAGATAAATTTCTACTGCCTTCAAGTTAATATTCACTTGGGATAACCTCCATAGGATTCCTAAGGCTGTACATATTTACAAGAGAAAATAACCTCATCTGTCTCCTGTAGAACACCTGGTGTATTTGAACCACCAAACTTGCATATAGTAGTTCAATGCTTACCTAATAGCATCACCAGGGCTTGTTACACCTTGAGGTCAGTTTCCTCATTTGTTAAACAAAAGATAAATAGGTTTCACTAGATTTTCACCATTCTTTCCAAAATTAAAATTCCATACTATTTAATGGTTTATGGTAATTGCATAGAAGGTGCAGAATGATGCATCAAGAATGTATCATTTTGATGTATTGAAGATAAAGAAAAAAAACCTAAAAAAATGAAATTAATCACTCCCCATTGCCATCAAGTTAATTCCACTCTTCCAATGAATATGATTGCTCTACTGAAGAAGAGGATTTCTTTTGTCATGTTTTGAGTAGATCTGAAAACTTTTAGATGAGTAAATGGCTGCAAGGCTGATTGGGCCACTTAGAGTTCAGGACAGACCTAAGACCATAACAGAGAGAAACCATATAGTGTTTAAGACACGGGTGAAATGGGAATCTGTCACCTGCTTCCACACATAACATGCTAGCTCTTTGAATTTATATCAAGTTCTTGATAGTGCCTTAAGTCTAAGAATTAGAATCAGACACTATTAGAACTCCACAATTAGAATATGCTCTGCCATCTAGCCAATTTTGACTTGCAATGACCATATAAGATAGGATTGAACTGCCCCATTGGATTTCCAAATTTGTACGTCTTTACAGGAGTAGAAAGCCTCATATATCTCACACAGAGTAGCTTGTGGTTTTGAACTGATAACCTGTGATTAACAGCTCAATGCACAACCACTACACCACCAGGGCTCCTTACATTTAGAATAGCCTAATAAAAATGTTAGCAGTGCTAGAAGAGAATCTCTCACTAAGATAACAAATAAAACTGGAAATGTTTGTTTGTTTTTAAAATTTAATCACATTTTGCTGCCTAAAATCACCTTCTCTTCCTGTATCAGTATAATTTTATCCCACTATAATCCCGGCAGAAGCCACTATTTTTACTCCAATACATTTTTATTTGGGGTTTGGCTCTTTACGTTTCTTCTCTAAATGAGTTGTCCTTTAGAGCCCTATTAA
>NW_022111368.1:6330675-6334878 GCF_000313985.2 Echinops telfairi
TAAGATCAGTCATAAGCTCCAGTCTATAGAAATAGCTACACAAAGTTGCCTCTCAGTAATTTGGACATTAAATAATTATGATTTAGTTTGTAAAGTTGTGCTCCACAATAAATAGTGCCAGAGTGGTGGTGATGGTGGTGGTGGGTGTCATTGGGTCATTTCCCATTCAAGCAACACAATACACCAGAGGACAAACACCACCAGTGCTCGCCATTGTGATTAGGTTTGAGTCCATTGACTTGGCCACTGTGTCAATCCGTTTTGTTGAGGACCTTCCTCTTTTCCGATGCTTCTCTACATTACCAGCATGCTGTCCTTCTCCAGGGACAGGCCTCTCCTGACAACCTGTCCAAAGTATGTGAGATGAGGAAGTCCTGTCCTCCTTGCCTCTAAGGAGACTTCTAACGGTAGTTCTGCCAAGACAGTTGGCTCTCTTGGCAGTCCATAGTACTCTCTATGTTCTTTGCCAGCATCACAATTCAAATAGATCAAGTCTTGTGCTGCCTCCTTTATTCCTCATCCAACTTTCACATGCATCGGTGCGATTGAAAATACCACAGTTTGTACCAGACACACCTTAGTCTGCAAACTGACATCCTTGTTTTCAAACTTAAAGAGGCCTTGTTCAGCATATTTGCCCAATGGAATGTATCATTTAATTTCTTTGCTACTGCTTCCAAGAGCATTGATTGTGGACCTAAGCAAAATAAAATGCTTGACAAGTTCAATCTTTTCTCTATTTATCATGATGCTGTCTATTTTTATTTTCTTTACATTGAGTTACAATCCATACTGAAGCCTCCAATCTGTGGTATTCATCAGCAAGTACTTCATGTCCTCTTTGCTTTCAGCAACAAGAGTGTCACCTGCATGTGCAGATAATTAATTAATAAGCCTTCCTCCAAACCTGATACTCTGGTATTCTTGATATAGTCCAGCTTTGTGGGTTATTTATTCGGCAAACAGACTGAATATGTATGGGGAATGAATTGGCATATGGAAAATGACTTTAAAGAAGGAAATCAGCTTTCAACCCTATAATACTTAACTTTAATGTAATGGAAAAGAATAAGGAGAAGTTTGCAAGCAGGATTGCAAGATGTCACCTCTTTGTCAGTTTGTCCTACTATGGTAGCTCACATCTTGCTCTGGGCCAGGAAGCTGTGCCACGGATGTTTCAGATACAGGCAGGATCATCTATGGTGGAGAGGATTCAATAGAATTTCCTAAGACAGATTACCATGAAAGATCCAGTAACCTAATTCCCACAACTAGCCAACTAAAACCTTGACGATCACTAAATAATCACAACAGGATATTGGTCAATACGGTGCTGGAAGCTGAGTCCCTTAAGTCGGAAGTCAATCAAAATACGCAGTGGCTCCAACAATGAACTCAAACATACCAATAATTTTGAAAATGATACAGCTCTAGACAGCATTTTGTTCTGTTGCACATGGGTTATCGTGAGTTACATTAGACTCAATGGGAGCCAACAAAAACTACATGATAACATGGGAACACATGGGGTGACCAAAGGAAAAGAAAAATTATTTAGGAACTGACAGAAGCATAAGTACTGTTTATTTAAGGGGACTCAGAATTTTAGTCATGTGTTTTGAAATGTGGCTTTGCCTAGTGCACATTTGTTTATTTAAGGGGAGTCAGAATTTTATTCATGTGTTTTGAAATGTGGCTTTGCCTAGTGCACATTGGACAGCTACCAATAAGACTGGACGTTCAAATATGCAAGCTGTTCCATGGGGGACAGAGGAGGCTGCTGCTCCCCTAGATATTTACAGCCTCAAAAGCTCAGTATATAGGGTTGCTATGAGAAGGAATTGTCTCAGCGGTAGTGTGTTTGTTTGGTTTCACTTGAGCAAAGCTTTCTCTATAATTAGGTGGATGCACAAGAAATCTCAGTGTACTGCTATTAAATGGACTCTTTACTAAATCTCATTCCAGTGCTATTATTAGAGTCTTCTAACTCTTCTACTTCATTAAGTCTTTTCTCATTGTCATTGAGTATCCCATGTGGATGCCCAAGTAGAGAAAAGTTGGTCTCCGGCTTTCAGGCTCCTAGATCTGGTGTAGTTATTTCTCATTAAAATGAAGACTCACTCATATATTCACTCATGTATCAAACCAATATTGCGAAGTTACTCTTTGGCAGATCTATGCCCAACATTGGGGATACAAAACTAAAAATAACAACAACCCCAAACTCACTGCCATTAATTCAATTCGGATTCCTTGAGACCCCTACAGGACAGGGAAGAACTGGGCCCATGGGCCTCTGCGTGTGTAAAGGTTGCATCATGAGTAGAAAGCCTCATCTCTCTCCCACAGAATGGCATCTTTTTTTTTTTTAAGTACTGACTTTGGAACTAATAGCACAAAATACATAACCCACTTTGCCGCCAGGGCTTGGGGATACAAGGGAGTACAAAGTGAACCCTACCCTCAGGACATTGACAGACTGAAAGATAGGCAGAAAAGTAAATATGCCATTTCAGTACCATATGATCATTTCTGGGACGTGGTTCTGTCCAAGGGGAAATTGGCATATAGGACAGGGGCCCCTAAGCAATTCTTTAGGTGGAAAAGTGTGAGGGAAGGTTTGTATGAAGAGATAATAAATCTGGATGGAAAACTAAGGATGAGAACAAAGTAATAAGGTAAATGGACGGGGAGTTGGAGACAGCAAATAGGGGTCGGGGGAGGGTGAAGTAGCTGTCGGGTAGAAAACACTGTTCACGTTATTTTGTGTTCAGAAAGAAAAACGCCCTGAATAGGTTGAACATAGAGTGGGAAGTTATAGACCAGCATGTAGATCAATAAGAAATGAGGCTGAGCACATACTTATGAACATCTTTGCAGATACTGGGATGATTCAAACGTTTTTAAGTGGGGAATGATTTGCTCATTTACTATGAGCTTCTGTGAGACTGTGATAAATATTTCACATACTTTGTGCTACAAGGTGAATATGTTATCTTCATTTTACTACTGAGCAATGTGTCAGTTTCCCAGGGTTACACCGCCCATAGGTGTAGATCTGGTGTCCTGATCCAGGTCTCCCTGGCCCTGGAGTCCTTCCTGTTACACAATGTCACTGTACTTCTACACAAGTGTCTTGACCTGGGACTGGTACATATCTGCATGCAATTAATGCTACTTGTTGCTGTGGATGACGTTAGGAGGATTTCCTAACCCAGATCAATGATGAAATATTAAGTAATATTGAGTTCAGGGTCACCCGCTGTAAAATCACTTTGGTGAGATACACATATTGGGTCTACAGTGATCTGTTTTAATGACCCTGTGGTAACTCCAGGCTTTAGAAGATGTGTAGTCTAGTTAGTGCTGAGGTGAGAGTATGTGTGGTCAAGGCCATCACAAATGCAACAGAGTGCCATGGCTGGAGAAGACAAGGATTGAAGTGTATTATAGAATGTTCAATGGCATGAGAGGGAGCTCTGGACAGATTGTTAAGTGAAACAAAGAAGGCTACAACAATTTATATGCTATGCATTGGATCTTATGTTTTACATGTGTACATACATAAATATAAATGTAATGTATGGAAAAACACTGGGAGGAACTATAGCAAAGTAAAACATTGTAAAATATTTTACAGAGTAATACGTGTATAACAATTTTAATTTTCTGCTCTATATTTTCCAAATATTCATAACGATCATGCATGGCTCTTTATATTCAACATGTTTTCCTGCATGTAATTGTGAACAGAAATTAAAACAAAACAAAGCAAAACACAAGTTATATTGAAGTGTACCTTTTAGAAAGTGCACTGATAATAATTACACAACTCAATAGTTCCTAAAGTGAGTATAGCTATGTAACCAGCATCTAGATTATGAACTATAGCATTGCCAAAAGTATTTAAAGGATATTTTTGCAATCCCCCTAGCGATTATTACCTTCTTTCATATGTAATTTCGAACACCATAGTTAGCATATTTTAAAATGTTGTATGAAAAATAAAATAAAATGTTGTATGAATGCAGAAGACTAGAATTTTTATTCTTTTGTATGGGGCTAATGGTGAGTTCAGAGTCGGACTGCTAACCACAAGGTCAGCAGTTAGAAACCACCAGCTGTTCCTTTGGAGAAAGAGGAGGCTCTCAACCCCCTTCAAGATTGACAGTCTGCAAAGCCCACAGGGGCAGTTCTACTGTG
>NW_022111368.1:6334978-6357631 GCF_000313985.2 Echinops telfairi
TATGAGCCAGGACTGACTTGAGGGCAGTGACTGGGGTGCTCATACGGCAGTGATGAATTGGAATGGAGCCCGGGCTGGCGTAGTGGTTACACGTTGTGGGGCACATGCATGGTCGGCAGTGGGAAACAACGTGAATCCACCAGCAGCGCCTCCGGAGTCAGACTGGGCTTTCCGCTGCTGTAAGCAGTTACAGACTCAGGCACCCACAGGTGGGCGCTATGAGTCAGCATGAATCGATGGCATTAAGAATTTATGAGTCGGAATCAATTCGGTGACATTGACTTTATTTTTTGCTTTTATTTAGGTTATCACTACACTTTTTTCATGTAGAAGTAATATTTATTCTTATGCTACATCATATTCCATTGTATGAATATAGTACTTCCCCCTTCCACCGCCCCCCCCCCACCCGTCCCCTCTCTTCTGCCATTTTAAAGTTTTTAGGAGCAGTGTGACCATGAGCACCCTTTGTGTTTTTGCATTTTATATATACCAGTTTGCTGAATATTTACCTAACAGTGGATTTGCTGGACTATGCTTAATGCACATATACAACTTTGGTTGAACTGTGAGTTTTCCAAATGATTATACCATTATACACTCTCACTAGCTTTAGGGAAGTGATACTAGCTAGTTACACTAGGTCTACTGGCTCTATATTTCACCAACACTTGGCATACCTTTCTATCTGCTCTAGTGGTCATTCTGGTGGGTGCGAAGCGGTTGTCTTATGGCATTGATTGGCACTTCCCTTATGACTAATCCAGTTATGCACCTTGTCATATTATTAATGGTACCCTAATGGCTTAACAAGGAGCACTGGTGTCACAGTGGTCAAGTTCTACCCAAGCCCTGCTCCATAAAAGAAAGATGATGTCCTTTGATGACTGCCCTATAGGACAGTTTTACTCTATCCTAAAGGGTCACTATGAATTGGAAACCACTAGAAGGCAATGGGTTGGTAACCTAAGGATTAAACTCAATGGGGCAGCTGTACTCTGTCACATGCATTTTAGTCTGTGAACTAAAATCAACCTCGGATCTCCAATTACAGACATTTGGTATTTCATGGTATAACTGCTCAAGTTTTTAAACCAATCTTTCTATTGGATGATATATATGTGTCTTAAGGATTTGCCAGAGTTATTTGCATCTTCTTAATACAAGCTTTGTGTCTAATAGACATTACTGCAAAACTTCTCCACTTTGCTACTTGCATTACTCTGGTGCACTGAATGTATTAACCTTTGATGTGGTCTACTTTATTATTTTTAAATGTTAGTATTTCAAGGCTCCTATTTAATAAATCTTTGCCAATACAAGGTCAAAATGATATTTTCTAATGCTTCTATAAAGTTTCTTGTTTTGCCTTTCACCTTGAGGCATATAGTGAATCAGGAATCAGCTTTTATATGTAATGTAAACTCTGGTCACCTATTTGTTTGGCCACACTAAAATCTCAAAATTAATTTCCTAAAAATGATTTACAAAATATATACAGCACCCTACCCTCTTTCCCAGAAGGAAACAATGTTGTATAATAGCAAGAGACCTAGTCAGAAAAGAGGAAGGAGGGAACTATGATATATTGAGCCCAAATTCTTCACTTTGCCCCACTTATTCCTCCTCACTTCTTGGTGAACTGGCTCTCTCTGCTCAAATTTTACGGATGGGGATAAGAGAAATAAGCCAGTTTGCTCCATCACAGAGTGAACAAATAGAAGTGGCAAGATTCAAATTTGCATCTTCTCTCATTCCCAAACCCTTGTCATTTCATTATTTCCTATGCACAAAAGAAGGGAATAGGTGGTAATTGACCCACGGGATTTAGTGAAAGCCTCTGAGACTTTAGCCAAGTCTCTGAGAGGCAGTCCCCGTCAGCTCTGCACAGTCATTTGCGTGCATCTAACCTTCCCGATCAGCAGTGACAACTGATTCGATTGACTATATTTGATCTGATTTATTTTTCAAAATGACTACAGTAACTGAATTGATTTTTCCCCAGGTCTAGTTTATCTCAGACATAAAGACAGTTCCCTGGGACTGAATTATCTAACAAGAATTGTCTCTCTGATAAATTAACACTGCATTTCTCACTATTTGCATCTGAATGAACTTTTCACAGCAAGAAAAGAAGGCTCCTTACATAACTCAACCTCTGGGACCCCTTTTGCAACTCGCTTTGAAGAATGATTTCTCTGAAAGTGACCCTGACAAAAAAGCATCACTTCTCTAATTGTTGTGAAAATCAGAGCTTTATCTTGTGTTTTCCTAAGTCATCTTCCCACAAACATACTAGCGTCATCAAGAGGCAATTGCTATTTCCTGGACTAACTCATTGAAGAGGGAAAAGGCAAAGGCTATTCAGCATTAACATGATGCTCTCTCCCTACACAGAGCTGTTGCACTATCTAAGATGACTGGTGCTTTGAACCACCCTGTAAATCAGGGGGGTGCCTGGTGTTAGAACACAAATGTTTCTTCGGCTTCTTTATATTTTATTTTATTTTATCACTGTAGCATGTCACATCTATCCACTGGAATGCATTTTCTTTTCTCATGATGTTAATATTCTAAACAAACAAACATATTACATCAATCCAATCGATACATTCTGAAACTCATGACCATAACGTTATGGAAATGTATCTTGTACATCTTCAATGTTTAGCTGAAAATCAATAAAAATCCATTATCTTATATTTCAACTGCTATACACTAGAGAAACAGTTAGAAATAAATCTCCCCAAAGAAAAAAATTAAGATGCCTTACACAATTACTAATTATGGATATTTACTTTTTATAATAGTATACCTGGTGGGCAATTATGGGTAATTAAGTGTAGAGTAGATCAGCCTCAAAGGAAAAGAATAGATTACATTGTGAGATTGAAACAATGCACATATACTGGTGACTCTTCCAGTGAATCTTAAAGAGTTTCAGAGATAAAATTTTTGTTCAATAATTTTAGTGGCTGTTTCTTAGAACATTGGCTTTAAAGTATGCACATACGTGCCACAAATAAATGCAGTGCAGTTACAAAAATGAAATACTTAACCACCTAAGAGCCTGCCAGATCTAAACAAAGAGTTAGACATACCCCAAGAAGTGTAGCTAGTTGAAGAATAAGACCAAAGGGGGTGGGGGTGGAAGTTACCAAAATCAAGGCTGTCTTCATTGAAAACTACTGAAATAATAATACGTGTTGACCTGTCAGAGGGATTCTTAAGCTGAGCATGGCTGCAATTGAGTGCATATGTTTTTAAGTCCTTCCCACTCCCAATCTAACACCACTCATTTAGATAGTCAAATTATATTTGAAATGTAAAGACCTGTTTTATAGTAAAGGAAGTGAGATTCTGTGAGTCTCAAAGACACTGAATGTTCTGGCTCCAATCCTACAGTCGGTGAGCTTGAGATTGAAGATCGGGTCTGTGTTACTCTCAGGGTCCACGCTTTTCCACCTCACCAGTCATTCTCTTCTCCACCAACTCCAATGATCGGTTAGCGTGTTCATATTATTTATTACTCTAGGCCTAAGATGCTTTGGGACCAAAGTATCCTCGATGAGAGGGATTGCTAGGGTGACTGCAACAATGGACTCAAACAGAACAGCAATGACAGGAGGACACCGGAAGGAAGGGTCTGCTCCATCTGCTGGACTTGCAGGGCTCCATGCCTGGGAACGGACTTGACCACACCTACGAACAAGGTACTTTGAAGAGTGAACAAGCGCTGGGGGAAGATAAGAGAAAAACCATGGCATATCTTTATGTATCTTTACTACGGTGGACAAACTTTCATAGCTCAGATTTGAAGATCCTTAGACACCTGTGCATGTCTGAACTAGAGCCCCCGTGGCGATGCATTTGGACTTACCTTCATGTGTTATTTACGGCGCGTCCCCTCTTGGGCCGTCATTTAACTTTCTTGATGATGTCCTTGGAGCACACATTGTGGTGAAGTCCATGGTAACATCTCCCTCATTGTTCCTGCTTTGGGTTTTGTCTCTAAGAATCCATTGTCAAAAGAAGGTCTTGCAGCCTAACACCTCTGCTTTCTTCTGACAGTCTGATCGTTGGTTCTAACAAGTCTTTGATCTCGTCTGTGTTAATTTGCATAGGCTGAGAAGTAGGGATTTAACTTTATTCCTTTGAATGTGAGAATCCAATTGTGCCAGTTCCATTTGTTGAAACATATACTCTCTCACCTATTGACTTATCTTGATACATGTGTCAAAAATTATAGAAAGCTCAATGCAGATTTTAATATAAAAATGTTCAATTTAGTCTTTATAAAGATGAGTAGTCAGAAAGCATTTATCAATGGACTGGGAATATTTGTGTGCCTGTTTTTTTAATTGTAAATGCAACTGAGAGTTAATATATTGACCATGCACTTTATAGTGACTTTTGCAAAAATAAATTGCAAAAGCACATTCGCTTATTAAACTTTTACTGAACTTCCAGTTTGTTAGACGTTTGGTTTCCTATCCAATCTCTATTCATTGTTTACTTAGTTTCCTTGTCCAACTCTTTACCTTGCCAGGAATTCTTTCTTTAATCCATTGGCTCTCAATTTTATTTTGGTTTCTATCAGCATTTGATTTTCAAGATTTTAAACCTGGAGAAAATGGAAAGAACAGCATAATGAATACCCAGTCTTATCATTTGTTATCACTTTGACAGTATATTCTTTGTCTCTATCTTTAATTATGTCTATGTGACAATCTAAGTTATATTACAGGTTTAAATCAACTTCAATATTATGTTTATTCAAGATCATATAAGTTGTTTAATTTTTAAAAATAAGTATTTCATGTCAGTTTGTTTTTCTGAAAAGATGTTTTTGAAACCCCAAATCACATATAGTCACAAATATTTAGAGAGAACCCTTATCCATTCACCCAACAAATACTTATCGATTATCTAATACAACCTAAGGAGCCCGAAAGCAGAGTGTTCTAGCGTTTATGCATCGGGCTGTTAACCTCAAGGTCAGCAGTTAAAAACTACCAGACACAATGCCAGAGAAGGATGAAGCTTTCTACTCCCGTAGAGAGTGGCAGTGTCAGAAACTCACAGGGGCAGAGAAGGATAAAGCTTTCTACTCCCGAAGAGAGTGGCAGTGTCAGAAACTCACAGGGGCAGAGAAGGATAAAGCTTTCTCCTCCCGTAGAGAGCGGCAGTGTCAGAAACTCACAGGGGCTGTTCAACCCGGTCCTGTAGGGTTTCCAGGAGTCAGCATCTAATTGGATGGCAAAGAATTTGGTTCTTTTGGATACGATGTTCTAGGCGTTATGTTGAATACTGGGGCTAACTTGATGAATTAAAAACATACCTGTTTAAAAGAGGTCAAAATGTAGAGAATACAATGGCTAAAGGAAATTAAGCCTTTATGTGGCACACTCTAGATAAGTTCCTAATTCAGCATTGAGGGCTCAAGGGAGTCTGTTTTGGAGGAGATGAGATTTGATCTAAGTTTTGAAATAAGAGATGGGAGTTTTACCATGTGAATAATTTAGACTGGGGACTCTTGGAAGTAAGGGTTGTAAGTTCAATCGGAGTGATGTGTGAAACACAACCAAACCAACAAAATAACGGGCCTTTCTAGAGAATGAGTCAGTGTACTTTGTAGTCTCATGACTCAGGAGATCCGGTGGTAAGAGGTTAAGGTTGCAGATCATGAAATATGTGGGCCAGGCTATAAACCTTGTATTTATAGCAGGGCGTTATGGAGTCATTGTAAGCTTTTCATTAAGGAAATGACAAGGTTGGAGTTGGTTTTAAAATATTACTCTGAATAATTACTGAAAATATTACTTGAAGAGGATGCATTAGTAAGGAGTAAGAATGAGAATGAATTCCGGGGAAACCAATAAAGAAGCTTTGGCGATGACGTGGAAGCATGGACTACACAGATATTGAGTAGGATAGAACTGGCAGAGATGACTGACTGACACAAGGTGGCAGATGCGGATGACAGGGGACACAAGGATAACCTCAGATTTCTCATGGAAGTCGCTCACTGAATGGCAACCTCAACTCCCGAGGACTGGGAAAGACAGAAAGGATAGAAATGTTTGGGGGAAGAGGACGAGCCCGGCTTTAAGTGTTGGTGGCTGCACTATCTGAGTAGGCTGTGCTCCTAATTCTGATATGGGATGCTAAGAACAGAAGGAGTGAAATAAGCCACAGATTTTGACAGCAGGAGGATATGAATAGAAGTGCGACAAAGAGCTCCACAGATGCACCAAGAGAAACATCACACGTGAGCAGCTTCAAGTATCGTGAAGTCTGAGGAAGAATTTGAAAAGGAGCAGCCATGGAGGAGAAGAAAAATCACTCTAGTTACAGAAACCAGAGCTGGGGGCGGGAAGGTGGTAGTGCATTATATTCAACCCATGGACGCAGAATCTGTCTGTCCGTCACACAGGCATTCTTCTCATTTTCTACGGGTCACTTCAGAAGTGCATAGAGGAGAAAATATAATTTCTCTACAGTCTCATGTCTCCAGAATAATGAAGCACGAGCCATACTTCATCAGGTCTTCCAATTATGTGCATCCTCCGAAACTTTGAGAAACACATTCAAAGTTCAAACTTGTCTTTTAGTGTTTCATAGTTAGCATCTTAATGTTGATGTCTAATGATATGTATTTTTAGAGTCTTTGAACAATTGTTTTATTATTTCAGTGTTGGCTATATTGAGAATTGATCAAAAAATTTCCATAAAACTGCATGGTAGAAAATATATTCCACCCTGTATATCGGAAAGTGTTTTTACAGTGATTTTTTTTCTTTAACCATTTAGAAAACATCCTTCTTTGATATGTAAATATGGTAAAATATTATTTCACACTCTCACCAGCCAACCTTCCAAAAAGATAATGAAGGACAAATTTGAGTACAATAGCTTTCTCTCATTATTTGTGTGATGTCTCAGACTATCATTTTGAGTATTCCATCATTTTGTTTGTTATTTAATTATATATTTTCTCCATTCTGGTTCAGAGCCCCAGTGAATTAGTGATTCAAAGGTGGTTCAAATTCACTAGTTGCTCTACTGGAGAATGATGAGACTCTCTGCTCCCATGAAAATTTAATCTTGAAAACCCTAATTGAAAACACAATATTGCTCCTTCCGGATCTCTATGAATTTAAATAAACTTCAAGGTAGGGATTTAATGATCCAGGTCAAGCCACTTTTTTTTCAAGAATAAATTTAAACTCTATATCAGGCATAAAATTTTCACTGGCCATTAAATATATATATATGTAGTCAGGTCCGTCTATCTAGTGTATTTTAATCTCTGCTAAAACGTATCCACCAAGGGTAACCCTGCTGGTATTTAAAATACTGGTAGAATAGCTTCTAGAATCACAGAAGTACACAAACAACTACAATACAACAAACTGACACAATCTTGACTGTGGAAAGTGAACAGTATGGTGGAACTTCAACAGAAAGACTACAAAAACCCTCACACTCATGATGTCATGATAGATACAGAAATAAAACATTGAACTTATGAAGGATTTCATTGTCCTTGGACTAGCCATCAGCGTCCATGGAAGTGGCAGTGAAGACATCGAGCGTGGTATTGCACTGGGCGGATCTGCTATAAAGACCTCTTTGAAGTGTTTAGCAGAGATGTCAGATTTAGGTCTCAGGCACATCTGACCCAAGCCGTGACAATTTTAGTTGCCTACTATGCATGCAAACGTTGAACAATAACTAAGGTAGACCAAGAAGAACTGATGCCTTGGAATTATGGTCTTGGTGAAGAATACTGAATACACCATGGACTCCTAGAAGAACGAACAGAAGCACCAGAATGCTTCTTAGAAGTGAGGAGAGGGACATTCATATCACTTACTTTAGACATAGGCGGGAGGACCACTCCCTTGAGAAGGACAAAATGCCTGGTAAAATAGAGGGTGAGCTCCAAAGAGGAAGATCTTTGAGGTACATGGACACAGTGGCTGCAATGGGCCAAAGTGTTGCAAGGGTTAGGAGGATGGCATAGTAGTTGTTTCAGGGGAGCTTGCAGACTAAGAGGACAAGGGAGAAAGGCCTAGGAATCTACTTCTGAAAGTCAATCAATTAAAACATCATGAGTCACAATGGATTGTTCTGCAACTAAGCAAGGAGAGGGCCCGCAGCATTTTTGACCATTGTGTTTGAGGTTGTCATGGAACCCCAAACCAGTCAAGATGTAGCTCAGGCAGCTTTACTGGGCACAGGACACTGAATCTCTGTTCACCTTCTCACTGATCATCTCCACGAGCCATAGAGCATGTGGAGATGCTGAACTCTACAACCCTAATATGACTCTCCCATTAAGTGACCAGTTCCTCAATCTTTTGCCATGCTTGCTTGAAGACAAGCTGGTTCGTAGACTCCTGTGTGGGAGGAGACCACCTGCCCAAGGACAGCTGCCTACAGCCCATCTCCTTTCCATACCTCTAGATAACACTACAGCAGGGAAGCAGAATGTCCATTTCTGCTCCTGGACACCCGTTCTTTCACCGACAGTATCACTCTTTCACATATGAACGTTCTTTGGACAAAGGTCTCTGTGGTATCAATCAGAAAGCTCGCCTCCCCATCGAGTTGAAAAATTACATCTTGAAATAGCAGGGACAGAAACCTGCACATTGTTATATGTTGAAAGTCTATCCTTTTCTGAGGGAAGCAGTGAGAAGCATCAGGACACTGACTAAATGATATTGCTGTAACAAGCACAGTGTTTCTCAAACCTGTACCATCTTTAGACAAAGGCAATTAATTGTACTAGTCTGTAACCGGAGGAAGCAATTTTCATCATTTAATAGAAACCAATCAGAAGAATTCCTGAAACATATTGGAGTCTTTTTTTCTTTCTCCACGTGAAAATCAGTGCACATTGCTCAAAGAAGCCATGTACATTCTCTTATGCTCCTTAGAATAGCATAATAACATAAGAGATCTAATTACTTCACCCTATGGTCTAAAAGAGGGGATGTGTCTAAGAGCAAATGTATGTCATTAAGTAACCAAACCATGCCTAAAAATCATGCAGGCAATTGTCCTGTCTCTATTAACACCCAACAAAGAAAATGTGTGCTCCAGTAACACGCACGTGAACCCTGCACATTCTTATCCTGGCCAGGAAAGCCACGTCATCACCCATCGTTGGCAGCTGAGACTCCAAGTACAAGAATAAGGAACAGTGCTGTGTGAAAGTGTGGAAGGTCTTCAGTCAAGACTTTACAACTGTGCCGCCCCCCCCACCCCCGCACCGCCCATAGCATTTTTTCTTTTATATATTATTTTTGGGAACGTGAAATCCCAGGAGTCTTAGGTGTTGCCTAGATCATTGTTACAGGTTTGGTTTTGTGGGTTTTTTAAAAGCTGATTTTAAAATAAAGTTTCACTTTCCATCAGAAGCAATTATGACCTTAAAATAATTTACTCTTCCATTTGTCTTTTCAAATCCTTGTGGAATGTACACCCTGTGCACATATCTCTACGTTTGTGTACAAGGACACACGCTTCACACACAGAGATGCATGCAGAGCACAAGCTAAGCCGGGTCCTGCTTGGTACCCAGGGGTCATTGCTGTTGTTTTCTTGTTTTGCTCTCTCACACAGGGATCTCTCTGAGCCCTGGGCAGAGCAGTGCTGCGTGGACTGTCTGGCCTGTGGAGACCTTTCTGTCTGGGACAGTACCATTCTGTCTAGACAGGGAGAGATCGTATTGTTTGGGTTGTTATTCTCAACACCCAGAGCAGCTTCTTATAACGACTCACAGAGATTTTTTTTTTTTTTGAAAAAGATTAAATTCACCCTGTGTTTGTCACAGTAACCCTGGCAAGGTTAAACAATGATTCAACAGCATCGTGTTTGTTCCATATTCCGAAGAGCCATGTGCCCTCTCCAGTAGTAAGCTGCAGACAGCAGGCCAGTAAATGCTCCCCCAGCAGCGGCAGTTCTCTTTGAAAAGAGGGTGGCTAGCTTGCAAATGATGAACAGAGTTCTTCCCTGTGGGGAAATAGTGAGAGCCTGACTGTGTCAGCAGGCAAAGCCGGAGTGAAAGCACTGTTGCTTTAAGAAAGCTCAGCAGTCCCCCGCTCCCTATTAGGCCTTGAGAGAAACCCACTTCCTTAACCGCAAAAGCCAGGATCTTAGATATACACGGTGATTCTGAGAAACATTAAACATCAAATAGCAATATTATAAGCCACACAAAGCTTATTTCTATGCAGGTGTTAACCCAGCAGTTCAAAGGTCCACCTTCTCTTTAATAAGAGAATGAATTCCATAAAAGGATATAGGCGGCATGTGCTCCACAGTGTGCCTGCAATCATTACATTATGTGCTGTTCTTCTGGCAATAATGAAATCTTCAAAGAGCTCACATGGCCTGTGGCAAACAGATTTTTCCAGATCAGGCACCAGGGGCAAATAACTTTCGCACATTTTTGCTTGTACATAGTAAAAGATATGTTATGTGTGCTGAAACTGTACATACAGAACGATCCAAAACTTTATTTCTCAGACTTTTTAAAGAATCGCAGGAAAAAGAAGCTATATAGCCTATTTATTGTGAACTAATTATAAATTCTTGTTCCAAATAAGGTCTTGCCTTTGCTGGCATACACTTGTGTGAGAAAAAAAAAGTGAATAAGAAAATAAGTAATATTATTTACCGGTAATTGATGGCTAGTCCACCCAGTCCTTTAATTCCTCCAAAGAATAGGTTATTGAGCATTCCCTCTAATGCTTGTCAAAAAAAAAAGGGGGGGGGGAGCAAAAAAAAAAGCCTAAGGAGACCAAAGAGTTTCTTTCAGAAACTGCCTTTTGATTTGGCACCTGCTATGGTGTCTTGAAGAAAATACCAATTTAACTGACAGTTTCTTGAAAGGAAATGAGTAGTATAGTACCTTAAAATTTCCAAATATTAGCTCATGCTCATGACTATCTGAGAATACGTCGCATTCAACTTAGTCTCCTACCCTAACAAAGGAAGGCAAAGTGGAGCTCGAGCTATTTACATGAGGGAAAGGAGACAAGGAGCTCTGAGGGCGCCCTGATTAAAGCCCTCTACTGCTAATCAGAAGACTGGCAGTTCGAACCCACCAGCGATGCCATGGGAGAGAGCTGTGGCATCTGCTTCGATAAAGATGTACCTCCTTGGGAAGCCCTTTGGGTAGGCCTGCCCTGGTCTCCAGGCACTCAAAGAGTTGGACTAGACTCTACAGCAATGGGTTAAAGAGAGAACCAAAAAATCCCTTGTCAGAGGACATACTATGTCTCAATCATGGTTTATATACCATGTTCCATAGTTTATGCTGAGATTTCTTTTCATTCTCCTGTTTTAACAATAAATTTCCCAGGAAATTGCCCAATAACTGCCACATAAGGGAGACAGATGTTCCACAGAAAAGAACAATTTTATTTTATAAGGTATCTTTTAACATATGTATGTGAAGTCTCATAAATTGTCTAAGACTAGCAACATTGAGTAAAAGGTAAGGCTAACACAGAATTTGGAATATGTGTTCCTGTAAAAAGCTAATGTCATATAATTGCATGGGCTTCTAAAGCTCAAATTTATTAAAGCCTATCACTAGAGCAGTGCTAGGCAATATGGCCCTTAGCTGTCCCTCATTTTCCCCAAATATAATCTCAGATGACCTTGATCTCTCTGGGTGTGTGTGGGAGGAGCATTTTCCTTTATATAAAACAACTCGTGCACCATGTGGAAAATTTGGAGGGAAAAAGAAAAGCATCAATATTACCAAAGGACTCAGAAGTACGGGTGAGCATGAGCTGGGCACTTGTACACTCCACCTTTCTCCACCTCACCCGGGCTCCTGGGAGAAGGACGCAGGAGACCACAGAGCAGGACTGTGAGGCTGACTCCCTTTCTGCCAGGGTTGGAGAATTACCTGTCAACTAATGACCACAGCTCCTAGCAGGCTTCATAGAGTTCCCTTTTCAGGTGCTGCTAAAAGCAATACCCAAAAGCATGATTAGAAAAATAATTTAAGGGGAAAGCACTTCTTCTTTGACCATCAATCCAGGCAACAATCAAGGTTTGAAGCAGTGGGGCAAATGGGAAACACACAACTTCTAACTGAAATCATGGGGGTTCAGGTTCACACAAAAAATCCCTGGTGACCTACTCCCAAAAATGTCAGTCATTAAAAACCCTTTGGAGCACAGCCTACTCTGACACACAGGGGTCTCCATGGGTCCCCAGGCACGTGGTTTACAGTTGTTGGCCCTAAAATTATCATCATCCTTTGTTGGTTTACCCAAAGCCTGTGTTTGAAATGAGTTCCCAAACTCCCTTTACTTCCCACACGTGAGTAAGGCGTTTGTTTCCTGAGTGAAATCTTAGCCTGAACCCACACAGAGAAGTCAAGTGCATTTGAATCTCTCTTTAAATGTATGAAACTCCAAGAGGGAATCACATCATAGAAAAATTGGGGTGAATATCAAAGGTAAACAAAACTTTCTGGATGAGTAGCTTAAAGGAGACCCAGGGTCAACATGCATAATTCACAGGGAAATCATTGAAATCAGGGCACCAGAGGAATTAGTTTTCATGCCAAGCTTTCCTGAGTTATGCATTCTGACTAAATTGTGGAATGACTACTATCTATCTATCTATCTATCTATCTATCTATCTATCTATCTATCATCTATCTATCTATATTCACATGAAAATTAAGCACCTTTCGCCTAACCTGTTGATTTGTTTTATTTTTGTTTTCATGCAAATACTCTTAAAATCTTATCTTGGTGTTTGCGGTTTTCCATTGTAAAGATATGCCTTGTCCTTTTTAATGAACAACTATTATGTTGGTAGATATTTTGAGATTATGTGAATATGTTTGTTTTTAAATCATGTTTTTGGATTTAGCTTTTAATATGCAGTGATGATTTTGTTTGAAACACCAATCACTGTGGTGTTTGTGGAATGGGGATTTTCAGTTTTCTCATTCTTTCAATAATTGATAGTTGGAATTCTAGTCAAAGATCAGATTTCTATATTAGTAAAGAAGTCTGGCAGACACTGCCATCTATGAGGTCTACCAGATAGTGATTGTCTATTTCTATCATTCCTTCTACATGTATTAATAGGAATTCTACTTAAGGCCAGATCTCTCCATGAGTGGACAAACCAACCAAAATCCATCTGACTCACATGACCACAGTTAATGTAATCAGTTAGGGGCAAACTGGAGCATGTTCTTTGATTTCATGTATTAAGGACACAACCTCTCTTTTGTTAGCAATACTAGCCTAGAGTGTGGTCATAACAATACTAGCCTAGAGTGTGGTCATAAGAGAATACACCCCCAAAAAGAAATAGAATTATAATCTGTAAAGTAACAACTAATAGATGTAAAAAAGTATCCAGATCACAAAAGACAATGCACAGAAAAATACCCAGATTAAGAGAAAGACATGAAAACTAAGTACAATCAATATAACATCTCGAATGATACGCGGAACTGCCTGTATAAAGTGTGGTAAAAGAAGTATCCAGAATTGTCCTTACTTCATTCTGGAGATACAAATTCCTTGAAAATTCTTTTAGGATTTTCATGCTAATTATGATAACTCAAATTGGGGGAAAAAACTAATATCATTGCAATTTTAGAGTTCTCACCATGACTGTGTTTTTTGATCTTTAAAGTATATATATATTATCATCAAGTTTTAATTTATAATTTTCTGCTAAAAAGGCTTAAACATTCATGCTAAAATTGATCTTAGCTAGAAATATGCTTTTAATACAATTGCGAATGTGGTTTACAATTTCTTTTAGGAACCATTTGTGGTTGCTGGTTTTTTGAAACTGTATCTAGCAGTCATGCTATATGCTGTCATATAAATTTGAAATGTCTTTAAATGTCTAGAAGTTTTTCGGTGTAGATGAACATATCATTTGCAAAGAGCACTACTTCTCTTTTTCTCTTTTCCACCATTTTACCTATAGAGTCCTACCAAGCACTTTTCAGTGCTGAGAGGAAGGAACTGTCTTTCACACTGAGATCAAGTTCGCTGTTCCGCTTCAGTGGCATATTAGTTTTTGGATTGACAAGTACAGTTAACTTTTCCAGTAATATTTCCTTCCGTGTGTGTGTGTGTGTGTGTGTGTGTGTGTGTGTGCTGGATGCGTACTTGAATGGATGTCTACTGAATAAAACAAACAACAAACATTACCTATTAGTTTCCAAAACCCAGGAAGTCCTATGGAAACAAGGCCCAGCATTCAGTATGTTCCAGCCATACACACGTGTAACAGATTTATTGACCTATAAATCATGAATATAAAATTAACCCCTAAAAAAAAACAACCCTTTTAGAGGTATGGTTTGCAGTTATTCCCATCTTCACAGAACTGTGCAACTATCGCCAATTGTGCAACTTTGCCTCACCCCCAAATGTATCACCCCATACCTATTAGTGATCACTCCTCCCTGCTTTTCCCTCCCATGCCACTGCTAATCTATTTAAAGTATCGATGGATTTGCCAATCCTAGACATTTCATACAGATAGCATCATGCACTATTTTTCTGACTGGGTTCATGAAGTTAAAATAACCTTTCTAATGTATATTCTTATGGAATATACATCATTTCATTCCTTGTTGTTGTCATATGTATATATATATATATATATATAATTAGTGGGAAGTTGGCTGGGAGGGTACAGTAGATTAATTATGCTTTGCTGGTTTCCAAGTAGATCTCTGTAACCATTGTTACATGAATGATTCAGATCATAAGACACTCATGATGCATAGTGTTTTGTTTGTCTTCCCTACTAGGAAGCATACACACCAATCCAATGTTCTCATTTCATTAAAATGGGAATAAGTTTCAAAGAACAGAAACACTTGCAGACAGTTAACATTTATCGCATAGTTTCTATGCCCCAAGAACTATGATTTGAAACACATCTCATATAAATGTGATTTTTACACTTTACGTATGAAGGAAGAACTGTTATTACTTTCACTCTATAATTTAGGGAGAAGAGGCTTAGAGAGAGTGACTGGCTTGCTGAAAGCCACACAGAGCAAAGAAATAATGAGCTAGGATCCATGTCCATGCTTCGCAGCCTCTCTGCATAAGAAATATTCTAGAAGAGAGATTGGGAGAAAGGAGGATGGAGGAAGAAAATCACTCTCTAATCTATTTCTCTCTGATTAATAGTGTCTTTCAGGTGTTCTTAGATTTCCTTCATATTTAAGTTCTCTCTGTCCCAATACAACAGACAACTGCTTCTTTAAACGCAAGGGTCCTCCTTTTCAGTCCGTTCACAGACCCTAACATCACACTCTTGCCTTAATGCAGATATGCAGAGGATACCGGCAAACCCCACAGAAACAGTTCTAAGCAGACATGGGTAGCCTCCAGGGGTCCTATTAGAAATAAGAATCATTCCAGGATGCAAACAGGTGAGCATTTAAAACAATATTCTGGAATTTATGTGCTAGTACTTAAAAAGAATAGCCCCACTCTACCTCAAAATATGCATACACCAAGAATCTCACCTTCGCATTTATAGAAAGTTAGTAACATATGTGGGCAAAGGGTCTCATAGAGAATCATCTTATGAAACCTCGGAGCTAACAAACGGCAACAATGCAGCACTGCGCCAAGCATCGTCCACCCCGCTGTAAGTCTGTCACACAGAGGCCCAGCAGCTCCCTCGATAGAACCCGAGCCTCGTGTGGCATGGTAAATGTACCTTCTTGTTGATAAATGTAATGCCAGATTAGACTGCCGGGGTGCCTCCCTATGTGTCATTACGTCTCAGAAGCAAAAAGGTGCGTGGAATTCTTGAGTGTTTCTAAGGAGAAGTGAAAGTGAGACACCAAATGCGGACAAAGTAAAGGATACAAGCTGCTTAGTCAAATGGGCAGAGGAAGAAAATTCTCTCTGAGGAAAATACACAAATCATACAAAATGGTGAGCATTAAAAAAATATCAGCTCTGACATGGGGCGGGAGAATATTTTCTTCTTTGTCATTGTTCCAAGCTGAATAGCAATAAGATTGTAAACTGCAGTGCTTTATAATGGAATTAAGCCTCTTTGTATAATGAGGTTCATTATAAATGACATGCATAATTCCAATCGTGCTCTATGTTGATTTCAGCAGACAGACTGCTTTAATGGGCCAACGGCACCATAGCTTGCGTAGAGCACATTTAAAAATATTTTGCAGTTTTGGTTCCTCTCTCTTTCTATCCCCTAACCCGGCCCAGCCCCCAGTAAATCAGGGCATACTCTATACAAAAATATCCCTGTATGATGTCTTTGTATAATAAAATGTATATCGTTCAAGATGCTATTGTTTTTATCACTGGTGGTGAGCGGGTGTATGTAACGATTGCCTGGTGAGTTAATTTCATCTGTTACGAACCAAAATATGCAAAGTGATGCAAGGAAATTAGCTGATTAGCATGAGATTTCAAGGCTCCGTGTTTATTTTTTGCCATCCAACCACCAACACCACTTAAATTATCTTGAGAAAATCAAACAGGGAAATATGGTACAGCCGCTGAAAGAAAATACAGGAGAGGATACTGTAAAAGGACAAATAAAAATAAAGAGGCCGGTTAACATACCTCTCTCTCTGTTATCTTAGCAATGAATTTTGAAGCTATCTTAATAACGGAGGAGAGACAAGCCAAGCCCTTTGTGGAAATATCTACCATCTTGCTTAACATCTCCCTAGCTCTTCCCATGCCATTCCACTCCCAGCAAAAGGCCTGGAGAACATCGAGAAGCATTTCCCAATGAGGCAGTGTCTAGGAGCTAGCCGTGCCTAGGATGTTTGTGACCTGATGGGAGCTATTTTATCTGTTCACTCTGTTCTCTCCACTGTTGTCTGATTAGAGAGAAGTCCTCTTCAGAGTATGATATCATGGGCTAAGGCTATCGACTGAAAAAGCATCAAAAATATGCATGTGCATGACCAACATGCCTGCCCCAATGTGAGCACGAGCCAGAGAATTCCGTGGTTTGCACGAGGCTCGTTGGAGCTGGTTAGCAAGCACTTGGAAATGTGCTGGGTTTCATTAGGAGCAAAAAGTCTACAGAAAAACCCTACACCCAACCCGCGCCACTTTCCCAGCAATGACATGGACATCTTGCATAAATACTGAATGTGATATACCAGATCCCATCGCAACCAATGAACTAATACTTAGATTCCAGGAAGAAATCAACATCCACTTGGTCTAGGGTTTGATAACACTTCCCTTGATTCACGGTATGAAGGCTTTTAGGCATTTCACGGGAGAAGAATGCTTTCTGTGATTGCTTCCTTCCTTTTAAGTATGTATTACTCTGGAGAAGCCTGCAGTTTCCAGAATATCTCCTCAAGGGATTGATATCAAAGTTTAAGAAAAGATACAAGAGGAAGTTGCTAGAGGAGGGAGGGTTGGCTGGATCACAAGTGTAACAAGTTGGCAGATGAGAATAACCACTGGAATGAAAAGGACTATATTTAGAATCATATAAACTAGACATGAAAAGGACCTATTAGCTCAACTCAATCATCTCTAAGGGGACCAGAAAAAAGATTGTTCCCAGCAAAAGATTTTCTATACTTTGACGATCTCATTTTTTTAACAGACTGGTAGGATGATGTGCTTTCATTAACTGGGTGAAGGGAAATTTTATGGTGACTAAATACAGAATCTGTAGGGAGTGTTCACTAGGTGTTATCTGAAAAAGAGACTAATGTGAATACTTCCATTTTCAAGCACACTTGGAACTTCCCTAGACATACACAAATAGTCATTTTGCTACGAGTGCACCCTGCTACCCTCTACAACCAATAGCCCTACGGTCAATTATTCAAGGAAATCATCTCTTATCTTTTCAAAGGTTACAACCAGTAGAGGATAAGAGATGACTTCCTTCAATTACTGATTTTAGGGTTCTTGAGAAAGAGTTAAAAAGGAAGCCTGGGGACTGGAGTGGGTCTAGTTTCACTTGACCCACTTTTGACTCATTAGGTTTAGTAACCAGCATTTGTTTTATATACAAGTGCCTAATGTCATGTATAGAGCAACAGTGCGGTCTCTCCCACAATAACTGGAGCTGGAAGAGAGAGAAAGGATCTAAGGGGGCAAATTCCAAAGACGTGAGAAAAGGTGGATTGTGAACTCTTAGAAAGGAATTTGGGATCCCTGGAAGCTTAGAACAAGTCACTTGGGACTACTAGTAATGAATAGGAATTAATTAAAGATCTATCATAAGCAGTATTTTAGAATTAGTTCTTAGATATCTACTTGTAATCCTTCTAAAGCCACACTAGTTTTCTTCATGAAAATTATACATTAATTAATTCAACCCATTTTATTAAGCATCTTTTATGTGTCGGGCACTCTCTCGGGTGCTGAGAACACCACAATAAACAAAGTGGATAATCTCTTCTTTCATAAAGATTGTAAGAGTTCCCAACTCAAGGTTGTGGTGTGGATGAAATACATTGTATGATAGACCTTATTTCTGTTATATGGACTGTATTTAATTAATATCAATCTAATGATAACTGGAAGTGGAGAAAGGCAGTTTTGTAAGATATCTTGATAATTATTTGAGAATAAGCTAATGTGGAGTGGAATGTATGATGACATATATGAAAAAATTATTCTCTTCATCAAAATCTTCCTCCTCATCCTCTTCCTCATTCTCTTCATCTTCTCCTTCTTCGCTCTCTTCTTCTTCATCCACGCCGTGCAGCATCTGAGGCAGGAGCTTCTGGGGTCTCACCATCCTAAGGCCCTGCCAGGTTGGTCAGCAGTCAGAGGAGCTTCGAGAGACTCTCAGTTATCATTCAAGCCAGTGACCCGACAGTCCAAACAAGTCCACTTTTCCGACAATCTGATCTTTTCAAAGGTTCATATCTTTCCGTTTATTTCCACTTAAGTTTAGATGTGTAAGGTTTGGAAGTTTTCCCACTAGCACAGCGGTGGGTCGTACAACCCCTTTGGGGGTCGAACGACCCTTTCACAGGGGTCACCCAATTCATAACAGTAGCAAAATCACAGTGATGAAGTAGCAACGAAAATCACTTGATAGTTGGGGGTCACCACACATGAAGACCTGTATGAAAGGGCCGCGGCCCGAGGAAGGTGGAGAAGTACTGCACTAGCACGTCTAGTCTTCTATTGACTCTGAGCTCAAGAAGCTTTTGCCTGTTTGTTTTCTCAATTTCATTCGGGTGAAGAGATTTGAAACTGAAATCAAGCCCACATGTATTAAATGAAGGTCTGAATTAAGCTGTTAAAGCCTCACATTTTCCATCATTTGATTTGCACCTGCTGAGGAGGGACTCTGGTGAGGCTGGGCCAGAAGAACCTTTCCTAATGAGCCCTGGTGGCATAGCGGGTGCCTGTCAGAGCCACAGGGACAGTTCTTCTCTGCTTCCAGGGTGGCCATGAGTCAGCAGCAACTCATGGCAGTGAGTTTGGAGTTTTGGAATATAGCTCGCTCTCTCTCCCTCTTCCTCTCACTTTTAAAAATTATTGTTATTTAGGATTTACTGCATATACCATATCATTCCATATTCCAATCATGTCAAGTAGAATTGTCCAATTGCTACCACAACCAGTTCCAAACAATCTTTTTCTACATGGACTCCTTGACATTGTCTCCCTATGTCTAATCAATTCCCAATCAGAGGATTCTACCCTATACAGTGTGTTTGTTTTCAAATACAACCATTATTTTATCTCCCAAGTATTGAGTGGCCTCAAGGCGTGGTACCAATTTGTGCCCCTATCTCGGGGTTTTTCATCTGAGAAATCGTTATTTTGGTCTGGATCATTCTTTGTTGTGAGACTTCTCTGTATATCATAGGACAGACAGCATCCCTGACCTCTACCCACCAAACATCCAAGGCAACGCCCCTCTGGTTGTGACTAGCAAGCAGACCTCCAGGTGCTGGCCAATGTCTGTGAAGGGCCTGTAGAAGGGAAATCTTCTCCAGTAAGAACCACTGCAATGCTTTCCCCAAGATACACAGGCTTTGTTCACTCACATTACTTATATGTTGGTACCAAAATTCCAAATACTGAACTCACTGCCATCGAGTCAGTGCTGACTCATAGTGACCACGTGTGGGTTTCCGAGACTGCAACTGTTCTCAATGAGTAGAAAGCCCAGTCTCTCTCCCGAGGAGCTGCTGGTGGTTTGCAGTGGTTTCCAACTGCCAAGCCTGTTGATCACAGCCCAACGCATAACCACTCTACCACCAGCAGCTCCATTGGTAAGGAGATAATATTTAAAGTTGTAATTCTCTAACTCCCCTTGGGCCTCTCTATCTCATTTATCTCCTTTATTTGTGCTCACTGCACTGTCATCATCATATCTTTGACTTTTTTGTTTTATACTTAGTGTCTATTTCTTTTTCCCTGTAAGAAAGGAAGGTTCCTTGTTGGCTCCCCTCCACTGCCCGCTGTTTCATCCACATTAAAGCCTTTTTAGTAATACCTGATTTTTTGTATCACTTTCTTACCATGCCTTTCTCCCAATCAAACTCCCAAATGGCAATATGTCTTCAGTGGTAATCTAATCAAGAAGTCCAGCTAGTGCAATGATGACACAATTGGTTGCTAACAGAAAGGTCCTTTCAAACCCTTCCCAGAGACGCCAGAGGAGAAGACACCTGTGGTTCTGTTTCTTAAATGATCACAGCCTATAGCAACTAGTGTAACTCCTCAACTCCGACCTTCATCAGGCTTCTGGTCTGGAAATGAACTCATCTCTGTGCCTCAAATTTCAGTCACACAGTCGAGTGTATACCCTGAACAATAAAGCCAAGGAGGAAGACACCTCTCAGAACAAACAGCCATTTGAGATTACAGGGGTAACATTTGCCCAAGGACAAAGTTCACAAGGTAAGAAGAGGTATGAAAGGAGGAGAAAGGGGCACAATAAATCTAACGAGGAAGCGGGGCACCTTGTAGAGGCTGCAATCAACAAGATGAACACAATGTGGATGCATTGTTGAATGGGAGAACTGATTTACTGTGTAAAACTTTCACCCAACTCACAATAAAAAGTTGAAAATACAAATAAATAAGTACATCAGGATTACAACTTAGAAAATCTAACTGGACTATCCATTCGACTACCTAGGGTTTCCATCGGTCAGAACTACCTTCACAGCTCAGATTGGCTGGCTCCCGCTTTGGTCCCTATTGCCTTACCTGTACCTCTTCTCCTCTGGAAACCCAGCGGTGGTCCTAGAACATATTGAATCAGATGCAAACAACCTCTCGCTTTTGTACATCTTTCCATCCACCCGAAAATGCCTCATTCAAACCTTTACTCATTTGTATCATCTCAGGTGTTGCGTTTCTAATAAACTCCTTCCTAACTCTTGTGTAGACATTCTCTTTTTCTGTGCTTCCAACACATGTTACAATAGCTCTATAAAAGTAAAAATGTCCTTTTATGGTAGACTGTGTAGATTTTTATTTTCTCAGTGATCCTCAGTTTATCTTTAAGGCAGCAACTATATTTCTCTGTGAGCTAAGCGAGTGGTATAGCATTTAAACAGAGCTGTTCTTTTCTGGTTGTCATGTGGCACTCCATTGTTTTCAACTCATAGCGACACTCTAGACCACAGAGCAAAACACTGCCTGATCTTGTGCTAGATTTCAGCCCATTGATTCAGTCACCACACCAGCCCATCTCATTGATGCTTACCCTCTTTTTCACTGACCCTCTGCTCCCTCAAGCATGATGTCCTTCTCCGGGTAATTGTCCTCCTTGATGACATGTCCAAAGTATCCCCAAGTCTAGCCATCCTCACTTCTAAGGAGCCTTCTGACTGTGCAGCTTGCAAAAGAGAGCTGTTCTTTTTTCTAGTAGACCTTGGTATACTTATGATTTGAGTCAACATAAAAATTCAAAGGCATCAATTCTTTTTTCAGTTTTCCATATGCATGGCAGCTTTCCTTTGCATATGATGTGAGGGAAAATACCAAGGCATTACCTTAGTCTTCAGAAAGACAACTCTGCTTTTGAGCACTTTAAAGAGACCTCTTATAGTATATTTTCCCAATTCGATAAGTCATTTGATTTTCTAATGCCTGCTTCTATGTTGATTATGGATCCAAGTAAAATAAAAGTCTAAGTAATCTCTAGCTTTCTCCATTCATTGTGAAGCTGCTTATTGGTCTGACCATAAGGAATTTGATGTCTACATATTTTCTGTTGAGGTATAATCCACATTTGAGACTGTAGTGCTCATCACTTTGCACAAGCACGGTTGTGTTATCTGCATGTCACAGGTTGAAGATGAGCCTTTCTCCTATCCTGATGCCACAATCTTCTTAATGTGTTCCAGGTTCTCAAAGTTTGTGCTCAGCATTAAATATGGTAAAAAGATTGTAATCCCAATGTACACCCACTGTGTGATTTTTTATCACATAGCATCTTGTTGTTCTGTTTAAAAAGTGTCTTTGTCTATGCACAGATACCACACAGGCACAATGAAATGTTGTGGGATTCCCATCCATTACAATATTGTCCCTAACTTGTTAGGAATCAAATTCATATTTTAATTTTCATTCACATTCATGTGATTATGAATTTTTTCATAGTAAATGAAATGTG